>NC_141251.1:17875000-18282500 GCF_054856555.1 Leptonotus elevatus
ACACACTTGCCCACTGAAAAGTTTTTGTTTTTTTAATTACCTGTATTAATAGTTTAAACCCAAACATAATAATTACACCAAGCTATGATTACAAAATACTTAACTAGAATTTCAAACACATCTAATAACATTACCCTTACAAATAAATGGCAAATAGATTGATTTAGAAAAAATGCACATAAAGTGCAAGAATGTGGATGTCTAAAAATAACAGTTACTACTTTCCTATTAGCCATTTTAATTACATTTTTGATTCAGTAGTTTACATATGCTTACCGCAATTGTTTCTTTATCTGTAGTTCAGTACTTACACTGTACCTTACATTGAGCAACTTGCCATTATCAGCTGATCAGCTGTTAACAATTTACACCGTTTCCAATAACGAACCAGACCTCTCTCTGCATCATATTCAGTTTACCTCCCTACTGTCAAGGAGCCTCACCTACCTGTTGGACTTCTACTGAAATCTAACATCATGCTGCTGTTCGCTTTCAAGCTGGCCAGCTTTCAGTTTACGGCTAATTCTAGCTACATCTCTGCTAACATAAAAGGAGCAGGGCGTTTGGGTGGAATCTAAGAACATTACAGAAATAGCTCAGAAATATAAGGACAAGTGTGAATACTGTAAATTGTTTTTTCCCCCCATGCAGCAAACAGTTTTAGTCAAGTTTTGCAAAAAAAAAGATCCGCAGAGGGTGAATTTGCGAGTTGCTGTTCGCAAATGTGCAGAGGATTTAAATTCCAGTGCTACAGGTGTCTGTACCAGCAGGGCTTTAAACTTATTACCAACTTGCATTTGTTTGTGTGTCACACACGCTCAGTGTTGGACAGAGGCAACTGCTGTGTCTGGCCCGGGCACTGCTCAGGAAGTCGCGCATATTAATCCTGGACGAGGCTACGGCAGCTGTGGACCTGGAGACAGACGACCTGATCCAAACAACCATCAGGAAAGAGTTTGCACACTGCACCGTTCTCACCATCGCTCACCGCCTGCACAGCATCATGGATAGCTCAAGGTTGTTGTCCCCACCCCCCTTTCAAATTTTCCCACGCTGCTTATCGCCCAGGATTATGCAAACTCAATATTTGTGCTTCTTTTCTACAGGGTGATGGTGCTTGATGCTGGTAGGATAGTGGAGTTTGATTCTCCAAGTAACCTGCTTGACAAACAAGGTCATTTCTATGCCATGGCAAAGGATGCTGGGATAACACAAGCAGAAAATACAAGCTTATGATTTAGTTTTTTTATGAGTATGTTGCTTAAATTGCTTTTGAAGTTTGATTTTTTTAAATGTGTTGTGCATTGACAGAAGAGCATATGTATTTATCATATACAATCATGTGTGTAAATAATTTTGTATATACAGAAAACAAATGTGAATAAATGTTTTTCTCAAACCCTGCTTGGTTGCTTTAAAAGAGATCTTGCAAAATGTTACATTATCACTTGAATGAATGGTTGTCAAAATGTGCCCTGCGATTGGGTGGCAATCACCTCTACAGGGAAAAGAGGTACTGCATAAAAAATTAAAAATAGAGGGTAAATCATTTTTGTTTTTATTTTGCCATTTTAATAAAGTGGCCATAACATATATGCATCTGAGTATTTTTCCTGACCTAACTTTGATTGTGGAAATTAGTAATACAATTTTTTCCTTAGGTCAAGCATTAAAGAAAATGGATGATTGCAACCTTTTAATCAGGATTATTTTTTAAATATAATTAACCTTGTTTTTTATTCTTAACAATTGCGCTTTTTTTTCTTTTTTTTTTAAATACATTACAATACAATTTAAATACATTACACTACAATACACAACATACTTTGTATGTTAGATTAAAAACAACCCATATCCAATGAACGACAACGTTTTGTAACGTCAACCTAATGTGGCCAATTAGAAAGCAAGGGGCGGAACTAAAACTGGAACAGCGGAAGATTCAAAACGAAGATGGCGGCTGAGGACGATACCCAAAATACACATAAGCTGAATAGAAGGTACCAACTCAAAAACGAATCAACCACAAAACGAAAAATCGGTGAAGTTTGACTTTGTTGTTGTTGCTGTTGCTGTGTTCAAATTGGGATACCATTAGGACTATTTTGAATTATAGGTAGTCGGTGTGAGCCAACAATGCTACGTAGCATTCATATTATGCTGCTAAGCTTCTTGACGTAAAATAACTTTCCTTTGTTGTTTTGTTGTTGTTTTTTATCATTTGAAACGGTCTTGAGTAATTAACCGCAGCGAGTCTGCACACATTTTCTCCAACCAGGGGGACAAGGTGTGCTTTGTTCACCAGCATGGAAACATCAAACATGTGCCAGACAGTCATCTTTAATCCGGACTTCTTTGTCGAGAGGCTGAAACATGAACATCCGCAGACCTTTACAGATCTGGTCCTGTCACATGTCACACGACTCATCGACCTCCCAGGAGATGAGTTCGCTCAACTCACTGGGGACTGTGAACCCAGGGTGCCTTCCTCTGCTGGCTTCCTCCGTTCTTTCAACTTCCTGAAACGAAAAGGTGATATTTGACTTGAATCCTTATGCTATTTGACATTGATTAAATTTCACTTGCTTGTTATAATATTCTCCCACTGTAAATGCAGATATTTGTAGTGCAAATATAGTGACCACCCATTCATGAAATAGTTAACGGCTACAATAAGTTACACCACTAACTTTTTGAGTTCCACCACAAATGTGTGGAAAAATATGCACATATAGCACAACACTAACATGTACAGGAATCAACCACATTTTTGTTTCACCCAGGTGGGAGTCATTTGATTTTGAGTATCTACTGATAAAGTGTCTCGATCAGATACATTAGCAATGCATTAAGAAGAAGAAAATTGTGACCTCAAGTAGTGGGCCATTTGTATTCATAAGGATGTCCACTTGATTAGTCATAGTGAGAAAGAACTCACCCAGACCAGAGAGCCTTTATAAGAGTTGGGAATTTTAGAATGTTGAAACACCTTTCCTGTATATTGATGACATTTTGTTACTGGAATGTGCTTTCCCCTCAGAAAAAGGTGTAGTTTTTGGTGCACCCTTGACTGAAGAAGGAATAGCACAGATCTATCAGCTGATTGAGTACCTGAGCAAAAGTGAGTGTCATTTCACATAAACATCACCTCACATCTTACAGCACTTTTACTTGAAGGTATTATGCTGTAATGTGACTTCTCAACAACAAAAAAAAAACGTTTGGCAAGCACATGCACTGCACCTGTGTTATGAAACTATAGCACTTATACTAGATGCATTCTGTTAAGAGAAAATGTCAAGAACACCTTGGAAAAGTTAGCGGTAATTATATAAACAATGCATTACCTTTGCTTCTGTTAACTGCTCAGTCATCATCTGCCTTTCAAATCTTGTGAGAACCTTTCTGCTGCCTGCTAGCCTTGAATTAGCATGACGTCGTCTTGATTTATTTCTGGAAAGCCTATGGCGTATTTGCACAAAAGTGGACACTGACTGGCCCCAAATGCTGGAGTCAATAATTCATTACATAGCACTTTGCCTCGGTGCGCTCGCGCTCTTTCTTTCCGTTTCATTCACTCCGTCTCTCACTGTGTCTACCCACTGACATCATGTTTTCTCCTCCTTTTGGGCGTTCTCCCAGATCTTCACATTGAGGGGCTGTTCCGTGTGCCGGGCCACAGCCTCCGACAGGCCGCGCTGAGGGAGATGCTGAATGCCGGGGCAGAAATAGATCTCGAGATGGGGGACTTCCACCCCAACGACGCCGCTTCGCTGCTCAAAGCATACCTGGGAGAGTTGCCTGAGCCCCTGCTAATGCACAGACACTATCATGCCTACCTTAAAATTGGAGGTGGCCATCATTTCACGTCTCAAAACAATATATTTACTTTTCTTGGACTCTATATCACACGCTATTTCTAACGTCCACAGAGATGACTCTCTTCGATGAGAAAGGAGATAAAACTAATACTCCAGACAAGGCGCGCCAGGTGGAAGCCTATCAGCTGCTTTTCATGCTGCTGCCACCAGCTCACCGCAGTCTGTTGAAGCTCCTGTTGGACCTGCTCTATCATACTGCACGCAATCAGCATGTCAACAAGATGTCCGCTATTAATCTAGCAACCATGTTTGCGCCACAAATTATCTGGCCCAAGAACGTACGAATCATTTACTTTCTTTTTAGATCACATGAAACCCAATATTTCCCTACTCGTTTCATTTTTCTCCTTTTATTTTTATTTTTTGCAGGTGATGGCAAGTGATCTTCAGGGAAACATTGGGAAGCTAAACAATGGCATAGCGTTTCTCATTAGGCACTCTCAAAAGCTGTTCAAGGTAAACCAACGCAGGAAAAACCTTTGACTATATATTCTCTCAAGTGGAACATTGAGACTGTCCACTGTACAGTCCATTTTTATTTTATAGTGACCCTTTTTCACAGCAGATATCTTTACTTAAAAAAAAAAAAGACACATATAGTTAGCAGGATTTAAAAAGTCTAAAGCGAGTTTTCTCCGAAACTGAGAGGGCTGGCTCATCAGACAAGGAGGAACCAATTACACAATGATGACGGTGTGGATAAAGATGCACTTCCATGGATGTTTTTTTATTTTTTTATTTACCATTCAGTCACTATGAGATCACTGGAACTGCCCCCCACCAAGAATCACAATGACCCATCTCGTTTTTGTCATCCTCCATTAACCAGACAGTAACCTGCTAGACACACTAGACTTGTTCACCTTTGTTTCAGCCTTGATAGATATTTTTTTATCATCATGGGCCATGGCAGTGCTCAAATTTTTTTTTGTGTTTAAATATAAAATAAAAAGTGTTTGAGCCATGTCTTACCTGGGATAGAGATCCTCTGATATGGTCAAATTTCAATAAAAAAAAAATCTGGATAGAACAGTTTTGTTACTTGCAAATTGGGGCAGGGGCAAAGGAGAAAGGCACACCAGGGAATTCATAAAGAATATGAGTATTAAGTTGAATGTGTAATGCTTATCGCATCAGTGTGATTGAATTGTAATTCTTACCAGGCTTTATTTTCTCAAACATTCTATTTACACTTACTCTACTTTCATTGAAGGCACCTCCATATATCAATGAATACGCCCGTATATACTTCACCGGATCCAAAACTCTTCAGTCAAAGGTAATTCAAAAAATGTTTTTAAGTATACCATATTTTTTCTTTCAGTTGAATTTAAGTATTTCATAGAATAGCATTAGTATTTGTTTTCTGTATTTTTTTCCATCTAGTTATAGGTTTTCTTCGTGTAGTTGAGCTCCACGTACATATACCCGGTAGGCTTTATTGAGATGACCTTGAGATTTAATTCTTCTTCTTCTTCCTATTCTAGGATGACCTGACTATCATGTCGGGGACCAAAACGCTGCCGCATGTGCTCCAGCCTACATCCAATGTTTCTCCTTGCGCGAGAAAAATCAGTGGCAACAGCTTAGTGAAGTCAACGGATACTGAGGCATACACTGAATCAGCTCTCCGAGATCTTTACCAGCAAGTCAACAACTTGCCCGAGTCTGCCAAAAAGAAGAAGCTCATCAGGCAGGTTGGTGTGAAATAATAGTGAGATGTATCTTAGAACTGAGCAGGCTAATGTCTCATGCTTGTGTGTTTAGTTTGAAAAGCAGCCTATGGTGACACCCTCAGCGGTTCCCCACTCGCCTTTCAGCAGGAAGCACTGGCGATCCCGCTCTTTGGGTGGAATTATTAAGGTGTGTTGACGTTAACTGTGTCGACCTGAAAATAATTCTAATATCGTTATACACTACAGTGGTTGTGCAAATGCATAACTGTCTGTATGCACTTTAGTTTGACATATATGTCTTATTGTGTGTTTGTAAAACATAGATACTGCAAATGACAAAATAAAAAATAATTGGGGTGGGGGGTGGGTGTGACATTTTGTAAGCAATCACATCCGATTTTTCGAAGGAAATTTTTGTTCCTCGTGGTAATTATTGCACAGATTCTGATGATGATATTTTTTTGCCAAAACAGAAGAAAGTGTTTGGAAGCCAAATGTCAACAGGTAAGGAAAACGGCAAAGTGCAGAGGCCAGCAGCCAGCTGCTCAGGTGACACCAACAGTGGAGGGGTGAGTACCTACAGTGAGCTTTGACTCCAGAATGATAGTTTCAACTGTCAAAAATATTGCCAACATTACTTATATGTCACTCGTGATTTTTGTGTGTGTTCTTTTCTAAGAAGTGCATTATAGATGTCAAATTATGTATTACCTGTCTCTCTCAAATTTCCTTTAGGCTGTACTACAAGTGAGGAAACTTCCCATCTAGCTGTGAAGTGTGTTGCCTTTCTATCCCTTTTTAATTTGAAGATTTAATATGTGTCAAAGAGGAGGTTGCCAAATTTTATTTCTGGTTATTTGTTGGAGGAGTTTGTTCATCTCAGCAGTCGATGCGCTGTTTATTTAGTCAACCAGTTAACCATTTTCTTCAGCAAATGGTTAAAAAAAAAAAAGAAGATTTTTTTTATTTTAAAATTACAAATATGTATATACTGTTTTTTTATTCATTGAGAGGGACCATTTCATATAAATGTTGAATTTAGAAGACCAGAGACGTGCCTTAAAGTGAATTTCTTAAGTTATTGTGTGTTGCAATTTCTATTTAAAACGAAATTTGTGCAATTTACTTTTCTCGGTCTCCCAAAGTTCGTAATATGCTATAATTGAATTTAAGTGAGAGAAAAAAATGCAAACTTGGTCCAAAGGTCAGTTTCTATAGATGTTATAGTTCTGTCTTCAGGAATTCACTGCTGTGATATGTTTTTATACTTTTTTTGGTGTGTTTTTTGTTTACTACTGTCCCACAAATGTGCCTTTATGCTCTTTTGAGTAAATTTTATTTTACTTTTTTGGAGTCAGTTCTGCTTTCTTTGCAGCATTGTATGCGAGCTGTACTGCTTACTTGTTACTGCTGTGAAATACTTTTTACCCATATTTTTTTTATGGCTGGTTATGGGAAAATTAAGTAGTTTATCTTGTGAGGTGCTTTCTGTGAGGGTTTTGGGCCACTGTTACTTATGACAAGTTCTTTCCTTAGCAGTTGGGGTTTCTTCCATTTCCATGGTCACTCTGCCAGGCTGTTACAATACAAAAATTATGTGGCAAAGTCAATTAAATGGACTGTGTTGATATTGATGCTACTGGGAAACTCGACAAAGGACTTATTAAAAGAGTTAAGACCGTATTTGGTTTCTTGTTTTTATTTTTTTCCCCCATTTCATGCATGTGCTCGTAATTCCCACTATGGCCACGAGGTAGCGCTGCTTAGTTGCAAATGGATAGCCTGCAGTCAATTGAATAGCTACATTAGAATTTGACCAAAACTGACATTTTTAACGAGTTTTTAAAATTCCAAAATAGTTTAAAAGCTTATTTTTAGGGAAAATGTTAAAGTATTATACCCATATTTTAATGAATACAATGTATTTTTACAGCGAGCTCTTTCCGACTAGCATCCATAGAATATCTTTGTGAATCAATGCATCCACTGCAGTCAATAAGACTGACGAGGAAACGGTGATGACTTAATACAGCACCGAGAATGCCAAATCAAATCCAAAGAAATTTATATAAATCCCAGCCTCAAAACCATGAGCAACAAATAGAAATAATGATAGGGATGCAAAAAAAGCTTGACCTTTAACTGTTACCAACGTCTTTGCAGTTTGCAATAAATTAGTTGAAGGTGTGTGGGTGGATGCAGTAGGAATGTCTCAGTGTGTCATTATGGTATCCATGTCAATGCATGTTTGGTATTGTAAGTATATGTTGTAAATGCTGGTGAGAATGGCATTGTTTTCTTATGCTGTGTAAATTTATGAGGATGTGTTTATGATGGTAACATTACTGTATTGTTTTGCAGCACGGACTTTTTAATGATTTTTCATAATAATAGTGTGTAAATGTAAATGAGTCGGACAAACTGATATCAACATGTCAAGTGTGTCTGCTGTGCACTCAAAACCTCTAGTTTAGATGTTTATACGTTGTCCTGTCACAATGTACACTAAATGGTGAGATGCTATTGCGTTGTTTTGGCATTTTTGTTAAAACACTTGCTTTTCTCGTCTTTTCATGAACAACTTCATCCAATACAGATAACTTAGAAATATGTTTCTGACTTTAAAGTGGTGGCAACCTCATTAATCTTTTCCATTCAGTAAATGAAAAGTGGATATTTGTTTTCTACAAATGCAATAATGTTCTATATTCTCAGTATTATGAATAGTTTGTCCTGCAAGTCCTTCTGCTTTGCATAGTCTCCCTTTCTAGTCTAATTATAAATTACTGACATGTCCTCCCACAGCCTTGAGAGCACCAAAATAATTCCTGATGTGTTTTGTGTGCATTCCTGAAGTGGAACGACTTTTCTCCCACCCCCTATTACCACTAAACACCACTGTCTCCTCTTTAATTAGGTAAGATCTACACAGTGCCGACACTTTTACTGCGACAGACAGATAGACCTCCCTCTCCCGGCAGAAATATCAATAAGTACACCTGCATGTGCACATGTTCTTTTCACTTTTTCCCCCCCATGCGTCTGCCAATGAATGACATTCTTTGGGCTGTATTTATGTTAGCAGGGATACACCCTGCAGCAAAATCCCTCTGTGGACTCAAAGTGTCCCAAGGTGAACTATAAGCACAGCACTGACTAAAAACAGCTGTGTTGTTTGTTGACATTTTAGCTCAAGTTAAACAGGTAGTTTAGGTTTATAAATGTGAACAATTGCTAGAAAGTGAACGTTGAATGGGCAGCAAACAGGACTCATGTCTGACCATGTCATCATCTGAGCAAAGCTCTTATTGGAAGTGGCTGCAAAATGATGTAGTTAAAGACTTTCCAAGTAGGCTTTCACTTGCATGTTGGCTGCTTAGACAAAACAGAAATATTAGCGCATAGTGTCCTACACAAGCCTCAAGCACTGTTGTTTTGGAATCATTTCCTCTTATTTTCCTCCTTTTTGTGCTTCGTAGCAATTTGGCGCAGACATTCCTGTGAAGCGTGAACATTTCTCTGTAGAGCGTCTGTCAACAACTCCCAGTAATGAGACGTTCCCTGCCCAAATCTGCATGTATCGTTCCTCAAAATGCAAATCAATATAAAGATAGAAAAGTCAAAATTAGCCTTTGGGAGTAAATGCTAGTCTTTTGCTTGAAAGAAATATAGTAACAGTCACTGTCACTGCCATTACGAGATGAGTGCCATACCAATTTACATCCATACATTCCATCAGCAAAGCGGGTATGGCGTTTCATACTGTAGCTACCACTCTTTTGTTTGTATTGGGACCTTATCTCTCATGACGACTATTTGTACTTAAAAAAAAGGCAGATTATTTTTCTTTTCTTTTTTTCATGTGCGTGAGTGTGCATTGGCGGGGGGGGGGGGGGTGCATGTGTGCGTGCGTGTGAGTGTGTACTCATTAATTCACCTAAAACCTATTAAAAATCCCATACCGTTCAACTAAACCGAATACTTCAGAATCCAGCTCGAGTCGCGAGGTTGTCAGGAGACCCGAAGAAGGATCAAAGAAAAGAAAGGAAAGTGAAATACAAACCGACCAGACATCACCTACTACATACCGGGTTACCAACCACAATCTTTCACCAACCCCAGAAACATCTTAATTCCAACAAATTAGAGAGACCTCAAGGGACCAAAGGAAAGACTGAGGAAAGGAAGGAAGGATAGATGAAGCCGGCAGATAATTTTAAATAAAGACCTATCATTTTCCTTAAAATTGCACGAAATGAATGTCAGTTTTCCTGGATTGGCTGGCAACCAGTTCAGGGAGTACCCTTCCTATTGCCCAAGGCCAGCTGGGATAGGCTCCAGCACCCCGCGAGCCCTGTGAGCAATAAGCGGTTAGGAAGGATGGATAAATGTCAATTTTCTATTCAACTAATTTCAAATTTATAGTTCCCGATCGTAAAACGGACGTCTCAAGTCACGATAGATTGAAATAAGGCCCGGTATTGGCTTGAAACAATACCTGGTATCGGTGCTCGCTCATCCCTACTTGATATACACATCTTTTTTTTCCCCTTCACCTTTAAGGAGTTGTGTTGATTCCTCAGCCCTGCTGGATTCACCTTTGTTACATGTACGCATTTACAGCCACACACACAAAGCCCAAGCTCCCCTTCAGGCAGGGGTTATGCAGTGTCATGCAGGTTAGGTGCCTCTCTCTTGGGGGTACGCCTGGAGGCAACCTGAGAGAAAAGGAGTGGAGTGGGTGGGAATAAAAAGATAAAGATATGTGGATGGTGAATAGAATCCAGGGAATGAAAGAGGGATCTTGAGAATGAGAGTTCAGGCAGGGTTCTGATTGGGGGGGTGTATACTGTGTGAGGAGGGGTTGGGGTGGAGTCGTGGGGGTCTGCTATTTGTAGATCCTTGTGATGGATGACTGGTGTGTGTGTGTGTGTGTGTGTGTGTGTAGGAGAGAGAGAGAAAGAGAGTAGTTTTTTTTCATTCTGCTCTTTCCTCCTGTTCCGTCTCTTTAGGCAAGCAGAGCGGAGTGGGACTGAGTGAGGAGGAGACGTGTGCACACCACAGCTACTCCACGGAGCCAAAGCAGGAGAAGAGTTTGCAAGGAGACAATAAGAGCAAGAAAACTGATTTTTTTAGGGGATCCCAAACTCAAAACGAAACAAACAAACAAAAAAAAAAAAAAAGGATTTGCTTTGCTTTACTCCCCAAAGGAAATTATATTTGTTTTATTTATATTTACTGATAATATAGACATTTTTATTCGAGCAGGACGTCTTAGGAGGTGGACAGGAAGAAACAAGTCAGGCTGGGATAGTGTTGACAATGCCGGGCAAAGGGATGTTTTTTGGCAAGCTGGAGCTGTGCGCCGCGTGGGGCGTGATGCTGTGCACCCTGCTGACGGCCAGCGTGGGTGCCTGCCCTGCCCTGTGTACCTGCAGCGGCACCACAGTCGACTGCCACGGGCTGGGGCTCAGGACCATGCCGAGGAATATCCCGCGCAACACTGAGAGGCTGTGAGTACCAGCTGCACATTTTGCCGTCTTGCTGCTGTAGTAACATGCTTGATGTCACTCCAAAGATTGAGAACAATAGCCAGGCTTGTCAAGCTGTGTGTCACACGCTGACATTCCATTCAGGTATAAATAGGCCAGAGGGATTGAGTGCTTTTCACATACAGTATTCACAATTTGCTCAATCTCGATTTACTTCCACAAATCTAACTTTTAAAGTTAAAGAAATAGAGTTTAAAAATAAGCTCTACAGTTTAGATTCTGATTCCTCACTTGGCTCCTTTTCACTTCATCCCCCACTCTGGGTCCTCCCCTATTATCACCCTCCCAAACCCCGTCCTCCTTTCTCCCAGTCACGGCCCTGAACACTCGCTCCACAAATTGTTAAATCATGTAGAAAATTAAGCAAATCTGCTCCTTAAGTGAGTCTTCCACCAGGATCTTGTAGCTGTCTTGTAAAACTGATGGAGGATGAGGGAGAGGGAGGTGAGGCTGACTCCGGCTGCCAGAGTGAAGTTGCATCGTCTTTTTCCTGACATTCTTTCCTGAAATATTCATCAGTAAATCAGAAGTGAAGAGTGCGAGGGGAAATAGATTGTTCTATTTCAGCTTTTAGAATATCCTTCCTGAATAAAAGATGCTCTGGGAAAAGCAGAAGAGAGCCTGTGTCAGAGGCACTGGCACAGTGGGAAATATTTCATGCTGCATATTTCATCCTTTTCATATTTAATTTCTAAGAATACCTTTTTGTTTTTTGGTTTGGTTGTTGCCTGACAGTGTGAATGCTTCCGGGCTGTGAACACGCAGGTTGAAGTGGCGAGGAAACATGGAAACATGGTCATTTTCTGGTTTTCCTCTTACATGAATGGTTGTAAATATTCATTGCCCCACATTACTCAATGGGTTATATATATATATATATATGCATTCTCTACAGTGGCTTCTATTTAAGATTTAGGGACCATCCTTTCCTGCGGGCTTTTATATGAGGTGATGAATCAAGATTGAATGTGCAGGTCAAACACAGCATGCCTTAAACCACATTATTGTCCGGTTTGCATGCCAAGATTAACCACGTCATGTGTGGAATCTTTGTTTTGCAATTCTGCCTCAAAATCGTCAAAGTTAGTTAAACAAAATGTCAGCTTCAACTTGTTTTCAATTCATTAGGCGTGAAATAGCAAAAACATAACTCGCCTCACTTCAGTGGCTCTGCTGAATTAGTCTTGGAAAGTAGAGCAGAGATGACTAAAAAGCTTTGTGGATTGTGTTAGCGATCGTGTATACAGACTGATGCGTTTGGGAAATGGTGTGTGTGTGGGGGGGGCGGGGGGGTGTGTGTGTGTTAAAGAAGGGGGAGGGTTTTAGGGAAAAGTGTGTGTGTTTAGGCGGTGGGATGTGTGCTCTGAGGGTGTCGCCACAGACAGCAGAATCCCATTTGCACTTGTCACTGTGGGTTTGGATCAGTTCTGACCCCTGCGCTCCTCAGCCAGGAGACACAGTAATGACACTGTGAGGCTCGCCGTGCAAAAACCACACCAGGACCACTCCCCCTTACTCCCTATCCTCATCTTTATAATGCTGCTTTTTCTTTCTTTGCATCCGTTGTTTCATCTGTCACATTCAAGAAATCACTCTTAAAAATATCTCGTGCGATATTTCCACCTGATTTTTTAGGAAGATATTGATTGATCCAAACACAGCCCATCTCTCTGGCAGCTTTATCTCGCTTACATCCCTGCTGTCAAGTGTGTGCGCCTCATCTGTGTGAATGAGTTGATTTGCAGAGGGGGAGGAGTGTGGCTGTTAAGCACGGGTGCGCCCTTCTTTTAATTGCAAAAAGCCAACAGCGTATTGACAAATGTCTCCAGGAGAGCCTCTGTGCTCCATGTGGTTCTTTTTGTGTTTGTTTGAAAACCTTCTGCATGTAAGCATGAGATGAATAAGTAAGTTTTTTTTTTCCGGGATTTGGAAAATGTGTCTGCATATGCCAGGGAATGCCTGCAGTGTTTTTGGCATCGCTGCTCGCCAGCCACCTGATCCATAATTTACCCCAACAAGCCTGAAAACAACCGGACCGCTACCTGGCAACAGGGGAAAGTTGAAAGAGCATGATGTGTAAGGCGAAGAGACACACGGGCTGAGGCTGAGCGTGATGAGAGGATGCTTGAGAGACAGATTGGCGCACTCACTTGAGCTGGTAATCTTCGATGAGGTGACTGCGAAGTCATGAGCAGAGAAAGTGCTTGAATAAGATCACTAAAGCGCATCCGTTTTCTGTCAGAAGGGTGGAGACAATGGTAGTGTAGTGTTTCACATAGCTGCCTTTCTTAACACAGTGTGGTGGGCAAACTGTCCTCGAGGACCGGAGTCCTGCAGGTTTTGGATGTTTCCTTGCTCCAACTCAGCTGATTGCAATCAACAGGATCGTTATCAGGCTTATGCAGAGCTTGCTGATGAGCTGATCATATATTAGATGTGTTGGAGAAGGGAAACATCCAAAACCTGCAGGACTCCGGCCCTCAAGGACCGAGTGTGCCCACCCCTGCTTTTACAGGTGTGACGTCAATGCAGTCCAGGTAGTTGGGCTTTCGACTTAAAGTGACTGGAAAAGGCTTCAGCTTCTCCTGAATTTCTCCTCATGTAAGCTGGTGGATATGGCATTCAAGGGCCTTTGGATTTAGAGAGTCTTTGTGAAAATTCCTCCCGCACCCAAAGAATTGCGTACTGAACGTGAAGGTTCTGGGTTCAATCCTCAATTCCCTCAGAGAGTCTTTGTTTAAAACAGTCTGGATCATTTTCAGAATAAAAAAAATGCTTTAAAATATTGACTGTATGTAAACATAGTCATTGTTTCTATTCACTGAGGGATGAACTGACAATAGTGGTTCATTTTCCGAAGATGTTCTCTACTATTTAAGATGTTATTGTCTCTTTGTTCCCGAGCTACATACTTCAGTAATAAGCATGTTACATGTTCAAATTGACTGCCAAACATCAAAGGGTGCTGCTGAGGTTCTAAACTCCCCCCTCGACCCACTGCCCTGCTCTCCTGACACAGCTACATTATATTTCTGATTGCACTCTAGAGAGGAATTATCCCGTCAAAGGCATTTATGTGTGTCAAAGCTATAAATCAGTTTTAAGAATCACATTGTGTGGACTTTCAGGGACAAAAAGTGAGGTCTTACAAGGGGGATATAAATCATGGATGAGGCTAATTAGCAGTGTTTGGTCTACTGAAACATGCTCGTTTTCGACAATGCACTGTAATTCTATTTCAAGGTGTGCACATATGTGCATGATTACTCTACATAAGAGTCCAATAGTGCCTCAAATCTTAGCAGACCATGAAAGCCGATTTGGCGCATCCACTCAGTTCATCTTTCATCTTCCAAAAAGTCCGTCTTTCTTGTTAACCTTGTCGGCTGGGTGCGAGCAACCTGGCGGCGGTGATTGTGAGTGACGGCGGACGGACGGTGAACGCTAGCATCATAAATACGCCTGCGCAATCCACATTTCACCTCATCGAGATGCTTTTTGATGTGTTCGAATTTTTGAAAGGCAATTACAGCATTCCAGATACAAAGATCCACTCGCTTTCTGTAAAGGTGCTGCGTAACAGATGACTGCTTTCATGTACTCGCTATTCCCACATGGAGGATTACATTATAGATAAGCCATTAATGGATTTTTCTCAGACATTGTAATTAAAGTACAAGTATTCATCCATCAGCACATTAGCTATACTGCTTATCCTGTTACGGATTTGCAGGGGATCTGGAGCCCATCCCAGTTGAATTAGGAATTAGGACTGTGTACCTTTGCATGATTGCCAGTCAGTCATGTGCGATTGTGAATGGGTCATTGAATAGCAGTAGATTCACAGATGTGTGTATCACTCCTCCACATGTATTAGAACAACAAGGTTAGTTCCTTGTTTTTGTGGTATAGTGAAGACATTTGGTTTGTAGATCAAAAGATGATTATGAGACACAAGTTCAGAATTTAAAGACTAGTTCATAATTGTCCTTAATTTGTCAAAGAAGAGTTATCAATGAAACATATCAGTCATATTCCAGAGGTGGGCATCTGTCAGTGCACACTTAGGCACTAATCCAAATTTGGCCTCGGTGGAGCTCAAAGTTCTACTGGCCATGCCAGTTGCCTGCCTTCCAAAATATGCTGCATTCCATTTGCTGGCATCTTATAATTCCACAAAAACCATGTCTGTGAGTGTGGGCCAAGGATAAACCCACTATATTTGGCATTTCTTTTTCACTTTTGATATGAATTTTCAGATTTTTCGCTAATTACTTAATGATTATTCAATGTGTACTTGAGGAGTTTTCAATGGGGGAGAAACCAGTTATGCGCAGTGATGTAGCTCTCATAGTGCACATATTGGTGTCAGCATTGCTTTACAGAATGCTATTGTAGTTCAGCAGTTTCTGTAAGGAAGAACCGGTTACATTTTGGTGTACAATATACATTGGTAGTGATCTTAATTGTTTTTTTGTTTTTGTTGTAGAGGTCTGACCTGCAAGGTGTTTCATTAACACTGTTGTTATGTTGTGGGTCAGATTGACCCATTGTACAATTTCTAGCTAAAAATAAGTAGTAATTATATTGGCTTAAGTACATTTTTGAATTTGTTTTCCACTTTTTGAATAATGGGTCAAAATGACCCAGGGACATGAGTGTAGTACTAGTAACTAATGTTACAAGTAGGTTAAATAAATCCCTGTGCATAAATGGAAAACAATATATATATTTTTGTACTGAAACATTAAAAGCTCTTGAGTCAATGTATATCCCTTCTTGTTTTGTAGTGGGTCAAATTGACCCATTACAAAATATTTTTTAAGTAGTGTATATATATATAATTAAACAAATTGTGAATAATGACTTTTTTTTTTACCACGTCAGACACTTTGTATGACGGGTCAAATTGACCCAAGTAATTGATTGCAATTTGCGGTTTCTGACAAACTAATATGGGAGGAGGTCTTAATTTTTCACATAGCTTTGCTGATGTATGGTAAGAGCCCATTACCAATTGATGGCAACATTTTCCTTAATTTCCTAATGAGCACTTCTCATTGAAGACATTCGCTTATACAGTATCCAGGCTGTGGGTACCTACGAGGGCATCCACATTGGATCTGATCCAAATTGAGGTTGTTCAGCCTTGGTGGAAGTCTGTGCACCACTGAGTGCCGTTAAACTTCATGTTTTTACTCATTAGAGAGTGGTGGGAACATAACGTGACAGATGGTTTCACCACACACAAGACATGACACACACGATGCATTTCAGAGCGCACATTCATACGTCGTCAGCGCACAACGGCAGCAGATACAGTATGAAGCATGAAAGGCTCCTCAGTGTGGGCCTCCACTGCGGCGCTCTGTGTGTTCCTGTTCCAGTCTGTTACGCAGCAGCAACATGCACCAGAACAGATGTTTAATTGATTCACTTTGGCCTGACAGTGTCATAAGTTATCTATGTTTGAGCAGAAAATGTCTGTGTGCTACTTTTCCGTCCTCTGCTTCCTATCCTCTATCTCGCTGTTGATTTTGCTCAGAGAAGCGTCTAGTACATGGAGCTGTCTCAAGCTTTTTGCTCAGGGTTTTAGCTGGAGTGTTGACGGCCAGATAAAAGAAATACTTGGATGGGAACACCTGACTTTTGAACTGTGTGTGGATGTGATGTGCTTAGTGTTTACCTATAAGTGAGCTCTCCTGAGGCCTGACTGTGCAGAATGAACACTGTAAATAGCCCTGGACTAGCCCAGGAGGCGGGAAACACACTCTCAGACATAGTCTTTATCCACTGCACTGCACACTCATTGACGCACACGCTAAAAATGGGCAATAGGCCCTGCGTGTCTGAAAGCCACATTTTCAATTCAAAGAAGAAATCTGACCCCTTAGTGTGGACAGAAGTGTTCCAGTTCACTTTAAGTGTGTTATTTTGGCCACGCTGGTCTGCTTTTCTCTCGCTCCCTCTCAGACTTGCACTCATTGAGGTTATTGTGAGCTTGCATGCTGCTGCTGCTGCTGCTGTGTTAGTGTTGGAGCAACTAGTATATAGGGCGCAACGCTGCTCCAAACTGTCACATTTAAAATCACTTTTTGTCACTTGGGACAATTCCTGTGCAGCCCATCCTGCCTTGTCCTGTGTTTTCACTGCTGTCACTCCCATATGCTCCAGAGTCTGCTCACAGTTCTCAACTGCGATGGTTCATTCAGAAACTGTCAGCTCATGTGGTTGAATAGTATTATCTGCATGTGATTGTGGGTAATGATCCGCCGCGCTTTGGCCACAGCACTTGGGTTTTTCTGTCGCCAGCTTGTAGACGCAGTGAGGAGTTTGGAAAGCGTGCAGCCACTGAGCTTCAATATGCCGGCTTCTGGCTTCCCTGCCAGGCAAAACCTGCTCTAGACAAATGGTCCTGTGGAGCTTGTAATGGTGATATAGAGTGACACTGCAGCAAAATATGCACACATTAATAAGCCATTTCAATTGAGGAGGGTGTTGATGTGCGGTGCTGGGCTAGTTACTACCAAAATGTAATATACTTTATATTATTACTAGACGTTGTTATTTGAAAGTAATTTGTTACAATAAAAACAATTTAAACAATGCACTGTATGCACGATATATAGAGAGGAAAAAAAGCAATAGGTGTATTATTTTGTTTCTGACATTGTCAATCAAATTTGAAAAAATTCAAAATCAAAATTATGTTTAACAGGCTGAATTACAAAAAAACACTTATTAGTGGTCTCAATTTTTGCAGACAACTCTGTTGCAATAACATGTTTTCACTCAATATGAGCTCCTCACCAAATTCACTGGGGGAAAAAAATGCATATGGTAAATTAAGACTAATGCAATAAGGTAGCAAAATGTGTCAATGCGACTAATACTCTTCGCTCAATTCAATGCCTTTTAATCCTTGTTGTAACAGTGGAATTACAGCCCGGATAAAGGCACTTTCATACAATTGTATGTAAAGTTATAAAACCGTTCTATAGCTTTATGTTGATTTATGTTATTGCCTCTTGTACCTTGTCGGCGGGTCTGTACTTTTCCACTACACTCACTCGTTTAAGTTCTGCTATATTTCTGCATAAATGCCTAATGTCAGTTAAAAGCTCTACAGCCAACAGTAGTTTGTCTTTCCCTCCATCCAGCTCCTAAAGCTCAACTGGATTGCTTGTTCCTGTGGGTATTTTTTGTCTCATTTCAGTAGGTGTGCTTGTGTGATTTCCACTGATAATGTATATTTATATGGCCCCTTTTCTCTGTGTGAGCCGTGTGGATATTTGTATGTGTGTGTTAGCCGCTGCGTGTTTACTTATTCTCCCTCTGGTCTCCGGGATCCATTTCATGTAATGTTGCTCAATTCAAACCATGTCCCCGTCTGCTGAGAGACCCCATGCAGCTGGCGGAAATAAACTTAATGAGTTTTTCAGTGCTGAAGCAACACTCAGATCCCATTTGAATGTGAGCAAATGATGTTTGACTTTTCAAGCAACAGGAGTATCATTTTGACTGACTGTTTCTAAAAATCTTTTCACTTCACATCAATCACCAATATACTCTACAAAACTTTATTTTGTACTTACTTATAGCAGTTGTTGAGTATAGACAGAATGTTTATACTGTACATTTTATAAAGAGGCTTTTTGAGTGAAATGAGGCTGTAAACGACCAAACCCAGAGACTGTGCAAATTTGATTATCTGTGATAGTCATAGATGCCCATGGTCATCATGGATATCTCTGATGACCATGTTTCTTCCATAGCTTTGACACAATGACAAATGTGAGGGACTCTATCAGAATGTGACCGTCCAGGAGGGAACATACTGGCACCCATGATAAACTGTGGACCAAAACATAGCGCACATTAAACCTGGAGGACTCAGCAACCATGTTCTACCATGACCCGTCAAAGGTGCGATGATAGACCGGGAGAGAACTTGAATACAGAGTGAAAAAATTGACATTGAGATGGTAGTATAAAAATAGCCTTGCTCTCCTAGCTTGTGTTTTTGTGAAAACTTGGTTGAATTCCAACTTTGTACAGCTTTAAGAGCGTTCAGCTTGAATGTTTCAACTGTAACAGTCTGTAATAATTACACCCATACCCATTGATGCATGAATTAACTGGGGAGTGAGGCAACATGAGATAGCGATGTCCCATATCTGACTGTCCAGGAAGCGTGTCAGTGCTGGGAATGCTTCCTGACGTTTCTAGGGAATAGACTGATGGAGGTGGAAATCCTTCACTGCGTGAACTAGGAATCATACCTAATAATTTTCTGCCACGAGAGTAATACCGCAGTTCTGTAATGTGAAAACCGGCACCACAAGTCAGAACCACAAAGCATCTGTGTGTGAAACGAAAGAAGGCCCATTTGCCGTCGTGCCAACAGCTATTGCTTAGAATCCTTTTACTGTAATGCTAATGGCTGAGTTTTTTTTTCACTAATAAAAAGCAGCATTCTCACTTTACACAAGCAAAACAATGAGTTCCTGCTGTGTAGGAGTCCGGCAATTCCTATTACCTCATTGGTTGTTAGCGTGTGCCCGTGGCTTGTTCATTCACAAGTTGCTCATGTCTACATGTGACGTCCTTTGTAATTACTTTACATCTAGTAAAGCATAATCACTCATAGGGGAATAGCTTTTATGCCAACTCCCATCACTCAACTCAAATCTACATTTATAGAGCACTTTAAAACAAGCACTGTGGAACGCCATACGTTCTGTTGTACATGTGAATTCACATTGCAAATACTCGTCCGACCACTTTCTTTTTTTTGCTCCACTTAGTTGGTATGAAGGCATTACATTAATAAATAAATCACGATAAACCATCACAACAGTCAAAAGTCAGCTACTAAGTGCACCTGGGGCCAATGATAGATTGGTCAAGTGGGGTGTATCATCACAAACATATGAGTCAGGTGTGTTTCTTGACCTCCGCCGAACCCCTGGGGTTCGATCAAACCCATGTTAAGAGCCACTGATGTATAATGACCGCTATTCAATGAAAGTGTAATTTATAGACCCAATAAATGCCTGAAAACCAGTGTATGGTTTCAGCTAAAACATTTTCAGAAGGTCAGAAAATGTCAAAGTGAATCTGTGGCTTCTCTAGTGCTCGTTAACACATCACAGGTTGTGGCTGGCATTTGAGCTCTAAATGTCACAACATTGAAGCTGTGTTGCAATCCAAGATGAGCTAAAGCTTTATTGGTGGTCCTTTCCCGAAACAGCTCAAGTGATCGCATATTTGCTTCAATGAGTCAATTCCGCAGTGAAGATAGAAGCTATGACAAACAACTTGTGACGGGATTAAGCAAGAACTCGGCACAAGAGGAGGAACTGCGGTTCCATTTTGTTTATGGGGAGCGTCAGCTTTCGACAAAACCCTCCTGCTACCTCTCAACTGGTTGCGTCCCCTCCCATTCCTCTCGTCTTCGATCCCTTTTCTTGTCCTTTGGGTGTCATCGGGAGTGACCACCCTGGAAATGAGACATTGACTTTCCGCACTTGTGCGCAGGTTGACATGCATGCAAGCACCTATCATACATAAGCACCTGAAATGAACACCACATGTGCACGAAGCACAGCGCGGGCTAATGAAGGCCGGTCTATTATTTATTTCCCGCGGTCCTGTCGCTTGGCCTGTCAATGCACCTGTGTACACACACATACACATACACACCATCTGTCTATAATGACCATTCCTTTTAGTACTGCATAGCGCTACAGTCCCCCGAGTGGTCATTAGACGAGTGAGGGAAAAAGACCCTTGCTTTCTGCGTAGATTTGGAACACGTTTTTGGGCCGTGCTCAGGGATGAGGAGTTGAGTTGACGGGTCAGGGCAGGGTGGACCAATAATGCTTAGCGATTGCAGTAGCACGCAAACATTCTGAATATTTACTTTCCCAGCTGCCATGTGAATACAAAGGTTGAACAGCACTTTCTTGGATCAGCACCATTGCTTGAGTATTAAGGTCGGCATAGAGCAGTAGCCGCCCCCAAATCTCTCATTTAGCAATAGTGCACCATCTCATTGATTTTTGCAATGGCGGTCAGCACTCGGCAGGGCATCTGCTCCCATTATATCCACAACACTTAGCTTTTTGGCCTTGCGGCCTTTCCCGAATCCCCTCCGCTGGCTCCCGCTAATCCCTGACAATGGTGGAAGGACATGGCCAAGAAGGGGTGCGGTTGCGGGTGTAGGTTGGCAGTTCCCAGAATAAAGAGTAAGACGGCTCAAATGTCTTGCACTCACGTTGCACTTCTAGAATAGACCAGGGAGAAGAAATGCCAACTTCCCCAGAAAGCCTGCTCTTACGAGAATTTAGAGGGATTATGAATTGTACGTTACGTTTAAATGCTATCAAAACAACCACATTGAAACACTGCCCCAATTTAGTGGAACTTGCAAGGTTCCTGATTGCCCTTCAATTTGTTCTGGTTTGTTCTCATATAGCAAATAAAACTAAGCCATTCCAGTTTGAATTTATTGCCATCATCAAACCTTTACAAAGAGTACAGTGAATATGTAGTAACATTTAAACATTCTTAAAGGTGTATTCAAGGATTTTCTCAAAAAGTAGAAGCCAAATGTCCATTTGTCACTTTTTTTTTTTTTAAATGTGCATGCGGAAGACCATCCTACCAGCTCGTCCGGAGAAAACGTCTATCAAATGTCGAGAACGTGCGGGCTCATCTTCATCTTTATCTTCATTAGTCTCTGCAGCCGGCCTCATAGATGAATGTGCTGTTGCGGTTCCCAGCCATTTTCAAATTATGCGGTGAGGTCGGTGGAGCTACTACGATGAATGACTAAATCCGAAGCTCACCAGCTGCATGCTACAAACAGTTGATGTGCGCATGCAGAGCTTATGAAGGAGCACGCACGACGTCATTATGTCAGACTAATTGACAGTATCAAGATCCAATTGTTAAGATGATCCAGAAGACGCAGTGACAAAATATCCTTGAATACACCTTTAACTATCATTTAATTCATAAAGGAAGCTAAGCGCTATCAACTGAAACCGTAAAATAATAATAAAAACCGTGACTACTGGTATGGCGAGTCTTGCTACTTTTAGTTTGAGTCTACTTACTTCCCCTAACTGTTATGCTTAGTTTTTTCTTCTCGCGCACTCTTTTCCTAACACCTGATGTTGGCCTATATAAAGCCAAAAATGTCTAGCGTCTCATGTGTCGTCATAGTGACAGTGGTCCCAAAAAGAGTTTGACTTATGTATAACATTTGCAGGTTTTTTTCAATGGCTGGAGTTTGTGGAGGATGAGCTCTAATTTTGATGGAAAATAAACTATTAAATATAGTGCTTTTCTTTTTTTACGATTTCCCCCTCAATATTTGTGAAAAAAATGCCCCTAAAGCCAATCTTACACTACACTTGTGCTCTGCTGTATTAGTTTTAAGTACACTGTGCAAATGTTGGTCTTTTTTTCTGCAAACCTCCATAGAGAAGGTAGAAAATAAAGATGAAATATTAATGCTTGTTCTTGTGTTCTCTTCTTTTCAGAGAGCTGAATGGCAACAATCTCACACGCATCACCAAGAGTGACTTTGCTGGGCTCAAGTACATCCGAGTTCTGTGAGTTTTGTGTCTGTCCTCTACACTCTCACATTTGTTCAAATATGCTACAACGGGTTTTAAGTGTATTTTAATAAGGGGGAAATCCACCATATGTTCTATTCGCCTTCACTAGTCTAAACACAGCCTTCTGATTAATAGCATGTTTGTGGAATCTAAATGCAGCAGCAAAATACTTCTTTTTTTTTAATACAACTTATAGAGGCGGCCATTTTGTCACTTGCTTTCAACAAAAAAATGACATCAAAGTTGGTCGGTGCTCAGGTGACCACCACCAATCAGGAATCACAGGAGTTTGGACATGTGACATCCACAAGCCAAGCTGTGATTGGTCATTACCTGAGCCCTGAGCAACTGTGATGCCATGTTTGACAGAAAGTGGCAAAATGGTAGATTTTGACAGTTAATTCATATTGCACAAACAGAATATTAATTCAAATGCATTGTTCAGAATAATGGGCATGCACTGAACAAATTGTAAATATATATATTTTTTGGTGACCTCCCTTTTTAAGCATGTGGGAGGTGTACAAATATTTTTCTCCCAATATGGCCTCTCTTAGTGTGAATGGTTGTCCGTCTCTGTGTGCCCTGCAATTGGCTGGCAACCCATTCAGGGTGTACCCCGCTTACTGCCTTGAAGCCAGCTGGGATTGGCTCCAGCGCCCCCCGCGACCCTTGTGAGGACAAGCAGTTGAGAAGATGGATGGATGGATGGCCTCTCTTTATATTGAAGTTTTTCACCCATTCTGCAATGCAGCCTTGTGATAAACAGAGTTTCACTTTATACATTTTGGTGAGGCCCTAGATAAATGTGGCAATATAGGAATTTATTTAAACTCTTTTAAAATACTATGGCATGAATGGATTCATCCAACCCTTGGAATCATAATACTACTGCCTGTCTGTCGTTGTTCAATCAACAGGAAGTATCCTTCCTTTTGACCTTGGTGGTTTTAGCATTATGAAAAATATATATTGTCGGCCTTTGACTTAACAATATGTCTCTGTTTGAATGCAACTACTCATGTTTACAGACACACAGTTGTACATGCTAGTTACAAAGCTGACATTAGCATAAGCCCAGTGAAGTGGGCTTATGGAGATGTACTCCACAGTACATTAAGCAGCCAAGTGACTGTAGCAAATGATGTCATGGACTTCTCTCACACTGGGTATTGTCTGTTGTAGCATCATTTACTGCACCCTCGAATCACACACTTGCGCTTGCCCTTTGTTCTTACACATGGTAAGTAATGTATGCATGTAGACTGCTCCTGAGCACTCACAGTTAACACGTGCGGTTTGTGTCGCAGGACTCCATGTGTATTATAACTAAACCGTGTGAACATTTCATGTTTTAAGTGTAACACACACAATTCTTGCTGCCCCCTAGTCCTATTTTCAAGCGTTATTTCCCCTCGGTCCATCTCTTGTCCACAGCTTCTTTTCTGAGCCTTGTTAGACTGCTGCTTGTCCCCTCTTGCCGTTTGCCCTTGCATACCCGTCTGCACTATCCACTACCCATACACATCGGGTTAAATGCCTTTTACAGTTTTTTTTTAATGATTGCATAAACACTAAAAACTAAATAATTACCTAATTATCAACACTTTACACTGAAAAAGGCAAAACAGTGGACCAGAGTTTCACCACAATAAACACAAAGTCAGCCTCACACTTTTTTCAGAACACACACAATGATTTGCAAAATACTGAACACACTGTTATACATTAGACACAGAGGTATGTCATAATGTCACTTCCGGGCAATTCCAAAGCACTGACTGAAAAATCACCACACGCAAGTTGATTAAACACCTGTACATTAGCTGTTTCAACACATGATTGCATTATTGTAGACAACCCAATCAGGTTTGAATGCTACAAAAATGCAGCAGATAAGTTCACCTGCTTTCAACCAGAATGGAAAAAGTCAGAGGAAGGAAAGTGAGGGTGAGAGGAGGACGAGCGGGAGACAGTGGTTGAGGAAGAACTGAAATAGGAGAATGTCCTCAAAGAAGAAGAGGATCAAATTTGTCAAATGCAACTTTGTCGTCCAACACTATTTGATAATGTCATCAACCTGCATGGATTGATGCTGAGGGAGGCCTTCAAACAAGACAAGAGTTTAAAAAAATTTTTTTTAATCCAATGAGGATATTGCCTACGGTGTTGATAAAATTTGCTGGTCAGATCTAACTAGGCCAGGGGTAGGGCAACCCCGGTCCTAGAGAGTCTTGCGTGTTTTAGATGTCTCCCTCCTCCAACACAGGTGATTCAAATGATCAACTCATCAGCAAGCTCTGGAGAAGCGTGGTAAGGATCCTCACCTATTGGAGGAGGGAGATATCTAAAAGACACAGGACTGCGGTTCTCTGGGAACAGGGTTGCTTACTCCTGAACTCTGCGATTTATTGAAATTATTTTTATTTATTTTTATTTTTATTTTATTTTTACAGTAAATTTAACCTTTACTTGGAGTACTTTTTTTTTTGACAGTGTTGGGACACATTTTGTTGTGATGGTTTTTCTTGACTGATTTTGGTTATATGAAGACAAATTAATCCTATTTTCAATAGTGTGTGTCTAGCATTGATCTTGTGTTTGACTAATTTACTATATAGTGTATTTGTACTTTGTGTACTTTGCTTACAGTAACTGCTAAAAGTTGATTAAGTAAAACTTGCAGTGTGTAACTGGTTCAAACATAGTTAAACCTTATGACTTGTGTGTGTGTCATATTGTAACATAAGATGGTTTTTAAACATGTGTTTAGAGTTTTGACAGGAGTGATTCCTTTTGCACAGGATCTGAGATGTTCTGCATTTCGTGTGGATGGTTGTGCTAATTGTGTATATTGTTTTTGAAATCCGAGCCCTGTTTTGTATTTCGTGCTTAAGCAATCGTAAAACACTGTCACTACAAAATGAGAGGGGTTAAGAAAGACAGTAAAGACTCCTCTTTCTGTATGTGACACACACACACACACACACACACACACACACACACACACACACACACACACACACACACACACACACACACACACACTACAGTGGGCATACATGTCGTCTAACAAAATGTTTGCTTTTAGAATGGGGTCAGGATATCTAATGCTGCTTGACCCCTTGGCAACCCTCAGTAGAAACTAAAAAGAAACAGCAGTATATCTTTGCTGTCAGCTGTCACTATAACGTCAACACAGCTGATTTACATCGTGTGTGTGTATATATATATATATATATATATATATATATATATATATTATAGTTTGCAGGTCTGAAGTAGTACAATTTTCCCCCCCATCTAAATTCATGAGAAACAAATCTAAAGTGAATTGCAATTTTCTCCCAATGTTTATGCAGCACAAACAGTGATTAGCATTTATATTTAATGGCGAGGAAGTACAGACGGCTGAGTTGTTAGGTGACGGGAGAGGTGGCCTTCATTACTGAACTTTTGGGAGAATGAGCTTTGGCAGTGTAGGTGAGAAAGTGTGTCTGCATGTTTATGAATCGTGTTTTTTTTTTTTTTTTTAATTAAATTACATGCAGGGCATCCCCAGATTCTTAATTATGCTTAAAATGACTTCAGTCCATAAATCTGCGATTCACCTGTCTTCAAAAATGAAATAAAACACAAGTTTATTGTATATTGTCTTTCTTGGCAAATTAGAGCCCCTTCCACGAGGGGTGTAGGGGTGTTGCACTATTCCCTGACAACATTCGTCGTCGTGCATGTGGGTGGTTGCTGAGTGATATTTTTCAAATAATAAATGTAAATATAGTGAATAACATTATAGTTATAAATTGTTCTTTTTACTGCAGCTTAAGACGTTTTGACCATCTCCATGTATATTTCGGTATTTGCATACATTGAGGTTTTTTTTTCATGATCAATTAAAACAATGATAAATTCTGTAATTATTTCCATTCAATTTAGTGGCCACTCAAGTATGTTTCTTTTATGTCATATCATCGTATAGAGTGCTTACCAAAATTAGTGTTGCTTTTTTTGAGAGCCTAGAGTGCAATAATGACACTTTCATTCTTTTCAATCGGGAATTTGACAAATTTGAGGTCCAAATGTTTTGAGCATGGTCACAGAAGGAATCCAAAACGGGCACCTCTTTATTTAAAAATATCACAACATTTCTTACAAATATTAAAATGCTGATATATTAAAGCTACTTTCTGGTACGTGTGGCCCTATTAAGTGAATAAGAGGTTTTAAATGAGACCATAGTGGCCTTTAAAAAAAGTCTTTAAAAGCCTTGGCTTCCTTAAAATTGACCTTCCACCCCTTGCCTGCGTTTGGTCTCGTCTCCACCCAACCGCGAGGCCCACGGACCACACCAGAGCCGCACTCTCTGAGGCACATTGGAAAGCTTTCCTTCCTTGCCTGCCTTTTTCTGCCAAGATTCCACACACTTCCCTCCATCCACACCGCTGTCTTCTGTGTGTTTGTAGGGTGTTGACTATGCTTCACCCAAGCGTGAATACAAACCCACTGACACAAGTCTCGCCAAGCATACCTTGGATACTTTGATAAAGACCATCAGTAACAGCGCCATTTGTCTATCTTACAGTTTGTAATACTAATACTCCTTTCCCTGCAGGCAACTGATGGAGAATCAGATTACCGTGATCGAGCGCGGGGCTTTTGATGACATGAAAGAGCTCGAGAGACTGTGAGTACCACCCTGCAGACAGACACTTTTATTGTATTTCTAAACCTGAGCTCATGGGTCCATGCATTAGTTGAGTGTAACGTGACAAACAAGAGAGGCTGTCCATAAAATGTGGAATGAGAACAAGGCCATTTCCTGTCATTCTGCTGTTGGCAGATGGTGCCAGGAGCATTTATTGTTACCTGCCTCCCTCACCACACGCCTAGACCCATCTGGACAGAACCATCACTCCTCAACAGCTTGTAAAGCAGCCCTGAAAAGACATAGGCAAACACGGCCAACCGCACCTCAACCGGCACATTAGCAAATCAGTAGTGCGAGCCGCATGGAAACCTGCGCCGCAGATGACTTTATGGGCACGCATGATTAGTGGTGAGCCCATAAAAGGCTTTTCCTTAATTCAAAACCCACATTAACAATTTCAATTGGTCAAGGACATGCACGGATCGACTTTCAACTTTTTCTTCCCCCTTTCCAAAGAAATAGTTACATTAATAATAATAGTAATAATAATAATGATATGATAATGCATTAAATAAAAATTTGTAATAATAATCATACGTATTATAGTTAGTCCCTGTTCCACACCATTATAGAAATTAAGTGGCTAATATTTAAAAAGCAACCATCTCAAAAGCAGGTACACTAAAGCCTCGTTTCCACCGTCGGTACCTACTTTACTCTACTCTGCTCGCCATTTAGCCCCGTCTCCACCAACAAATTTACCCGGCTCTTCTCTACTCTACTTGCTTTTTCTGATACCTGCTCCTTTGTGGTTGTAAAAAAAAGTAGCCCACTTCCAATTGTTTTGGAGGCCAATGATTGATTTGAGACATGTCGTCATCAATGTGCAGCTGCGCAAACCACCACCCCGGGAAAACAGCTGCCATTAACGATGAAGAGAGGACAACAATGGCTTCCAAACAGATTAATGCTTGGACTTTTGAGGGAGTGCAAACCTTTTTAACATTATTGAATGCAGTCTTCTGGTTGCTGCAATATTCATTCGATGTCTTCTGGCTGAAATAAACAGCCACAAACCAAGCAACAAAAAAACATCTGCGCTCTCCATTGTTTTCGACTGTGTCTGCAGTGCACGCTAGCTGCGGTCGCTTTAGCCTGACGTCACTGGCGAGGTGAGGAGGGGCTCTCGGGTGGTGGCCGTGGCAGCAGAGACTCACTGCTTTTTGGTGTAGAGCCAAGTAGAGCAGAGCAGAGAAGAGTAGAGTAGGGTCGATACAGTCGGTGGAAACGAGGCTAGGTGTGTGAAATGGGCACACTGACTTGTATCGTGTATATGAATGGCCTACCAATAGGCCAAACTTTTACTGACCTCTGTTATTCCCCCCCCACTGAAAACACTGTTATCAGTGCGTGTTTAACTGTCTTACTGTATGGAGTAATGAGAGCCTCTCAAAGAACAAACTTAACTGTTTGCATCAACCATTTAAACTATGATCTCAGAATTGTGAATCGTAACTCACAGAGGTTAGGTTCACATTTCACAGATCATTTTTAATCGACTTTACTTTCATTTGATTATTCATTGGATCTAACAATATGATGCAGACAAATCTTTCAGTAGCACTCGGAGTTATGCCATATTAGGTAAAATAAAAAATCACATTCATAGCGATGAAATATGCATGTAGTTCTTCTCCCAGACGTATTGGTACAACCATACATGATGGTATTTTCGCCATAGAGACAGAAAATAACGTGAAAGCGCCGCGGAGAAGCCAAAATTGCATAACTCCCGCGAATCTGCGTCAGCTATAAATGCTCAAATAAAATTCCAGGACGTGCTACGAGGCTAACGTCACCCTCTCGTGTATATTCGGATGGATTTCATCGGCTAAGAGACCAAGAATTGGTCAAAACAAAACAAAATGCCGTATCCGCTCTTCCGGCTTTAAATGTAGAAGAGCGCTGGAGTGCTCCCGGCTAACGGTAGAAACGTGGTCTTTAAAACACAAGAATGGGGACACATACATTAAGATTCGGCCTAAAACAACATTGAGGTCTAATAGTGACTGTTTTTCCCTGTTTTTGTTCATTGTTCAAAAATATTGTTTTACAACATTTATACTGTATATTTGTCTCATAATAAATACATTTTACTTTAATTCAGGCCGCTTGTTTTACCAGTATTAACTCCAAACTGCTTTTAGTCTAATCATGATAATTTTATTATAATGCGCAAGTACAAATTATATATTTTTTTCTTACATGTCGCCATTTCTAAAACGATACGTTTTTATGGCCTACTTAAACAAATGTGAACATTTAGAGTATACCCGCTTCTCCAGAGTTCACTACACCACTGATTCATATATAAGTCCGTGAGTGGGCAGCGGTGCACACTATTGTTAATTTCATTATGCACTGAAGCACCACCTTAGTCATTCTCAGTAGCGAGTGGCACAGGTCCCAACATCTGTGTCAAAGTGTGCGTGTGTGTGCTGTGCATGGCAGGAGCCTGTCTCTCGGTTTCGCAGCCTTTCTGTGTCACAGCCACTGCATTCACTCCCACGGGCCCCAATTACTCAGTGGAGGGAGAGAGCTGTGGTTTCCAACAAATTAGCAACAGGCTGTTCCTCATTGACTTAAATGGTCTATTTGCATATAGCCTGCCAGTCTTGGATATGACGTGTTTGCCAGCCATTGTTCCAGTCAAGAAACATTGTGTGTGTTGATATAACTCGGATCAAATCCACACATGTTCTTACATGTAATTGATGTCATTCACTTGTTACTGAATGGGAATTTTGGAGAATTGTTACTCTCGGGAAGGGAGCACTGGATGTAATCGTACCCCAGCGCTGTTGTAATGTCACTATGTAGAGATAATTCACTGCGCTGTCTCTGACTTAGCGCTTTAATTCCCCCTGAACTTTCTCGTGGATATTTATGGGACATTCAGGGGAGACTGAAACACAATAGCCCGCGGCTACGCTGATTCGACGGCATCTTGCAGAAATTATTCACAGCTTACACACACAAAGACACACACACACACATAAGCATTCACTGGTTGATCATATGCTCTCCCTGCCGTAGGCGCCTGAACCGTAATCAACTGCAGCAGCTTCCAGAGTTGCTCTTTCAGAAGAACCCTGGCCTGTCTCGACTGTAAGTAACTACAGCTTCTTCTTCTTCTTTTTTTCTTTTATTTTTTTTTACTCTCAACCAATCATGCTCCCCCGCCGCCTATTCACATGTCATCTCTCAACACTGCTCTCACTCTCTTGTGCTCAGCGAGGTTTCATTTACCGATGTCGGGTTTGGTTTAGTGTGCACAATTAAACAGCAGTCAGACATAAATTTTACTTACTGAAAGGCCGGTTGAGGTTTCAGTGATCCCCGGTGTTTCTTTCTGGCTGTTGGACTCTTGGGCCTGCATTCCTAATCATCCGCAGTGTCTACTATAGAAAGTGCGCTGCTGGCAGGGAAATGGCGTGTGGCTCGATTGATTTTGGGCTCTGTTCCAATTTAAATAATACGTATTGAGATATTTCTGTCTGTGGACTGCATCTCTATTTCCTGATGTACACACAGATGCAAGGTTCCTTTGTGTGCATGTAGATTTCTATCTTAATCAGCGTCCCTGTTGCTAGCTGTTGTTTCCAGCTCACACTATTCCAGTTACCTGCAGCATCTGGGACCAATAAAACAGTGGGACATTCTATTCATGCAGTGGTTTCTACTAGCTTATGATCCTGACCTCGGACCCCCCTTTGCTTATCTTGCGTTTGATGTCGAATACCATGTTGACTCTATCTGCTGCTTCTTGTTACCATCTTCACACGTCACCTGTCATTAAGCCAAAGTCCTCCTGTCGAGTTTCAGGGCTTGCTTGTGGCATGCTCATTGGCTTGTGTGTCTAGCTAGACACAGAGCGGGCCGAGGCCTTCCAGACCGGCGCACGGCCTTGAACAAGCGTGATTAGTCCATCTGGAGCAAGTGACTCTGCCAACAGCCAGTGAATTGTGCTAACACAGCTCCCCTGTTTCATCCAATCTGACTTCACGCTCATTATTCTAAACTCTGCGCCGGCACATCCTGCACATTGAGACCTTGGTCGCGTTGACTAAATCGATTCACAATGTGTACACAGTCATTTGTTCTTGATCCTTTGGCTGAATTAAAGCCAGCCATAATGGGGCATGCCGCTTTTCAGGTGTGTTGTATATTCCTAAGCAGTTAAAACAAATGAGCAGTCCAGCCGCACAGAATTGAAAATAAAGCAACCATTATGGGGCCTGTGGTAGATTGACGGATTGATTTGTGCGAGATTTAAAGAACAGCGGGAAAAGACAAAGCCCTTTCTTAATGTGTTTCTTAACTCCTGATGTGTCTGGGCCACACTGTGGGTTCTGGTTCCAGTCTGATGCGGTTAGATTACGGCCCGTCTCACTCCTGCCAGCAGTTTTTAATGTATTTAAAAGGTTCTCCGTTCCCAGGGGGAAGTCTTTTGCTGCTATTTTATTTGTACCTTTTGCTTTAGTCAGAAACAAGCAGGGTATGATAATGTAAGTTAATGTGCACCTTTGCACTTGCTCAAAGTGCTCACTGGGGCTTGTTTAGGTCTAATTTTTCAATCTTAACAAGGGAGATTATCATAAAAGGTGGTGCACTCACCCAGATGGTTCTCTTCATTTGAATGCAAAATGTCTTTCTGAACCTTTTATACTTTTGCTCTTTGTCTCAATTACACCCTCTATGGAGCTCAATCCTGTCTTTAAGTGAGGTTTTAGAGGAAAAAATAAGCAACACAAACTCACCAAAATTAGGGTCCTTGGGTTAATGCAGGTAGTTGTGCGTGGGATTAACAGGGTAATGGCAGCCATTTTCATAATGACACAATCATAAACTGAAGAAGGCTACTTATGAACATTTCCTCCATGAAATGTAACTTTTAACTCCACTTATTGTTTGCATTTCAAACATGCTCCTGGTGCATGGCTAAAAAGAATTGTAAAAGATGGTGTTAATGGAAGACTACAATTTTTTTATATGGAGGAATAACATTTGGAATATATCCACAGGGGCTACATGGTGAGGCAACTCTCTGGCCACCTCCACATCTCGGGGAAGATTTTTGATACCTGTGACTTTTCTGCCATTTTCACAGTACTTTGGCATTCTGCCACAATTTATTTTTGAGAAACTGAATATTTAAAGAATACATTTAGAGTTGATCTGAATGCAAACTTTACAAAGAATCTATCTTCAAATTCAAATAGCTTTATTGTCATTGTACACATATTACAATGAGATTCTATCAGGATGAATCTACCTTCAGGAAATAACATTTGATTCTTGATTCTTTCATTCAATGTCAAAACAAAATCAGATCATACCAAGCAACCAACATGGCCGAGAAGTCATTGTTTGTTTGTGTTATTGTGCTTTTTAGATATGATTTGAATGAATGAGGCATAGGCCCACTCTGATTGGCTGTTATCTAGCGAATCAGAGCATACTGCATAAATAAACTATGTGATATTACACAAAAGCAAAGCAAGAGTAAACAAAAATGCATTATCTAATAAATTAGGCTCAGCAAAATCTTGGGTTTTACTTCGTTCACACTGCAGGTCTTAATGTTCCATTCCGATTTTTTGACCTATTAATCGCGACCTCAGTCTGTCTGCTGTGTAATGCGTCCCCAAAGTGACCCGCATGCTCAGAAGAAGATACAACGTCACTCACAACACTGTTTGCGGAAGTGAATAGGTATGGTCCAGCAGCGTGTCGGGGCCACGGACTTTTATAAATCCGTCGTCGGGGCTCATATTTTTACCATCTCATATCTACAGAGGAGTCATGCAGGAGGAGGTAGAAATAATATTTTGTGAAAATGAGGCGAGCCTGTTCGAGTGCCTCATCTCACGGGGATCTCTCCTTTTTTTCCTCTCTCCCTAACGATGACGTCACGCGTAATAAATGAGCCGTCTGCGTAGCTAAATCGCTAATATCACCACCACAAATGCCATCTTTATACTTCATGTTTCAAGTGGCATTAAATTAAAGTCAAATATAAAGTCAAATGTTACTCGAAAAAACTTTGCGGATTCACGTACGTCTCCCGAGCTGTGCGGACCTCGCGGATGCGTCAAGCATAAATCAAGCTCAATGCCCCAACCCGCGCGGAGCGCATATTGGACTTTTGATGACTTTGACTTCTGATATATGCGACATGGCCTTTCAGACTGCGGTCGCATTGCAAAAATTCGGATACGTATCCGATCTAGGACCACATATGAAAGTGAACCAGGTCGGATTTGAAAAGATCGGAATCGGGCCGTTCAGACTGACATAAAAAAGTCAGATACAAGTCGCATTTGGGCAAAACAATCTGATCTGGGTCGCATTTGCCTGCAGTGTGAACGTAGCCTTAGACTTATTCCTGCTTGTATTATAACCGTGTTGAGCAAGGTTCTGTATATCTTTAATTTTATTTCTTGAAACCCTGACTGGAGATGGTATGATAGACAATGACTTCTCAGTTACAGAGGGGGGTTACTCGAATGTGAATAATATTTCTGTTACACCCCTGTATATGAAGCCATGTTATTAACTAGTAGAGTGTTCGCCTCAAAGGCCAGTAGGAGAAAGATTGAAAGTGTTGGAGTTTAGTCAGAACTGTTGAGAGGGAAACACAGTTCCATCCATCCATCCATTTTCTTAACCGCTATTCCTCACAAGGGTCGTGAGGGGCGCTGGAGCCTATCCCAGCCAGCTTCGGGCAGTAGGCGGGGTACACCCTGAACTGGTTGCCAGCCAATCGCAGGAAACACAGTTCCATTTGAAAAAAAAAGGGAAAAAAAGTAGTTAACATTCCAGAACATTGCTTAAAACAGTCTAAATCACTTCAACAGATATGACTTGAAGAACATCAAGATAAACCTGATGGCCCGCCGGGCCTATAAAGCACTGGGGGAAACCCTGGTGTGTATCTACTTCCCTCAAATGTGTTTGATTGAGTTGAGGTCAAAGTCACCCAACCAAGCTTGACAAAGCAAGCAATGCTGGTACAATCATGCTGCGCCTGAAAATGGTCCCAAGACAGTGAGATTAAGGGTCTCTGATTGATTCATTCATCAAAACAGAGCTGTATTCCAAGTCTTTTTGTCCCTATAGTGTGTAGTTCGTGTTCGCCACCTTCCTTATCTGCACTCCTGCTGATAGGACACAGCGCAGATGCATGTGGGGCTGAGCCAAGATAATTGGAATTGATTTGAGATGATTAGCGATAGTTGCCGTTTGTTACAAGCCGCTCAGTGATGGATGGTAGTTGGATTCCAGTGACAAGATGCAATGTGAATGGCCACAAAGAGGTGAGATACGTGGCATGGAACATAAGTGAAACAATAACAGTGAAAATAGAGTTGCATCCGTCAACGTTAACAACCTGTTGGCCCCCTTGGCCTCATCCCACTTCCACTGCACTACACAGCTGTAATCTGCTCATCTGTGCCTGTAATTAGCGTCTTCTCGCAGTGGGAGAGCAGGAGGAAGTGAGGACCGTGAGACGGTGGGGGTAAGGTGAGAGGATTTGGCGTATAGTGGAGAATAGTTAGCTGAGGAGACGCCCTGGAGGGGCGCAACATCTGGTTTAAGGTCAGGATGGGTTCTGGGGGAAGTGGAGGTGAAGGTTGTTGCTTGTTGCCACAACACAACTTTGTCGGAAGCGGCGTGTTACATGGTGGTTGAGCATTTGGAGATGAGGTTTCACCTTGTATTTCTCCCCGGGAGGTACAAAGGGGGATCGTGTACTTGCACAAAAGGCTAGAGGACGAAATATTGGCATTGAACCCGAGAGGGCACGTTTTAATCATCCTTAAGATCCTTTTTCCATCTTTCATTTTAATAGTGCAATGCTTGGCGACGGGCATACTGACGTACACAAAACAAACTGACATACTAGCTGGGTGACAAACTGTAGATACGCACGGGCACATAAAAGAAAGAATACGGGAAATGCAAATAACACTAATTAGACAGATAACAACTCTGTAATTACATCTCCTTGGGCTAATTTGTATTTGGGGGTCGTCAATGAGGGAATATGTTATTTCTGGCGTTTAAGATAACATTGTTAACTATGTGTTGCAAAGTTCTACGGGAGAACTGTTTCTGTTTGTTGATTGCTAAGGGGAGGAAGAATATCCAGAAAAAGTAGTGTGCACTATCAACTGTCACCTTACTGCTGCTTTGCTTTTCCATTCGTTTTGTTCCTAAGCTGCAGGTTGGCTCGAAGACAGAAAATCAGCCTTCAACCTTTGACGACATGAAAATAATTAAATTGCTGCGTCTGTTGCTGTTCCTGGTTGTGAGCCGGGCAGACCGTTAATGCTCCAAACTTGTCTTGTTGTTTCCTTCTCTTTGTCTCTGCTGATGAATGACCTGCCTTAGTGTGCCCGCGTCTCTCAGAAGACTGTTTGGGCCCCAACTTTGCAGGCGTCTCCATGGCGACTTGTCTGCTTCAATCGCTTTTTGGGCCAGCAGTGTGCCCTCTTGATTAAAATCGCCGCCTCACATCTGTCCAGCATCAAACTCTCAATGCATAGGAACGTTCTTACGCTGTCGTTTTAGCGGCGATGCCAGTTTCCAAAAAAGAAATTAATTGCAACAGATTGATTCAGGTTCTGTTTGCCTCAGTGGAGACTTTGAGTAGACGTACTGTTGGTTGAACATTCTGGACTGACTCGTCATCTCTTGCCCAGCTTTCCTCCCTCGTTGGCTCATATTGTATAATATACAACCCATAGTGAGTGAGCTGTCAATTTAAGGTGTTTGAGTTTTTGCAGCAGCATGAAATTCCTGACCTGGCTGCCGACCAAACCATCCAAGTCATGTATTAACTTCCTGCTCTTGCACCTCTTCCTGCCCCTGTCCTTGTCAGGTGGTAAAAGCGGCTTTTACGGCTTGTCGCTGTTTTCTTTACGAGTCCGGGGCGTATTGTACGTGTGTGAGTGAGAGAGAGAGAAACGCAGACTAAACCATGTAAAGTTACCACCACGCCATTTGAAATATTCACCACCTCAGCACTAGGGGAGCAAGAGTGGAGAAAATAAACAGAAGAAGTGGAGGCAGAATGGTTGAAATATTCAGGGTGAAAAATTAAGAAACAGTAGTATTTATATTTACTGACGATTCTGTGTCCATCCTCATGAATAATTCAACTGGTGGATTGAGGATTATTAAATATTCACACCAAAGCACAGGCACATTAACCATCAACGCTGTTTTGGTGTCCAGCTTTTGCTACTTGCTGCTCTACATATAAACATTTATGCCAGCCACACACACACACACACACACACACACACCCACACACACACACACACACACACACACACACACACACACACCCACACACACACACACACACACACACACACACACACACACACACACACACACACACACACACACACACACACACACACACACACACACACGATAGTCCACAATGACCCTCAAATCATACATGTGTGAGTCGATGTGTGCTGTTGCACATGTATTTCCTTCGCCGGGGGACTGGCCCAGTCATTATGAATTGATACAACATGAATAAGACATCACAGTGTGGTCCAGATCCGTCATGAGTATACACACACAGGGATTTCACTCTGTGAAGCTGCCCATGGAGGGCCTGCTTGTCCTCCCCTCTGCTCCCACCGCTGACAGTTCAGACTGGTTGGCAACACTCAGTCCAGATTGGAACTGACACTCAGAGGAGACAACACACACACACTCCTAGGTATCTGTAGGCATGTGGAATGCTAAAAACGGGCCAGGAATAACACCTATTTTTGGTGCAAACTAAGTTGCCAGAGTTGTGTGAGTACAGACCAGCGTCCAAGGTTGAATATAATCACGTATAGCTCGCTAGTAAAAAATTAAATATGTTATGTAATGTTCTCTTAGATTTGGGGAAATGTTTCCTTAATTCGTAATGATGCAAGTTGAAATAACCAATTCCACAGTTAAATTGTCACTTTCATACATATGCTAACATGGGGAATGTTGAATGGTCATACACGAAGTGTCAAATAAATGTAACCACTAATACAGTGAGCCAAGTGTTTTGATTTTTTCGTATTTTGTTACAGGCAGTTGCCATCGGCTCCACACTGTTAGGAATAAGTCAAATGTTCCAGAGATTGTTTTTTATTTTTAGCTAAATTTACTTGGGCCTATATAAAATATAGCAATATACTCACTGTATATTGTAGTGTGACAAATACCTTTAACACACAATATCACCAGGGGTGCACATAAGTGGTGCGCCGGTGCGCATGATCACTGCAAAAGTGCAAATTGAATATTGCCCACCAATTCAAGTCTGTCACTGCGCTTTTGCAAAGAAGAATAATGCAGGTCAGCCAGCTTCAATTCAAAGTGTAGTCAGTCCAGAATGATTGCTTCCGATGGCCATCTTCAAAATAAAAGCTAAGGAAGGCATGGATATCCGTTGTACAATATTACTTGCTTGCTTTTATTTGAAGTTGACCCTCACGTGCGTTGCCTATGAACACCCATTGTTGCAGCTGGCTTAACTACACTGGCTCAGCTAACGCTAACATTCACAGTGAGATGGTGGCCAAACAAGTAACACGGGGCGAAACGGTTACCATGTCATTGTGACACGGCGTTGATGGTCCGTCAAAATATGTCCTTACGGGAAAGCGGTACGTACGTGGTGCAAAAGATTGGGCACTGAGGCAGTGTCCTAGGCTAGAGAAGTGTGCTAAGTGAGCTAGCCAAGTCAGAGATGGACTATTATTTTGTCAAATGGGCTATAAATTGTATTCAGTTGTAATAAATTGTATTCAATTGTATTCTATGCAACTCCATTGTATATACAAATTTAATGTGTTTTCATAAAACTGCTTCTTCTTTTTTTTAATAGACTGCCATTGTGTAGCCCCGGTATAATTATGCTGTTGTAATTATGGAGGGGAAAATGAAAGAGTATATTCAGTAACACAACAATAGTCACTTTTCTACTACGTCATCTTTGTGCCTCAATCTCAAGTCGTGACTAATCATTTTACTCTCACTCCAACTGTTACACAAATGTAACAGTTGGATTAAGTGTGGGTTGATTGGTCATGCTTGGAGACTATGAATGAGGCACACCATACTAAATAAGCAACTGTTATTTTTCTGGTCATGCGTGAGCCCACTAAACCAAAGAAAAAGCATGCTGAAATGAACCCTATTCAGGTATGCTGAGGTCTTGCGCGATTTGTTGACGTTTCACTGCAGTTGAAGGCAGATTCTTCCACGGTTGTCTAATTGGTTGCCCTCTGCGCAGTAATGCAGTTCTCTAAATGAGCTCTTACCATTGGCCACACTGCCTTAATGAGGTGTAGTTTCATTTGCAATCGGTCTTTCCTGGCTCAGTACATCTGTCCAGCTCGTTACAGTCTCTGTTAAAAAACAAACTGGGATTTCAATCAGCGCTATCTCCTCTGGACATTATGTAGAGGCGTTGTTGCTGAGGATCTTAGTGTCTGTGCGTAATCTTTAGTTATGAAGTGTTTGGGTCTGGACTTAAGACTCCCAGGTGCATTGCTGGATGTATTCCAGGTAGACACAAATGCGGCTTTTTCCTCACTCAGGCGGAAAGACTCCCATTGTCCTCCAGTGCAGTATTTCTAACCACCCACGATTATATGACTCAAACTTACCCATTTAAGTAAAATGGCCGCCCAGCCTTGTCCTGTTGCCCCCTTAGAGATTTCAAAAGATGTGTCTGAGTAATTTTGTAGGCAGCAATGTGTGGAATTCCTAATGATTAATTTTGTAGTTTCGCTTTGTGAGTGCATCACACAAAGAAAACGCTGTAAGGGGATTGGCTCAAAAGAACGATTTAGCCGCTTGGGGAATGCCTGGCGTTATGAGAGAGATTTGGGGATTTTTATTCTTGTGTATGTGTGTAATTAGGGGTTTTACACGCATCCCTTGATCCTCTTCCCCATGGCTATACTCTCTGTCTGTCTGTGGGTCTCACGTCCATTCTTAAGACTTCATTCCCTTTGTTCTTCAGACTCCACAGGTTCTGCTGGATCTTTATTTCGAAGACAACCTAAGTGCCAGCTTTAGTTTATGAAGTCTAAAGCTGGGAAGGGCAAAAGGTTTGCAGGAAACTGTTGAGCCAGGGATGTCAGCTCCTCCATTTTATAGGCCAGTGGTGCACTTTTAACACTGTACTACTAAATCGTGGTTACTTCTTTATAATAAGACAATTCTACAAATAAGAGAAAGGAAATCTTTCAGTGCTACTACGTATAAAAATTAAAAAATACGGAAAACTCAGATTTAGACAGTTGAATCCAGTTAGAACTGCATTTCAGTCAGGCAGACTTAATATGCTTGAGTGGAGAGAGGAAAGTGCAAAATGAATCGCCAGAGAACGGATGGATGTGAAGGTGATGGCGTGTGACAGAGGCAGCCAATAAATACCGTGTGGATTTAGCAAATGGAGTTGGCAGACAGAGTAAAAAGAAGCAAAGCGAGGGGCATACATATGAGCGATTGGCTTCCTCTGCAAGACTTAGAAAGGATTCTCATCTGTAGAGGACGAGGGAGCCCGGTACACCTGCAGAGGAGTATTAACCAAAAGGCCCATTATCACTTCAAAGGGGAACTCTGCCGCAGGAGGCCTGAGTGACACGATGGAGGAAAGAAAGCCTTCCCCTCCCCCCTTTTTAACTGTACCCCACTTCCTTTCTGTCATCTTCTCTGTCACACCCTCCTTATCACTTCCCCGTCCTCGCCTTCCATGACTTCCTCCCTGTCTCTTATCTCTATCTTCAACACCTGGCTACACTGGATCCCAAACCCTATATGAATCTTATTTCATTCATCTTCCCCCTGGCTGGATTTCTCCATCCTCTGACTTAAAAAAATGGCCTGGGGACTGGAGTTTCTGATGAGCCCCAGGTTGTAATAATGAGATTGCAGACGCTTTCATGTGGAGATCAAGCCGACGAGTGGGGGCTGGTGGGGGTGTTGCTGGTGCTGGTGTTAGTGGAGTGGATATTCCCAGCACAAGACTTCAGAGTGGGAAATCGGTCTAGCCGGCTCAGTCCAGCGCGGCAATATGTGGACAGTTCCCATGAAGTCAAGACGACCTCAGCATGACACACAAAACCGTTAAAGAATGGAACAAATCATTGTAGCATTCCTCTGTCCAACCCAATATATGTCCTGAATTTACAGCCTTGGAAGGTCAGATGCTTCAAGCGGGACAATGGAATAAGCCCAAAATCAATGGCAGGCACAGACTAATACACTTTTTCTTCAATTTCTCTCTGCTTACTCTGCGAAAGAGTCAACACCTCATAAATTCACCATGAGAATAAGTAGTACCCAGGGACAAAGGCGGACTGACTCGAGGTATATTTGAACAGGCGGTTGCTCTTTGATTTGACTTTGCCCAGTGGAATTAATGCCACTCCCTAAATCCTCCGTACCCAGGCCCATTAACTCCTCGCAAAAGCAAGCTGTGTGTGTGTGTGACTGTGAGGGGGTGTCTTTTAATCTGTAACGCCACACAGCATCACTGCTCCCTCCCACTGACACCTTCATTAAACCCACAGGAAGGAATTATTTTGAACTAACTACAGCATATGATGCAACACATTAATTTGAGAAGAATTTAAAAGGAAATACAGCAGACACCTGCTGTATTAAGTGTTAACTGCTGGTAAGAACCTCACAGAATTCTTAACATTATGATCATAATTGGGGGGGGGGGGGGGGTGCTTGGGGGGTAGTTAAAAGTTTGATTGAAGTGACCCAAAAAAATCTTTGAAATTTATTCCATAAGACTGACCTGTCTAAGATCAAACACAGTCCATTTGGGAAACAGGACAGCCCCCGAAATGCTGGAATTTGACATCAAATGTTCCCATAGGAAATCATGAAAACAGAAATAATAGCGTCAACCTGTCACTATCTGTTACGGCCTATGGCCATTTGACCTTTTGTGTAAAGGTGTCATTTCACCTTAGCTAAGATGACAAGTGGGGTCTAGTCGTATGATTCTTGCTCCGGGTGTTGGAGATCCCGGGTTCAAATCCCGGATGAGTCCCTTCTTGTTTTCTTGAACGGGCCGGGAGACTCCTTTGACATGTCACCTGTACACAAAAGGTCAAACTAATGGGCATTGGCTATCATAAAACCACCTACAGGCTATTTTTAAGGAACATTATCTAGATATGCTGTCTTACATGGCATAATAACATAACATTTGTGCACCATTACCAAAAAAGTACAGTCAATGTGTGCGTGTGCAGTATTCACAGGAAGTAAAATGATATGCCCAAGTTCCTCTTCATAAAGCTTTTGTAAAAGAGAAGGAGCTCATTCAAGGCTAACAAAGGCTTTTCACATGAGCAAGCTAACAGACAGCCTTCCACTTCCTCAACACACTCTGTATCAATTTTATTTCTCCTCTTATCCGTCTGCTCCCCTGTTTCCTCTCAATTCTTTGTCATAAGTTAATTGGTTGAACATATTTGACTGATCCAGAACAACTTCATCGTAAGGAATTTTGGCTGAGCAAAAATGGCACCTGGTCTTTTCAAATTTGGCTCAATGATCAAAACCTCGGCCAAACGATGACAGCTTGACTTTTTTTGTCGTCTTTTTATAGTAAAGCTTTAATAGTTTCTATGGAGACTGGATTGCAGAGTGCTGTTACGTTGCCCTCCGGCAATCTCACTCGCATCCACATTCCTACCTGTGATTGTGGATATAAAAAGATAGTGTTGCATTCACACACACATTCACTCCTCAAAGTTGTCTCTTATTCTAACAGTCCAATTAAATCTTGTGAATATGCAAGGTGCATTTTTTTCTTTCTTTCTCCAAGTTGATTGGGTGAGCGCAATAAAGTTAACCACTGATGGTCAGTTGGGTTAGGGAAGCCCGGTTTCCGAAGCAAGCACCCTCATTGTGACATGGGAAAGATGTGTCCCAACACCATTCCTATCACCCCTCATCCCCTCCATCCCTCCCCTCTATCTCCAGAGAATTGCTTGCCCTTTTGCTCAAGCCATTCCGTCTCCTTGGAGCTCATTGTTCCCGGTTGCTAGGTGATAGCCGGGGCCTCATTTGGTCACCTTGGATACAGGGGGAGGCCTGGGTGTTTGGTAAAGGGTCATGGCTGCCAGAGGTGACGCAAAGGTGTGTGTGAGATGACATTTACGTACATTGTTAGCCATCAAAGTGTGTGTGTGAGGGGGTTTGTGTGTGCATGTGTGTGTGTTTGGTTAAGGGTCAGGCGTGACGGAGCGGGTACAAAAGTGTAGGGTGTGACCAACCCCTCCTTCGCCATTTATTAGCCTATTCAGTCACTCACTCCCTTGCTCACAGCCAGACTGGGCCAGGAGGCAGCAGAGCTGTCAGTCAACAGTTTGGGGGAGGGGAAAAAAACGTAATTAATGTGTATGTTTTTAAAGCGGAAACTAGAATGGCAAATGCCAGCGCACAGACCTCCACCAAGGCAGAACTGTTAAAATAGTGAGGGTAAATCGTGGTTGTTAATGTTTGTAATTGTGTTTGATAGTCCATCTGTTTGTTAGTAGTAGGCTACTTCCTGTTTCGCAGAAGCCGATATAAGATAAGGAGCGGTGCCATTTTTGACGGTATGATTGTTGATAGGGAACTTTCTGTTTTGTGGTGTATGATGGTAAATTGTCTTTCACTTGTATAGCACATTTCAACCTGTTAATGCGCTCAAAGAAGGAGCAACTATGGGTTCAGTATCTTTCTCAATGACACTTCGACATGACACTTCACAATAGTGGGAGATCGAACCCACAACCTCTGGGTTGGGAAATGACCACTCTACCACTGATCCATGCTACCTCATGCTGGTCTACTATGTGAGATGTTGGGACTGCACTTTTTTAAATTTATTATTGAGTGGCAGGGACTGTTCCATCTTGCAGGAAGCTGGAGGCTAAATGGTGAAGCATCTTATTTGTGGTCAGTTGTCAATTAGCAGACTACTTTCTTGTTCACTGTGACAGATCACCGGACTGTACCATTTATTTCTAATCCGGGGGTCAGGCCTTCCATCATTCAGTGGTAAAATGAGACAATGAAATCCTTGAACAATATTATATATTTGTGTTTATGTTTACTAGTGAAAAACTTCCTAGTTTGTGGAGAAGGATGCAAGATGTTGGAACGGTACAATTTTTTCATTTTGGGATTAAGGAGAAGGATTCTACGACACTCAAACGGCAAAAAGTGACTATAGAATCCTTGAACATATTTCTATTTGCCCGCCCAGTTGCTCTTTAGTAGGCTACTTCCTGGTACCCAGAGAATGACGCAAGATAACTCAGGTTCTGGGGTCAGGGCTTTCACTGTGACAAACGTCAATGAATCCATTTGATTTCTTGAGCAACAGTGAAAAAGATGTACTTGGTGACATAAATGTGTGTGTGTGTGTGTTTTCTCTTAATTGTCCATTAGTAGGGAACTTCTTGGTTCATAGTATGTGTCAGGACTGTCCTTTTTTTGTAGTGGAGTGTGCTCAGGGACAGGGGGAATGTTTTCATTGTGATGCTAACATTGGAGAAGAAACTTTCCTATATGTTCATTTTTATGCCAGTGTGCACTAATTCTTGCTGTGCTAAGAGATGTAATGAAAGAAGCAAACGGTCAGCGTAATGAGTAGACTACTTTTTGGGTGTTTCATACTGTTTGTGGGAGTCACACCTGCCCTTGTTTTCGTCTCTGCGGCTCCCCCCCAAAAAAAATACTGAGCTCCTCTCACTCTGTAAAACACCCACCAGGGGATAGCCTCTTTGTCAAGCAGCCCTTCTGAATTCCCATCCTCAACCGTCAAGCCGGTCTCGGTCTTGAAGAGTCCTGGAGTGCCTTTCATGAACCTCCACCACAACAACGCACATTCACACACAAACCTACGCTGTTGTTGCCAAGACTGAAGTACACATTGAAAGGGTACAAGTGGTGCCGTGAACAATGTATAAGCATATTTGACCAAATTAACTCGCGTTCAAAAGTTCTATCAATGCTATATGTTAAAATAAATACATTTACAAAAATTCCCTTGCACCCCAAATAGAATAGAAATAGAAATAAACATAAAATGTCTTTGAGGAAGGGTTGAAAACTATTATAACTGCAAAAGGGGGTCCAATTGCATGCTTCTTCTTAGTGTCATGGCAATGTGTCCCAATACTTATCTCCACATTTTTTAATGCTCAGTTTCTTTACTGTTGCATCAGTGAGCCCTTGGAGCAAAACCTTTAATGAGTGTGCTTGTCTTCATTCAGTTTCACTGATGATGAGGATGACTCACCTCGTTGTTTTTTTTTGTGAGTCCTCGCTGCATATTGTCTTTTATCCAACTTTTTAGCACACAAGATGTGTTAATGTTCTTCCGCATCCTCATTTGTGTGCAATGATCTAGCAAATTTAATCTTGGGGGGTCCCTCCACAATTGGTATTTGTTCTTTAGCGTTGCCATCTATGAATAGAACTCCATTCCTATAGCAGATTGCCTTTAAACTGCTGCCATGTATTCTTCAACACTTGTAATGAGTCAGATGGAATGATGGAATGCAGTGTCCTCGCCAGAGTTATAGCTGATGGCAGATTCCAGAGGCAACCAACATGCCCATGCCACAAAGAAGCACTGACTCATTTGGGGAGTCAGTTTAAAAAAAATACCTCCAAGGTTAGCCACAATCTGTTTTGTGACAGTGGTCGAGCTCCAATTTAGTCGATTTTCTATAGAAAAGTCCTTCAAAAACTACAAAACAACCACATACTATGAAGGGGGTTTTTTTTCAGGACAGAGGGGTTTCTTGAATAAAAATTCCTAATCAAGGATGGCACAAAACTGCTGAACATTGAACCAATATTAAGTTTAAGAACTCATTTTGTCAATTATTTCAATCAACTCACGCAATATTGCAATACTATTTAGGTGCTATGGTTGTCCTGCACATCATTCAAAAAATGCTTAGGCCTACTTGGGTAACCTGAGTAGGCCTAAGAATTTTGAGTCAGGTTGCAGTAGAAGGTGGTGTAAGATCCAGTGTAAGTGTTACTAAGCCATGCCTGCCATCTAGTGGTGAATGGTGATATTACAACTTAAAACTACAGTCGAACCTTGCATATTCACAGTTCAGCACCTATAGATTTGCATATTGGTGGATGTGGATGTGTTTAGTAATATATATTTATTTTTTTTCTCCAGGATTTTCACCCAACTCCTCCCCGTTTTTTTTCTTTCTTTTTGTGGGAAATTTTTTAATGTTAATCAGCAGGGGGTTTTCCCAAAATTTTATTTTATTTTTTTAAGAATTGTGATTGTAAAATAAAAATAAAAAGATCAATATACAGTCATTTCTGGTTTATAAGACACACCTGACTATAAGCTGTGCCAAGTAAATTTGGGGAATGGTCGAGTTTGTTACACATATAAGCCGCACCCGACTGTAAGCCACACTGGGTTCCCGCAACTTTTTTTTCCATAATGAGGGTGCCAATTGTCTCGCTCTCGTTCTGTCTCTCCTACTGTATTTGTTCTCACTTAGTTTGTTTTGCTCTGCCTGGCGCTCTTGCGCTTCCTTTATAGTGCGATCTTGTGATTGATGGATAAGCCGCACCTTTGTATTAGCCGCAGGATCGAATGCAAGTGAAAAAAGTAGCGGCTTATAGTCCAGAAATGACTCTATAAATTATTTATTAAATCAGAGTGTGGTCGCAGGCCATGTGGCCCGCAGGCTGCAAGTTGCCCATCCCTGATCTGTCTGGTCCAAAAAATTTCAAATGTGTGTTGAATGAAGCCAACGGCAATGGAACAAAAACAAGAAGTAGAAAAAGTTAACAGAACCAAAGCACAATTCACAACTCCAAACTGTAAAACTTGTAAAAAAAACTATGACAAAAGAAGGAATATTTTAAAACAAAACAAAACAGAAAACAAGTTATTGATAGCATCCAAAGCACTAATGGCAGTTGAGTTGGCATTAAAGTGGTGTTGACCCCGATTGTGCCATGTACTGCTGTGACTGTCTTTTGTTGGTGGAGGGCTAACCTTTCTTTGTGCCCGCATTTGGTCCGGTAACCCTGCTTTGTGCGACTGTGTCTCTCACACAGTAGTGTGACTGCCCTTCTCCATAAATCACTGTCAGATTCCAACGGCACAAAACAAAGCACTCGCCCAAATCTCGGATATTGTCGACGCGCATGAGCATGTTCGTATATCCGTTTGTGCATGTGAGTCAAGCCTTTGGCCCTTCATTAACTGGCAGCAAGCAGAGTTTATGAAAATTCATTGAGTGTGAGATGGGCGCTTTTTCTTCAGATGAATATTGCAGGAGACGTCGCGCCGGGTGACACAACAAACCATCGATTTTATGAAGACACCAAGGGAGGGGGTGAAAGTAAAAAGGTTGAGAGAATGAGGTTGATCGCTGGTGCGTGATGGAATAAACTGCAGAATTTCTGTCTCTGCGTGTGCGTGTGTGTCCCACACAGGGGCCCCCGATAAATAAATAATGAGTGAAATGAGAGCAGCTCTCCGTGGAGCTTCTCCTTTTTTCATGAGAAGTGACTGTTTACAACTCCACACACACACACGCTTCAGGACACGCTAGATTCATGCTATGAGAGTATTCTGACATTCTTCTTTCCAGGAACATGTCTGAACCGTAAGGTTTCTAAGGCGATTGCTACATTTATACACTGACACTGATTTTTCACACTCTACGGTCGCACATGTAGTTCACATGAAAACATTCACAGACTGTTGTAAAGTGTGCATGCCAAAAGCAACAGGTGGCGCTATGACACCTCCACCCTAAGGCAGTTTTAGGCAATTAAAAGTATGTGCAGGAATGCGGAATCAAGGAAAACAGTAATTCTGGGTGCTTGGTTTACGACGGTCACGGCATACGTTTTGATGTTCTGACCGGTGCGCAATAAACTGGTCTGCGTAAAAACTGTTCTACAGTGTGTTTATATTTATAGCCTAAAAGTGTTTGTTTAATACAAATATTTATTGTAATTAAGGCTTTATTTCAGCATTAGCATAGGTTAATGATAGACTAAAGTAAGCTCTGACTTTGATGCAAATTCATGTTTGGTCACCGCCATAGGAACTGACCAAAACATCTATTTGGCATACATGCAGTACACTGAATAACAGTTCAATGGGATGTCATACAGCTGAGAATAATTGAAACAAAAAATGTACATGTCTGAATGAAAGTCATCACCCGGGCTACAGTTCTAATAAAGACGATTTTGAATACCTGAAAAGGAGCAACAAAAATCCACCCATTTTTATCCATCATCGGGCGGCGATTTTGCAACTTGTTATTGACTGAAAATGACATCACAGATGCACAGGTGACAACCAATCATGGGTCACCTGTTTCCTGGGTTTGGCCATGTGATGTTCGCAAGCTGAGCTGTGATTAGTCGTTACTTGATCCCTGAGCAACTGTGTTGTCATTTTTGGTCGACAGCACGTGGAAAAATGGCTGCCTGATGAAGGATGTATTTGAACATACACAACAAAAAGTTGCAGTTATAAAATATATTAAGTAATAATAATGAAATAAAAGGACATTTAATACACATTGTAAATGCATTATATGTCTGCAGAAAAATCCACAATCTTGTGAAGTCACACCTCGTTGAGCACATCATTTGGAAGGAAACATGCTAGCAACAGTGATCGAGAACAAGGATCTCCTGTGCATATTTCTTGACATTTGGTTGTTGCCTTTGTGAAGAAGACACATTTTATTCAGGTCTAAACCAATAACGTTTGAGTCAGCTACTAGAAAAAAGTACCAATGGAAAAGCTTCCATACGGAGTGGAGCTCAGGAGGTCCCATCAGGACTTTACTCTGCATACCAGCCACATTGACGCGCATCGGAAACAGTAAGGTGAAGGCTGAAGCTCACACACACACACACCCACACAAGCATGGATATAAATGCCTTCCTTGTGCCGAGGCCGGGGAGCTTTAGTGAGCTCAGCAGGGTAAATACAGTGATAAAAGCAGGATTTGGCCCGGCGATTGCAATGGAAGGAAGCGACGGGGAAGGGAGAGAATTTATTTCTAATACCCCTGCAGGCCCAGACACGACAGACGCCCCGAGGCTTGTAACCAAACAGTGAGAGCGGCGCTGACTCACGGCTCCTGTTCTCGCTCTGCGGGCTGTCCTAACACATCAGCGCTTCCCTTGGGAAAGGCAAGCTTCTCCTCAGGAGAAGACGGCGGGCCCACCTTGCAGACAAAACCTGACCTTTTTCTTGGCGGAGATGAGCCGTGAGTGAAAATGGAAGTGCGAGAGGGCGGGGTGGTGCTCAGGAGACTAAGTGAAGGATTTGTAGGTGTCAAGAGGAGGCTGTGTGAAGATTCATTATTTTTCAAAGTTTTTTTTTTTTTTTTAACATCTCATTTCTAGGCAACTGAAGCAAAGGTCAGAAAGAAGGAAAACAACAGACTGGATAGCGATTAGAGGGAAAGATGGAAAATGGGTTGACGTTTGGGGATACTATGGAATGCTGAAGCGGTTTTAATTACAGAGAGTGCAATTCTCTTTTTAAATATTTAGACTACAAATGAGCAATATGTGCATACATGGGCACAGACGTACCTGTATGTACGCATACGCTTGGTCCTGTGTGCCAATTGTTAGCAGTTTCATAATGATGCCTGCTGGTTTGTATTCAGACAATGAAATGACCTCTAAGTAAAAACCTTTCGTATAAGCAAATCTTACATAGAGCAAATTTGACATTCAATAGAACCAGATTGGAGTAAAACATATTTTTTTGTTTCTAACTGAGACTGCTTGTAAACGAAAACACATTTTTTCACAAAAAAATTGTAGATGTCAAGAAATCTCAAAATGTTAAACTAAAAGATGATGAATCTGCACCTTTATCCAAACCTGAACCCCAATGTCAGATTTCCCCACTCATTCCTACTTTAATGGGTTTGATTGTTTTTGTCTAATCCTGCTCATTACCATACCACAGCACATTTATTTCTAAAGCACTTAAATTTAACCACAGCTGAAACAAAGTGCAGTGCATCAAAAATAAATACAAACTCTAGCTAATAAACAACAATAAAATCCAACTACAATCACATGTGAAAGTCACACTCTAAAACAGTTGGGACAAAAATTGGACCGACTCACTAACTTGGGTCGATTTCACCCGACTTTGGATTGTTTTGCAAAAAAATGTGGGCAATTTTGTATAAACAGAAACACAGACCATCAGAAAATTGGGTCAAAATGTTCCAAGTTCACAGGTCTTCGAATTTTTGACCCAAATTGGGTTATTTATGTCCCAGCAGTTTTAAGAGTGCAATAGAAACAATAAAATACATAAAATTGCTCTAATACCGGGTCAAAAGTGCAGCAAAAAAAGACATTAGATAAAAATAGATGAAAATATAAGTTACTTGACAGAGGTAATAAACATTCAATGGCATATAAATAAGACAGATCCATTTATCAAATAAATACAAACCATTATAAACTAACTTAAAAGAAATACATTTTGTTGTATGTCACAGACTCCCCCACTGCAATTTTGTTGATTGACTACTGCCCCATAATGAGGCGTCTGGTGTCCATTTCTACTCACCAAATTACCAAATATAGTTACCAAATATAGTTCCTTAGCCGAAAGGGCTTCGTGATCACTCTTAGGTTTTCATTAGAAACACACGGTCTTTGACTGTCTGGCCTGAGTTCGATGAGATAAAGGGGCCATAATCTTTAAGGCGTTAAAAACAGGATGTGCATGAACGTGCGTGTGAATCTGTGGAAAGGAAGTCGAAATGCTGGGGTTAAGTATGGCAATATCCTCCTGGTTTTAGGCCATATGTGTGAGCGGCGACGCTTGTCGAAAGGGCAAACGATCTCCCGTCAAGGCCGCGGGGTGTCAATTTGAGCTTTGGCTCTGTCAGTGACAAAGTTAACGAGCGTGGACGTGCGGGACAAAAACTTGCCACAAAGACATCAAAGTGCTGCCTCCGTGACTGACCTGCTGTGAGACTGGCCCCCGGGCAGACCCCCGGGCTGCTTGCGAGCCAGGAGGGGAGGAAGTGGGGGAGTTCTTGGCATGTATAAGACGTTCCCCCATCCTCTCTGTCTGTCTGACAAACGTGGAGCATTCTCACACACACGTACCGGGTTTGGCATGTGTTTGGGGCCGTAAGCAAGATTCATCAGAGAGCAGCAGCAATTCTGGAGGAGTCAATAGGATTCCTGCTCTCTGCTTGGGAACCTGTGAGCTCACACACACACAGACGCAAAAGTCTTGCTTGCTACTTGGTAAACCATTGGCTAGTTGGCTTTTCTTTTCACTCTGTCAACAGTAAATAAGAGAAGAGGGGAAAAAGCAAAGTCCGAGAGCAAATATTAGCTTACGTAGACAAAGGCATTCCAGACGGAGTTGTCACTCTCATTCGCTCATCCTTGAAGTCCCATCCTCCTTCCGCCCTTCATCTCCATCCAAACCTCCTTAATTGGGGATTCTCGGCCGTGTGCAACTTCAAGTGGGGTGTGTTGTGTAAATACATCCAAATGTACTCAACTCAGCTGATGAAATAAAAGAATGGTCACATGCAATTAAATGGCCTCTAATGGCGGCCAAAAAAGTAAATGATTCAAGAAATCATCAAGCATACAAAATGAGGCTTCTAAATAGTTAAAAATCAAGCCCTTGTCCGGTGAATGCATGAAAACATGCGCCGCTAAAGAATGGATGCTACTTGAGCTAGCGCAGGGGTCACTAACCTTTTTGAGAGCTACTTCTTGGCTGCTGATTAGTGTGAAGGGCTACCAGTTTGATACACACTTCTGAAATATCAATTGTCTTCCAATTTCATTTAATCTTATAGGGATGTTCGATCCCACTTTTTTTCATGCCAATGCCAGTAGTAAATGCTTGACTATTCACCGATACTGATACCAAGTACCGATACCACTAGTGATTTTGGTACATAAAATTTCCCCCAAAAATATAGACACATAATTTTAAAGACCAAATTTTTCCTTAAAGGGACAGTAACGTGAAAAATCTACTTTTATGGAGCTTTTAGCCAATTCCTCACCAAAAACATCACCGAAGTGGTGTTTTCCTCCATTCACCCCTCTATGAGAAATTCTCTAGGTCTTTCTGCTCTCCAAGCACCAGCCCTAGAAAACAAGCGGGTGCTCACTCTATGACGTCATTAGGTGCGGACCAACCCCTGCACCGCCTCTGCAGACTAAACGCACGTCCACTTTCTCTGAGAACTCCATGCTCGCAGGATAGAGATAAAAGGAGCCTTTATCAGTAAACATTCTGTCCAAATGAATTCAAAGCAATCAATTATCCTTCACATTTGCAATGCCAAAGTGCAATGACAATTGTCCATTGTTAATTACGTGGCTCACACTTGTGTAAATTACAAGTAAAATATTTGTGGTGATGAACCTAACTAACTGAATGGTGTAGTGGTTAGCACACTTCTTTCTTTCTTTTCTTCTTCTTCCCCCCCTTCCCCTCCTCCTCCACTACGATTTCTTGCTGCAAAGGAGTCGTTTTGTTTCAAATGTTAATTGAATAATTGAACACCCATCCATTTTCTTCATACTTCAGAGGAGTGCTCGAACGCAACTCTCCAGAGTTTTGTATCTGGTGCGCACAGCAACGGACTTTTAGGACGAGAGGGGCGTGGCAACCACACGGGGAGAGGCGGGGTTATACTGAACAGTTATTTTCGTGTTAGAAAAATAGCCAGCAAAATACCTAATATTTCCTAAAAAAAATTGCCTATATTTAACTGGAAGGGCTTAAAATACGGAGATACATCCCCTGTAAAATTGCATGAAATAATGGCAGTTTTCTATTCTTCTCATTTCTAGTTCCTGATTGTAAAACGGTGAAAAAATGGCGGCCCATACTACTGTAGTATCGGCCATTGTCGCAAGTACCGATACTGTAAAATAAGGCCGGGGATCGGCCCGATACCGATTCCTGGTATCGGTACTCACCCATCACTAATTATTATTTTATGTTATTATTAGGGTTGGGAAAAATAATTAATTAGCTAAATTGACCACAAAAATTTGTTGATATAAAAGTTTATGCCTCAAATGGGAGGCGGGACGATTAGCAGAGTAATTGATGGAATAATCATTAGCATAATCAATTCTAAAAATAAAAATAAAAAAATGGTTAGTGACAGACTACTCCTCGTAATAATAATTAATTACATTATTTTATGTGATGACACTCATCATGTTAATGATTACTCACATGAGGAAAGAGATAAAAACAGGGTTTCGCCCAGTGCTTTATAGGCCTGGCGGGTCGCCAGACATTTTTGCCCCCAGATCCCCAAACCTCCACCCTCCACCAACCTACCCCCACCGTGATTCCGTTTTCAAATGAACACTTATCAACATTCCTAGAAAATCACAATGCCCATCACCAGTTAGTCACCAACCAATCATAGGTCCCAAATAGAACGACATTCATCCTCACATTCACGTCTTCATACAATTGACATTTTTCAATAAACCAGATAAACGGGTTTTTGGAATGTAGCGAAGAAACATGGGTAAAACATGCAAACTCCACACAGGAACTGACCAAGTTTATTGCATCACCTGCACACAATTGCCTCCATCCATTTTACTATCCCTCCCCTGTCTGTCGTCTTCCACGCCGTGCGGCCTCCGAGGGTTCAGATGTCATCCTCATCCTTGTCAGGAGACCCCTAATGGATCGGTCACGCTCGGGGCCCTCCCAGCCCGAATCCCAGAGCTGTGGTGAAAGGTCACGGCTAGGGTGAGATAGTGAGCCCGGGGAGGGAAACATCCGCTCGGCTGCGGATTATTTTCTCTGCAAACACCTTGTCCCGTAGGCAGAAAGCAAAGCGGTAGAATACAGCAAACAAAATAAATAACAGAGCTCAGCTACAGGATGTAACATTGTCAGGTAAGCATACAAATGTGCTCCTGCACACACACACACACACACACACACAAACACACACCACACACACACACACACACACACACACACACACACACACACACACACACACACACGCACTATGTCTGGCATATCCATCATATCCACTCTGGGGCCTTGAGGGGACACCTAGGCAGACTATAGAAAATGTGTTTGTGTGTGTGCGCGCGCATAAATCCTCAGTTGTGATTAATTCTAACTCATTCATGTGATCTATTTGCCGTTCAAAGAAACAAAAACCAAATGTGTGTGGCTACAAGGCAAGTCAACACACATGATGATGTATGAGGGTCAGACAAACTTTCTCTTTGAGCGGTCCCTGTTCTTGACTTGTGGTTTTTTGATAGTTGTTGGATTTCAAAGCTGTTTTTTAATGTGTTTGTGTCATGATATGTTGCTGATATGTAAGTCAGAATCTCATCTGGCAACATTTATTCTGCCACTGCATTTTGCTTTTCATTTGACTGGAGGGATTTCGGTTTTGACCCTCCTGCATCTTTGTTAGGACCCAAGCATGTGGTGCGAAGGCCCTCTGGAAATGGCTTTGTTTTTTTTTTCATCATTATTCTTTGGCCAAATCATTATTTTGATGGCTTTGTTCATCCGAGAGAAAGTGCACGCTTGGTTGTGGTTATACTTTCATATGGTTGTTAAGGCTAAGAGAAGACGAAATTGTCCTTAGACGTAATGCCTAAACAGTCAAATGCAAACCAGAAGAACATTTCTGCCAGTATTGATGTGATAGGAAGGAGTGTGCTCGGGAAGGCCATGAAAATGAGATGCAAATAATTAGGAAGTCTTTAATTGGGCGCACAAGTCGTATATGCACCTCGCTCTCTCTCTCTCTCGCGCTCTCTCTCGCACACTCTCTCTCTCTCTCTCTCTCTCTCTCTCTCTCTCTCTCTCTCTCTCTCTCACTCACTGAAGTAAACTACTAATAAATAAAAATACATATAAAATAACATGTTACCACTCAATTTTTAAAATCAAATCATCTAATAAAAAACAACAACTTTTGATTCGTAAGTGCAGAAAGTGTCAGATACTTTAAAGGTGCAATGTGCAGTTTAGAAAGGTAATATTTAAGTTTTTTCTACATCATGCATGCTCCACCAATGCCCAGATGAGTACGAAGAGCCCTGACTGTTTTACTCTGACTGCACCTATTAGCTTTGATCTTCCCTTTAGAGTAGAGTGTGCGGACTCTCACACTCCACAGTTTATTTGGGGAGAGAAGGAGAGGTGGAGGGTGACGTCATGTGCGTCATCGCTGAGTAGCGGACATGTGGCGTGCACATAAGATCGTGCACGTACTCGCACGCGCACCACGAACCAGCCTGACACAGTTGCTGCAGTTACACTTTGGGCCAGAGGTGGCAGTCGCGAGTAAAAAAGTCACAAACTGCACAAAGATCCTTTAAAACTTTTACTCAAGTGATATTCTAAAAGAAGACCTGAACTTCTAGCAAAGTTGAGCTTTCAGGTCCTTTAAACAAGGCTGCATGCTGTAAAAGTCTGAAGCACCCATGCATAAAAAGACATGTGCAGTCTGCCATATTGGTTTAAGGGGTCATTTTAGGGTTATTTTTAGGGATGTATGATATGAAAAATTTCTACCGATACCGCTAGCTGCTAATTTCCTGCTTTGTATGGTTGATACCGTTAACCGATAAGTTCATTTTTAAAATTTAATAGTGTTTTATAATATTAATCACTCACAAAACTATTAGTTTCATCATTTCATCTGATCATTATTAAATTTGAACCACATATACTAGATCAGTGGTTCTTTACCTTGTTGGAAGTACTGAACCCCACCAGTTTCCTACGCGCATTCACCAAACCCTTCTTTATTGTTATATAAAATGTGTTGTTGTTTTTTCTTTTCAAATTCAAGATGTAGAGTAGCCTTTTCGTTGAATCTGGTTCTCTTCACCTTGAATTCAGAAAGTGTTTTGTTCTTATATTAGTCATCTGCATGCAGCTTAAGGGTGTGTTCCAGGGCCAGCACTGGCCCTAGAATTGAACCCTGTGGAACACCATACATTCCATACATATGAATTTATATTGTACATATTCGTCTGACCAATTTGTTTGTTTTTTGCTCAAATACGGTACTAGATGGTTGAAGCCAAATTGCATAAATATATGACTTTTGATTATGAGATGAAACTGTCGTATCTCACCTCAAAACCTCTTGCGTGTGATTAAGGTCACACTCAGATTTACGTCTTCCTTACTGGCGTAATTGTAGAGATGCAATAAGTTAAAAAAAAAAAAAAACACAATAAACTGCAGCTTACCTCCCAACTTTCAAGCGTGCAGCTGTAATTATTATGCTTTGTTTTTCCTCCACTCCCACTCACTCCCCCTTCTCTGTCCCATGGGTGATGCTTTTTAATTTCATGCCCCTTGCTCTGGCAGTTGCTCTCCGGTTGGCTTCTGCACAAGTATCTGAGTGGTAATCTAGACCACATCATGTCAAAGGCCTAATATCAGGAAGTTCCTGTTGGAAAACAAAAACAAAAAACTTCTGTATTTCCGTTTATACATAACATCCGTCATTGTTGCAGTCATTCATCCAAAGGCTTTGGCCTCATCTGGCTAACTGTGAACGCAAACTGTACTGGCATACATTCATTACTCCACACAGACAACTCTCAGGCCCCGGGGAGTAATCATTCCCGATGTTAATGCTTGTGGATGATTGATGCTGTTCGTCTGCCATTATGTTACGCTCTATCTGTGAGAACAAAAAGCCCTGTTTTCCTTCGCTCAGGATCATGTTTATATCCAGTCCAACCTGTCAAGTTGAGTTATTATGTTGAAATGCACCTTTGATGGGCTGATTTCTTGGGAGACTTGAATCAAGACAGAGAGCTGCTTTATCATCAACCTGCTAGTGTGTGTGGGAGAGAGTGAGTGAGAGAGAGAGAGAGAGAGAGAGAGAGAGAGAGAGAGAGAGAGAGAGAGAGAGAGAGAGAGAGAGAGAGAGAGAGAGAGAGAGAGAGAGAGAGAGAGAGAGAGAGAGAGAGAGAGAGAGAGAAAGAAAGAAAGAAAAGTGTGTGGGTGTTCTGCCTGTGGTAATAATCTGCGCCTACGGCTACACTTCTTCGAGGGTTCATTAACCCTGAAAGACCGGTGAGTCACATCTGATGCTCCTTCGCATAATGCAGGCCGGCAACCAATGATGAACACACCTCACGGCCATAATGTGGAACATTTATGGGCCAAAATATTTATGAGCCGGCCCACCTTTATGTAGTTAATTGAACTTCATGAAACTGCAATATCATTTTCTGGTGGTTGCCTGTCCATGACTCATACATGCCTTACCTTCAAAAACATCATCACATCGTGCTCAAGTTGTATTTAGTGAGATAGTCATGACCACACATAACAGTGGCCTTTAGCTGGAAATTATATGGATATTTTTGACTTTGTGTTTTACAATGATACACAACGAACGATTTTATAACTGTATATATACCTGTGGCTAGAAAGAAAAGTGTGGGGAGTTTCTTTGGCCAAATTGCACAGGAGTAGTCAGTGAATGGGCCGATCAATCACTGTCAACTGCCTCTCAAAATATCCACATGCTCTTGTTTATTCTCGCCTGTTTTGCATCTTAGTAGCCATCCGTGCCTCCTCGACAATCCTGGCATGTTTTTGTGGTTCAAAAAATAATAATACAGCACAGTATTCACTGTCTATGGAGTCTCAAAACCCAATAGCCTAAGGGGTTTCAGTCACGTTTGGCTACGTTGTTCAGTGTGCAGCAGGCCTAAGAATACATATTCAAATGTTTTGTTTAATTTTGTTTTAAATACAATTTACTGTTAACACTGGCTTTCAGCATTCACACATTATTCAAATTCTTGGCTCAGCATGCTGTGAACACATCACACATCAGTGAATGTCGTGCACAAGCAAGACACAAGATGCTGCATCCAAAGTCCTATATTAGCGTCGGGCATAATGGTATCGGCATGTTACTTGTTAGTACTTGCCGATGCCGATACCACTGCATTTATGCCTCTCCCGGTATCGGTATCGGAACAACACTAGTTAGAATTCCCACATAATATATCCAATTTACACCATTTCAATTTCAACATATTCTAAAAAATCATCCTTCCCAGGCTTGTATTTTTCTTGTGACATATACTTACACTTTTTCCACAATTTAATATTTGACATGCAAAATTTCCCATTCATTTTCATCCTGGCTCAGACTTTACATTGTAAATGTGCCCGTTTACACAAGACATTAAATTTTATGCACGTATACTGACTATCACGTCATAAAATGCATTACTTAAACACATAAATGTGGATTAAACCCATAAAATTTGCATAAATCAATACAATTATGCAGTGTTTCAAATTTTTTACTAAGTCATCTATAGGTCAGTAGTTAGTGTGTTGGAGACCAGTTCATTAGGTATTAATTTAGTATTGTATTTTTTTTGTTTAATATTTGCTATTATTAATGGTTATTTTTACACTTCTCAAGGATGTTTTAAAATGACATTTTCCTTTGTCATTTCACTGAGTTTCTTCTATTATCAGTGGTTATTTAACACTTGCATAACAGTTAATAATGTTAATAAATGACATGACCAGCATGACTCAAGTTCGTATTATGCCTTCATCATTAGTTAAATTGTTAATATGTTGTTTACAAATTGCATGTGCAGTTACAGTTTGAACTTGTGCTGATTATTTCTATTTCCTGTGCTGAAAAAGTCCAAAATCCCATAACAGATTGTGTTGTACTTGGGGGATCAGATTTGATTTGTCCCCGTCCTCTTATTGAAAAGAGTGTTTCTTTTCAGGGATGCCTACAATGAATATACTACAGGCATCACCGTGACCAATTTTCTTTGGAGCCACAGCAATAATTCCTTTGAATACTGTTCACAGTGAGGTCCGCCGTAATCCCCTGTAAAGGATCGTTTGAAATGCTTGTCTCGCTCTCGCGTCCCTTGCATGGCAGCTCTTCACTAACGCCCCTGCCCATATTTTTGTGGGCTGTCAGAGTGGGAGGACGAGGGTATTCCGAGGCAGTGTGGGGGACCAAGTAAACATGCAGAATAATCACTAATGTCCATTGTCATGCTGAAGGCGGCTCCCGCCCACTGCAGCACAGCTGGGACCAACTTCATTGTCCTCTTTTCCCACTGTCACTTTCTGTCTTTCTCACAAGCAGAACACACACATGCAAATGGACAAAACACGCACACACATTTGGGCTCCTATCCCAGTGAGGAAGTTTATTGACATTCCCTCGCCTCTTAGCCCCTTTAACCATCACAAATAGATGCCTAACCTCAGTTATTCAAATCTACCATAACTCTAAAACATAATCCTGATTTACTCACTTACTGTGTTGTGCAACTTAGCTTTTTCCTGGAGCAATGCCATCACTGTGTGGGATTTCTAGCGACTACGCTGAGTAGTCCCATCACGCCGTCTGTCTCTTTTACAGAGACAGCGACGCTCATGAGGCATCTCTGTTTGGGATTCTTGCGTCATCCCTTAAGCTGTCTTTGGAAGTCTTTAAATATGTGAGTAAACCCAAAATATAGTCGCATCAGGTCAAACTAGTCCACCCAAGACACACAAAATCCCCGTGGCTCGGGTGCTTGTGTCTCCTAACAACCAGAACTGGCCTTTTTGGCATTGATTCAATTTGGCCTGACAACTCATACAGAAGTAGATCAATGAATCTGAAAAGTTAAGTCATCAACAGATTTTTTTTTTTTTTTTGCACCAGGACTGATAAAGAAAGTTGAAGATATTGGTAAAACATTTCATTTTAAATACTGTATATTGATGAGGAACTCATTGAAATGCATTTTTAAACCCAGAAAGTTATTGCATCACTGTTTTTTCCCCCCAACATTTTATTTATACTTTAGATTACAATTTAGCAGAATAAAATGTTAACAGTTATTAACTTGTTGGATGCACCTGATTTTCGAACTAAAATATATTTTAGACTTTGATGTTTTTGTTCTGACTGATTGGCACTCACGACCTGTGATTGAACGGTCACTACCGACTGGCCTTGTGCCTTTTTTTTTTTTTTTTGCCTCTGTCGCTTGCCCACGCATGTTGCACTCTACTCTAAGGTTGTCACAATACAAACATTTCAAACTCGATATCGATACCCAGGAAAATGCTCATTACTCAATACCATTTTCGATACTGCGGAGATAAAAAAAAAATACTTTCAAATATTTTTATTAACATAATCGTAAATGAATAAACCAATTAAATAAATTATTAATAATCAGAAAATGAAATAAGACAATCACTTTTTCACATGCAAATAAATTATAAACAACATGAATGAAAGAATATGTCATACAAAAATGGCCGCAACATTTTTTGTTGTCTGAGGTAAAAACACACATAGGAAACATCAGTAAGAAAAAAAATGGAGGTGGTTAATTAACTATACAAGTAATCAGAACTATATTTTGAGGTAATAAATATACCGATAAATAAACAATCAGTAAAAATGAACACCAAATGAGCTACACTTTTTTTTAAAGGCTAAAATTGAACATTGCAAATATCTAGTAACAACAATACAAGGGATTGGAAAGCGCACGTTCTAAGATGACTGTCTAAGTTTGTCGTATCACTGGTCTGAATTTTCTTTGCTGTTGGAAGATTTTTTCACAATATAGACAATGTCTAAATGTGCTCCTCTGTGAGTCTTGCCCTCATTGGGTTGCAAATGAGCACCGTTGTAGTAAAGAAACTCTGAGGCACAACTTGAAGCAGCAATACGCAGGTACACATTCACTGAGCATAAAGCTAACCGTGAGCCCGCGGCTAATGGCTAATAACAAAACAGCGTTCACTGAGCTTAACCGCGGTAGCTGGCTAATGGTTAATAACAAAAAAAACAAGGCACCGCCAAGACTGGCTGGTTTGGCCCTCCTGCCGCCGCACTGGCCATACTTAAAGCAGCTGTAACGTAGCTGAGCACTCAAAGTGGCGGTGTGGGCTCTCCGGCCACCGGAGGCACTCTGCGCTGCGGGCACTGCGACGTGCTATTATCGATACTTTTGACAACCCTACTGTACTCCTCTGTCCGCTGCTCAGCAGCAAGACCAAGAAGTCTCTTCTGACCCGGTCAGTCGACGGGCTATCCATGCTCAGCCACCAGGGCACGCCCCCGACCCAGGTGGTGATGAAGGCAGTGGCCTGTCTGGAAAAATTCCAAGAAAAAGAAAAATGTCTCTCTGCTCAGCCTGGTACCAAATGGGATGTAGCCCGCTACTGGTCTTTGGCCCAATGTCGTGTCGTGTCGAGTTCATTTTGACTTAAAATTAAGTTACTAATGTTGGTTCTTTGCCTAAAACTAAAGATATACGTATCATCACAAATTATAGAGGACCATATATAAGAATAAATAGCTTCTTTTTTTTTTTTTATCCCTCCCATTCTTTTAATCACATACGGTTTTATCATCACATTCAAGAATGTTAAGCATAATTTGGGGTTCGGCATTAAACAGCCTCAACTTTTGTTTCGTTGCCAGAGTAAGTGAAGTAGAGCTGTCTGCCTCCCTGACTGCCTCATGTAATATTCATGCAAGGTTCCCATGGTCTCAGAGACCCTGCAGTTATTTATTCATAGCTTCATGAATGCCTCGATTGACCTCTGACATATACACACATGTCACAGAGAGGAAGTGTTGCCTTCTGAATACACACACACAGACATGCACAAATGTTTAGCTGACCAGTAGCTAACCTCTTTACTTATGTAACATATTGTTTGGAATGGACTAGCAGTAGCAGCCTGTATATTTTTACCTATATGGATTTATATAAAGTAGAACAATTAGAATTCATGGCTTTTAAGCTTTATACATCAGTGTAAATCCATCTCCTTTTTTTGCGGGTGGTAAAGCAGTATCAGGAACAGCTTATCTTGTCTTCTGCAACCACTTGTTAACCGGATTGCGTCATTAGCGCGAAACACAGGGATACCGAGATACTGTCAACGCGGGCCTAAATCACTGCTTTTTACATCGCCGTTTTGTGGCGAGAAGATAAGGTGTGTGTGTGTGTGCGTGTGTGTGTACGCTTTGAAGGATGTGCTTGTGTGTGTACAGTGAACGATAAGGTGATTTATGAGTTGAGTTGTTGACTTGAGTCGTAGACTTGACGTGGACCACAATGCACCTGTCTCATCCATCATGGCGAGCAGTGGAGCATAAGCGCCACAAACGACTTTTATTCTCCCATCATGTCAGCCTTCACAGAACATCTAAATTTTAAGCAGAAACAAAAGTATTACAATACCAATACATTGCCCCTACCAAATTTTGCTTAGATGAAATTGCTGGCAGTGATTCTTTACATTACTTGATGCATTTTGGATCTCTTTTAAGTAAAGTACGTTCACCTGCTCAAACGACACCTACTATTCAATGAGATTGAACCAAAACCCCAAAATTAATCCCGTTAAATGCAGACTGTGGATAAAGGTATTCAGTCATCTGCATAGTAATTTACATCCCTCAATAATCTGCTCCAAGTTAAGCAAAGTGATTGTATTAGCATAAAATAATGCTGTGCTGTGTGGTAGCACTGTGGCCTATTAGCATTTCAGCCTCACAGTTCTGTGGTTCGTGGTTTGAATCCTGGCCTGTGCTTGTGTGGGTTTTCTTAATAAAAAATAATAAAAAAATGTGTTTAGTTTCATTGAAGACTGCTAATTATCTATAAGCATTGATGTAACTAACCTGCGATTAACTGCCGACCTGACCTCGCACCCAAAATCAGCTGGATGCGAAGCTCAACTTTGACCCTAAAATTTTCCTTGGTGGTACTTTGCTGTTCTTAGCTCATTGATCCAAATGTCAATGTTATGCTACTAATATGAGCCTGAGAATCATATGCTTAGCCTAACAAAAGCTAGCTATGTGCTCTTTTGTGTGTGATAGCTGATTCAATTGTACCTTTTGATGATTGTATAATAGTTGTAGAGAAAATTGATGTTGTATTAGTACCGTATACCTCCTCGGTAAGCTTGTTGGACTTAGCAACAGTATCTATGGACAGGCAGGCCATAGCAAACGGTCAATATACTCTTTCTGCGCATTTTTCATTCGGCCTGCTCTCTTTGTCAGTGCAACTCTTGCCCACAACCAAGTCCATGCGGTCTATTAAGTGCCTTCAAGTGTTGATTGAAATAGCCTCTGAGTGTAAGCATTTAAGTGACAGTCCTCTGATCTGCCGTCTTGCGCCTGCGGTTAGGTGTGGTGGATCTGTCAGCGCATCAGCTGAATAACTCTGACCTCGGACCAGCACTTCCAAGAAAAGCTGTCATTCGATACTCAGCATCCGTTTTCCACTTTCTAGGTAGACGCTCGTTCTCAAAGACGCATCTTTAACTAGTTTAGCAGGACTGTATGGTGTGTGTGTGAGCCTCGCCATATTGACTTTGTTACCTTCCTAAGCGACTTTCTGCATTGCTTTAACTCCCAATGAGTGCTTCACATTAGTATTAAATGCACATATTTATTTCCTGGCTTTCCTTATAGATTAGGCATAATTGTAGCTTTGTTCAAACTCATTTTTTAACTTAGCATGCCTCTTTTTACCACGGGGTAGGAAGTCAGAGTCAGAAAAACTCCATGCAGTCCTTCAGTGTAATGGTTAGTTGTATATTTATTACAATTATTGAATTAGTTGTTATTTTCTTCTACGTCAATCTGTCTGTCTTTATGTGAAACCGTTCTGTGGTGCAAAAACGGTTGGGAACCGCTGTCCTTGAGAACTGTACCAAATCAGCTGATCAGGCAGGCCCATATTGTAAGGTCATCAAGTAAGGAGGGTCAAGAAAAATGATCACCAAACAACAATCTCAGGTGCTAATTTGATCACCAGACCAAAGTTGTTATGGCCATCCCTTTTTATTATTATACTTTAAGATATTTTGTGAGTTAAATGTTGCTGTCGCTTTTTTATAACAGTTCTACTGTTCTTTTAAAGGGGAAGTGAACCCGAAAATGTTCTTTACAATATGTTCTATGCAGCCCCACTCGTCAAAGCACAGTATTTTGATTAATATTGTGTTTGTGGAATTAGGCAACAAAATCCACCTGTTTTTATACATTTCAGGGGCCGCCATTTTGCTACTTGCCATTAGAGTTGTGTAGTTACAATCAATCACAGCTCAGTTAGCAAATGTCACATCACCAAACTCAGGAAAAAGATAAGCCATGATTGGTCTTTTCTTGAGCAACTGTGATGCTATCTTCAGTCAACAGCAAGTGGCAAAAACGGCCGCCCCCGGAGATGGATAAAAATGGATGGACTTTGCTGCCTAATTCATATTCCAATCATAATGTCGTGTTTAGACTAGTGGGGACGCATACAACATATTTTAGTAAAGACGTTTTTTTGGATTGTCTTCCATTTTCAGTGTATGGTGGGTCGGATCAAATGCTGTATAAGCTGTTAATGACCCACAGGTCGTAGGTTCCCCACCACTGTTCTTAACTGTAATTCAAATTAGCACTGCATAAGCTGTAATCAACACTTGCACTTTGCTTGAACATTATTGGAACTGTTGTAATCTGTTTTGTTTACGTGTGATAAGTGAGCATGGCGGTGACGTCGTTGAAAGGGAATAAGCCAAAACAAAAAAGTGAAATCTCCTTAAAAAGTCTTCACCCTGGCTTTTTCCAAACCTCAGTCACCTAAACATCGTTTCCATGTGGACAGTCAAAACGCATTGCAAAACATACTTTTTTGGACCTGTGTTTATGCAGGCATGGTCGTAGTACTGTTTTGGATAAAACATATTAAATAAAAATAATAATAATTCATGGGTGAAGATTCTTCAAAAAATACGAATGAAATTGTTCATGACCCAGGGCATTTGTAGACCAAGGTTCGACTGTGTAAAAACCCATTAAATGTTATATATATATATATATATATATATATATATATATATATATATATATATATATATATATATATATATAGTGGAGGGAACATTGTTTACACCTGCAAATGGTAGATTGATAGACGCAATACATTATTAAAATTTGCTCTAAGTGTTACAGAAAAGTAAGTCAAAAGATAAATTACACATAGTAGTAATAGTTACAAATAATGGGCCTATTGAGAGGTGTATGTTCCCACTAGCCCCCGTTTTCCTTCCATCTTTTATTCTCATTCTCTTTCCTCTATTGTCTACCTTGATGGATGGATGAGGCTCGGCTGCGTCCCGGTGCAAAGCCTCGCTCGCTATCCCCCAACCCTCCCTTCGCCTGCAAGCGCTCGTCATGATCTATGCCGCTCAGCCGCCCTCCATGGCTCGGCTTGACTGCCAGTGAAAGCCTTGGACACACTTCGAAACACAAGCAGACATAATGGCAGAGGAAATGAGGGTGAATCGAGAGCCGACGAGGCGGGATAGATTTTCCTCGTCTTTCTTCACCGTATTAACTCTTTTCTTTCGCTACACGGGTGGCAGGAAGGCACACCGGCCAAACGTACGCGCACATGTGGTATTTTGGAGCTTACAAATTCACGAGGACATCATGAATCATTTACAGTGAAAGCAGAGATGTGGGCAGCAGTTAAACCGCATTCAGTGTGTGTGTGTGTGTGTCAAGCCCTCATGTGGACTTGATAAGTTCCACTGACATTGTGTTTTCTCTTGGTGGTTGCAGAGTGTTCCAATTTAGGTCCACTGTGTGTTTCTCATTGGCCGCTGAGCTGTAGATGATTAGAGTGGAGTCCATCCATGAAATCCCCTTTTGGGTCCCATCGAAAAAAGAGAGGATGCGTGTGTGCGACATCATAAGCGTGACAGACACACCGTGTTGTTGTAGCTGAAGTTTTCACCATTAAAATAACATAAACCTTCTCCAGATGCCTGGTCGGGAGTTAGATATATAGATGATGGCTGGGTTGTGACAAGCCATGGGGTCCCTTGGAAATGAGATAATGCTGCATGATGACTTATTTCCTGAAGCCCACATGAATAAACAGAGAAAGTGAGAACATTGAGGAAAGCAAGACGATAGGGAAGTGACACGCGGCCCCCACTCCTGACATTCTCCCCAGCTGTTTGTTCTACTTCTGCAAGTTAACGCAAGCTTTCAAAAAAGGAGAAATGGACGCAGATCAAACAGAGACGAACAGATGCTATTCACTAATGTGCCGTTCTGTATTAGTGGCATATTTGTTTTTCATTAGACTCTTTGTAGATTACTATATTTAGACGGAAGGAACAACTTTCTCTTCCTCCGGGATTTTATGTGAAAATATTCCTTAAACATCCAGATTATTTTCTTGCCGCGAAGCTGTTTATCCTTCCCCTTGTATCAAGTCCTCCATCCACTCTCATCTATATATAAAGTTAGTTGTCGTTCCACTGTTATTGCTGGTGCATTGTGTAGAATGCAACAATTTTTAAGCACTTGAACCACAGTGTCTCAGACACACCACGTTTCACAAGCCTACCCATTACTACCAATTATTTGGAGTGAGCGAATGAGCGAGAAAGATTGGCTAGCAAGAACTAGCTGGAAGCGGCTAACAAGAGCATCTATCGGGAGAAGCTAGCAAGAGCAAAGCCAAGGGGGACGAACACCTGAGCCTAACTACGTTTGCAAACTTCTTCTCCTTCCAGTATCCGTCGCAGAAAGATGACGGAAAATTGTCAAACGTGACCTATGTAGTATAATTAGTAGGGGTGTTCAAAAAAATCAATCAATTCGCAATTATTGAATGGGTTCAATATGTGGCCGAATCAATGTTTAAACCAATTTTTGATGGAAATATTCAACAAAACGTCTTACTTAGGGTTAGGGTTCACCCTTTAAGCATGGAAGAATGTTATATTAATGGAACATTAAGCCTTAATATTTTATTTCAGTGCTGTTCAAACATGAAACAGATTGCAACAGATTGTTTGTTAAATACAATGGCTCAGTTATAAGTATTAAGTTTGAGATAAATAAATACATTTTCATACAAATCTTACAGTGTACATGTACAAGTTTACTGATTAGTATTTTCTAAACTTGAGTAAAAAAAATTACAATAATAAATTTATGGATTAGTATCGGGATTAATCGGCATCAAATCGAATCGTGACCTATGAATCGTGATACGGATTGCCAGGTACTACGCAATTCACACCCCTAATAATTAGCAATTAGGTATACGATTTTATCTATATATATATATATATATATATTTTTTTTTTTTTTAAGTTATGATACAACAGATTTTTTTCATATTATTGAAATGAATACTGGGTTAAAATGAATGAATCACTTTAAGAAAATTATCAACTTTAACTTTGGAAAGCAATGATCAATATTTTAGACAATTTTGTGACGTTACCGAGCCAGTAAATTAATCCTAGAAAGAAAAAAAAATCATGTTTTGAAAATGGCACTTTGAAAAAAAAAGGTACTGTTTAAAGAATGGAAATTACACTAAAACATATTTTTTAAGAGAAAATAATTGACAGATTAATCAATTATCAAAATGATCGTTAGTTGTAGCCCTACTTTTCTTTGATATACTTCTCCATCTACTCTATTGTTTTCTATGGGAGCTTTCATCTGCAGTACAAAAGAGTGAAGAGCAGCACCTTAAATGCTTTTGTCGATACATGCCAACATTATTTCCTGACACTGTATTTCAAGCCCCCGCTGATCACAACAAGCATCACTACATGTGGATGTGCTTTAACGTCAGACCCTAAACACGGAGACAGAAAGAAGACACAACCAGGAGGCATGTTTATAATTTACGTAGCGAGAAAGAAAACGTGTGGAGAGAAAAGAATGACAAAGGAGGGTGGCGAGATTGTCTTGACCACACACAGAAACACTTATTCATTCTCTCTGGGCCACACACACAAACACGCACGCACACACCTGTGTTTTGGAACACACCCAAAGGCCCTGCAGCTTGAATCCTCACCACCCTCCACGTTATCCCCCCACTCTTAACACCTCCTCCTTTTTTCATGTGCTTGACACTGCAGCTTTATTCTCCGCTGCAGGTCTTTGTATCACAGCCAACAAAATGTCTGCACATCTTTTCTTAACAAACGTTTCTTTATACACTCAAACCTCAGGTATGGGCAGCAATAAAGAGTTAATGTGTGCTTTTTAGTTTATTCTCATCAGGCCTCTTGTATTATTTCCATGTAATTGCTTAATTCATGTTTGTGAACACTTCTCTGCGGTTGACTGGCTCTTCAAAGCAACTGTAATAGAGAGGGCGCACACTCACATGCCAGGTCTGATTATGCCATCATTAACGCCACACCTTTATTATCCACTGGCCTTTTTTTTTTTAACTACATTTGTCTACCGACACAAAGACTCGCCTACCAACTAAACCACTTAACTACCTACCTGCTTACCTGCATATAAAGTACCTCAACATACAGCACCTAAAGCCCTAATTACATTATATATAATTATTAGACACCGAAACAAATCGTAGGCTCGTTAACGTAACGCACCTCTTGGATATAACAATTTCAGCAACGTTGGTTAAAGACAGACGAATGAACGGGTTGTCATATTGCTTGTTTATTCATCTGGGGATTTATAGTTATTGACACGTTTTGCCTGCTAATGTAAAGCCATTAATCATTTATACACTATGTGTATCTTGATTTACTGTTACGATGTCAAGTCGAGACGCTCACAGTTGTGCCATGGTTTTTGATGTGTGTACTTTTTTTTCCTTCTACCTTATGTGAAGGGAGGAAGAAAGTAGTTAGCAGTTAGTGGCAGCACACTACCACTACTTTTAACGGCTCCCACACACCCCATTAACTGACTTAATGAGAACGTAATCAAGCACAATCCTGTGCCTGCTTTCTGTCTTTTTCACTCCTTGAATAAATTTAAAAGTGTTGGCAAGGTCGCAATTGAAATGTAGAAAATAAACACTGTTTGAACACACTTGAATAGGCATGCTGTGTTTTGGTTAGTATGACATTCACTCAGCATTCAATTTTGTTGTTTTCTCAACCTTAATTTTATCGTGGTTCACAAGACAGATGTAAATATTTGATTGTGTGAAGGTCACACCCAAGTAAGACCCTCATCCAAAGAAAGATTGATTGGAGTGATGGGTCAGTGAAATGAGAGCGGTTGAGAAAGCAGCTACAGGAGGACTCTGAGCCAAAACTGCACTGCTTTGGAAAAAGTCAAGCGTTCTTGTTGAAAGATTTCCATCCTGCACTTCCAGGTTATTTTCTGAAATCCAAGTATTTAACATGAAGACAGACAGCTGCGGCAAATCCTCACAAAGACACCTGTGGGGTACATTTTGCTTTATTAAAAACATTTTTCCCCTCACATCGGCTCTTTTAAGAAAAATAATAATAAAACAGTGAACAAAAATATAAACGTAGAAATTTTGTTTTTGCTCCCATTTTTCGTGAGCTGGACTGAAAGATTTAAAACTGCTTCTACATACACAAAAGCCCATTTCCCTCAAATATTGTTTACAAATCTGCCTAAATCTGTGGAAGTAAGTATTTCACTTAGATGAATTATCTCTGTATTTATGAGTTCACAAACTCTGGAAAATACATCTTGTACCCTTTTTAGGTTGGACCAATCAGCCGTTGTTTAAGGCGGGACAAAACCAATAAACGCCGATGGTGGGGAGGAAACAAACAAACCTAACAGACGAATGGACGCTGCAATTAATTCTGTTCTCACAGAATTACTCACTGTTTCCTTGTTGCATTTGAACAGCGAGAGGAGCTTTGTGCATTTTTATCTGCTAAAGATGAAAAGACAAGACGGAAGACGACATTTTCATCTGTTGCCTTGATTGGTCAAAACAAACGTGCAAAGATGCCGCACCGTCAAATCAGCTCGAAGTATTGTACAGCAGGTCCATCCTTACCCAAACGGATCTGCCGAGTGAAATCCCAGGCCCCGTCCAGAAAGAAGCAAAGCCGGCTTCGTTTCTCAAACAAATCTCGTACGCACAGAAGCATTTCAAGACTTGTGTGTGTCCAAAAGAAGATGCTGAGGACGTTTAACGGCTGTAATGTACATGCCAAGTCTGGAGTGGCGCTGCAGCGCAGCCACAGGGAGTTAACGGAAAGTGTAGAAGAAGAATCAGCGAAGAAGACTGACACTTTTTAAAAACTTTATTGCAATCTACAGAACAAACATGGCTTTACGTGTATCAAAACAACATGAAAAAGACGAACACAGGAGAAATGACAATGGCGGATGATTCAAGTACAACACCGTTTGTTGAACGTGGGAATAAAGAAACAAAATATTTTGCTGCAAAAGCATAAGCAAGCTAAGAAGGCTGTGCAAAACGACTACGACACGGCTATCCGCCAATGTTGTTGACAGACTGATGGTTCGCGCGCAGTCTCGCGAGAATTGGCGCATACGTCATCGAGCTGCGACCATTATGGCCTCACTGGAGGGTTATCCTGCATATGGTGTCAAGACGGACGCGTACGGGGCGCGTTTTGAAATTTTTCTACTCTGGAGCCCGGTTTCAAAAGTGATCGGTTTCAAGCTCCGAAACCACGCCATCCTGTGGACGAACGGCCTAAACGGTAAGAAACTTGGGAGGATACATTGAAATTGGCTTTCGTGTGGGCGGGGCCCCAGATTGATAATGCGAATAACTGTTTTGAGTGAATCACAATGGGCTCTTTGCACAAATCCACTACTTCCTGAAGTCAATACCACTCCTTCATTTCCTGTCTTTCATGATTGGACAAACTGATCAATCCAGGTGTGTCTGGCCACTGTTGTTGTGGTTACTGAGGTCAGTCACGCCTGGATTAATCAGTTTGTCCAATCATGAAAGACAGGAAATGAAAGAGTGGTACTGAGCTCAGGAAGTAGTGGATTTGTGCAAAGAGCCCATTATCAATCTGGCTTGTGAGGTTAGCACTTCACCTTTGACAAGATAATGCATCCCACTTCACAGGTGTGTCATATCAAGATGCTGATTAGACAGCATAATTAATTACACAGGTATTCTTTAGGCTGCCCGCAGTAAAAGGCCTCTCTGAAATGAGTAGTTTTGCTTTATATTGGGGGTCAGAAAACCAGTCAAGATCTGGTGTGATCACCATTTGTCTCACAACACATCTCCTCTGCGTCGTGTTGATCAAGTTGTAACCATCCATCAAGAGAACACTTCTCCAATGTGCCAGACGCCATCGAATGTAATGAAATGAAATTACATTTTGTGCATGCAGAAAAAGTTTTCGATCTTTGAGTCCAGCTCAACGAAAATGGGAACAAAGACAAAAATGTTGAGTTTATATTAGCAGCTTTTTTCCCCCCTGAAAGTGCAGAGACATAGTTTAGTGATCAGTGTGTGTTCTCATGCATCCTTAAATAACAGCATATAGTTGAAAACAATTAAAGCAATCCATAAAAAAGCCAGATCAATCCATCTATTATTTGAATGTCTGTGTCAACCACAGCTCGCAACCAACCGTGAAGGCAAAGATTTTGAAATCGTAAGGATTTGAAAGATGCGATTGTAAGTCTTGGCGTAGACTGCATGTGTCAATGTAGTTGTTTCATTTATGATGTTTTCATTTAAAAGTTACATATACGACGCTATATGGAGCAACAGACTCCCACACCGCAGAGCCAGATGCCCTGAGGCTTTTCACTGGAGAAGTCTGACCCATTTGTCTTTTTGGCTGTCCGAAATAACTCATTCACCCTCTGCAACCTCAAATAATGCTGCTCACCGATCATCAGGTTCTCACGACCTTTGTGTCTGAAGCCCACAAGGGTTTTGGCATAAACCATTCCTTTGTTGGGCGTATGATTCCAACCAGAGATGGGAAAAGTACTGATATTCTTAATATAATATAATTACTTGTGTAAAAAACAACTTTGGCAAAAGTAAAAGTACTCACTCAAATAATTACTCAAGTAAAAGTAAAGAAGTACAGGCTCTGAAATGTACTTGACGAGTAGACGTAAAAAGTATTTTTATCGGATGTTTCCTCCTACGTTAATTTGAAAGATATTAATATTAAAAATTGGTATATATCGGCCAGTTAATTCTCTGACTTGCGATGCATTGAGTCCACAGTGTTCAGTATCACTCGTTCATGTTGCTGGTCCACTCCTCGCTGACATGATTGAACCTTCTTTCATGTTGTTGACTGGCAGTCTGCAGCGTTCTTCTTATCTAGTTAAAATTATCCTCTGAAGTCACGGCGCGCATTGCCCTCATTTATGGGTAGTAATCTAGCCAATTGCACGTCATGATAGCGTGTCATAGAGCCAATCACAAGCTGGGATGTAAGGAACTGTGTGTAACGCTTCATATGATTGGCAGAGCTTGAGACATTGACGCTGCTCTTTCTTCCAGGTCAAGTATTCGTGCATAAAAAACAAAAACAAGTAGCGACCTTGTTTTGAAAATGTATCAAGTAAAAAGTACAGATGCTCATGTTAATTGTAAATGGATAAAAGTAAAAAGTAGTTGAAAAAATAAATACTATGGAACGTACAAAATACTGATAAAAACTACTCAAGTAAAGTAATAAAGTATTTGTACTTCATTACTTTTCATCTCTGATTCCAACTGACTTTTATTTTTATTTCACAAGTTGTTGACTCTGAAAGGTGAATATTCAGGAAGCCAGCTCAGTGGTAGAGTGTCAGCCCTGATACTAGGAGGTCGTGGGTTCAATCCCTGGAAAGGTCATACCAAAGACTCTAAAAATGGGACCTATTTGCCTCCTTGCTTGACACTCAGCATTAAGGGTTGGAATTATTTATTTTATTTACTTTATTCTGTTATAGTGTTATGCATTGCCCTAGCTGGAGTTACTTTTTTAATTTTTTTATTATTATTTTTTTCTTCGAGCTGGAGTTACTGAGGGAAACTCTTGTCAGTACGTCAAGTTTTCTTAGACGAGGTTTGCCCGTCAAGGGTTTCTTGGGAATCCAGCCCTGCTCTTTGTTGTTATTTAGTATTTTTGTCTCTTTTACAACTTCTTGTCTGCTTTTGGGCCCCAATTCCGCACCTCATGTGACAATCTGACCTTCAATACTTTGGACAATTTTTGTTTGCAACATTTGGTCCTGTTCAATCTGTTTGTAGCACAACTCGCAATCTCAACATGGCAAAAAAAATTATATATATAATATAATTTTTTTTCCACTGTCAATTACGTTATGAGACGTGCGTGCTCTTTTCAGTCAAATCTGCCATACAGAGGATGGTTTCCTTTGAACTGTATGTAGTTGACAATATTGTGTACTGTATAATACAGTTCAGATCAACACCACTGCAAACCACCCACGTTGATAACCACTGTTAGATTAATACCCTGTGACAGTTTCAGTCGAGACTGAGCATCATTATCTTTGCAAAGGTAAAATGAATAGATTTTACATTAGGTTACCAAAATGTAATAGGTTCAAGTTAAAACAGTTAAGACCTTAATGCTTCATCTTGTTACACAATTATAAAAACACACAACACCAGTCTTTACCTACTTGGTATAGGTAACAAATGTGTCTTTTGTGATTGGTGGGATTAGCATCACTGCACTTATGCAACAACACTAAGCACCTTCTACCATGATGAAGAGAATCAGTGCTGTGAGCGCTATTTATGCAGTTTACCGAGATAGAGATCAGAGGTTAATGATGTGAATCAGACAGGAACCAGACATTACTTTTCAACATAAGGCTAATCTCCAGACCAGGCGCCTTGAGCTATGTCTGATAGCGTTGCTAATTACACCAGGGATTCTTGTAAATAATCTTATCAGTGCCAAACAATTGCATTGTTTGAAGTCCAGTATTCACAGAATACAACTTGGAGACTGAAATCCATACAGAAAAGGCACACCTAAAAACATGTGCAAGCCCATCATTAGGGCTACAATGGGAATGAACTGTGAGCAACGTCATCTATGGAGAGCCTGGCTACCTAATGAACTAAGTGCCCACCCCGGGGTATGTTGTGCATTCATGTAAATCTATACCAGGTTTGGCATAGCCACACTTGGTTCACACACCTGTAATATAAAGAAAATAGTTTCAAGCGTCCCCTTATGTTTGCAAACTGACATCATTCCAACGCTGCAATCAAGGCGTGAAGGCTTAAACCGGAGCCAAATGATGTACGGATCGTTTAGGCTGAATAGAGTTGTACTAGTCAAGTGACATCCGCATGTTACGACCTCTGCTCCTGTTTCTTTTACCTGATGGCTTCTGCGCTTTGCTATATATATATATATATATATATATATATATATACTTACATACATACATATACACACGCACACATACTTACAGTGCACTCATGTGCGTGGCCCCTAAGTGGAAGGGACATGTTTTGGTCTTCACTAACAATGGCAGATTGCCTGTTCACTGTAAATGTCTGTTTTGAGTGCTCGGGTACTGTATACATTTCGAAGCATTGCAACTTTAGATTAACCCACTGACCATGGTGCCCCATATCCATCTCTGTGGTGAGCGCTGTAATTGTGCCTTATTTGAGGTAGTTCATGTTTCCCTGAAAATCGACTTCCAAACTAATCAGCAACATAAAATCGCTCGCTTCCAAACTGAGTCAGCTAAGCCTTGGAAAGAAAGAAAAAAAACGAGTCAGAGTGTGGCAACCACAGACTATGTAAAATACAGCATGCACCCCCACAGAAATGTTCTGTTTGCCATTTTAAGAATGTGTAAATGCAGAAGTCCTGCCGAGCCAAATTTAGTTGAGACCGTCAATGCACCGAAGACTGCTGACTCCAAATCATGACCGCTGTGATTATTCTCCAAATGAAGATCGAGGACAAAAGGAGAAAGGCTTTATAAGCAGAAGCGAGAAAGACGACAATTGTTTTCTTGGCGCACTGAACAGACTCTCGTTTATAAAGCTACTTTCCACAACTGCTAATCCAATCAAACGGCCCTAAAAGTGAGTTAGTAGTTGTCTCCAGCCAATCGTATTATAGCATGCTAATGGGATTAGGGATGTTTTACAGAGTGGATTGAATTTTACTACATAAACACTTAAAGTTGTCGTTACTTCATCCCTTGTCTTTTTGCTTCTTCTTTCTATTTCTCATGCAACAATATAATGCATCATCAGGCATTGGCGCCTTGATTTAATATCATTCCTTATTGTCAGCTGCTTGAAAAGATTAATTACTTATCAGATACAGTGCAAGGTTAGGTCGACCAAAGCGTTCCTCTTTTGTGTGCAGAAAACGGACAACAATGAAGTATTTTGCTCAAATCGGAGTCAACTGTTCTGGTTCTGGTTCCCAATGCCCCTTGCAAGGAAACATGGAGCCCTTTTGAATATTTGGGAAAAGGTCCAATAAACAATGGTTACCTCCCTGCTAACAGAATTGCCCTTGGAGGAAATGACTCGTAGGCAGATCTATTAACGATGAAGGATAAGGTAGCAAGTGGTTGTGTACAAGCCAAAATGTGTTTTTTTAAATGCCTGCTCACTCATAAAGTTGAATTACACAACGTAACTTCTATTAGATTTTTTTGTAAATCATGTCACACTCAATGGAATCTCATTATGACAACATTTCTGCAAAGAATGATGACCAAGTGATCATTTTTGGGACCATTATGTATCCCCAGGAGCCCCTTCTCTCATGGAATCACTGTGTACTTTGCAACATGCCATTGCATGCTGCAGCATACATGCACATTAAACAAGCAGGAGTCATCGGAGTCTCATGTGGAGCACTTGTGTCATTTAGATTTATAGACTGTGGAATTTGAGGTCACGCTCAAGCATCTTTTGAGGACGCCCGTAGGAAGTCTGTTTACTTCTGTCCGCACTGCTGGAGCCTCACGCGTGCGCATTAGTATGTTTGTCAAGCCGGACATTGCAGTTCTAGCCTTTCTGAGAGAGGTTAGCAAACTATTTCAACTGCAGACAAAAAGGACTGCGCTAATTAAAACGGCGGCTACTTTCACTTTCCTCCCTGTGAGTTTTTTTCCACACATATGCCTCATTGCCATCCAACATTACATTCTGAACACATATGCATCCTAATGCCCAACGATTATGTTCTTTCAGGCAGCAGTTCCCCTAATGAATCAGGCTCAGTGACAACCTTTCACTGGCCAATGTCATGCAATTTGTTTGCTCTTTGTGTGCAGGCTCAATTTAGGGAACCAAACACTCATGAATGGGCAAAGCACAACTATTAACCTCGAGCACAGATGAAACTGAATAATGTGGACACTGTAAACTTTTGACGTTCTGCCTTTTAGGAAAAACTTCATTTATTTTATTTTAATTCCAGCAAATTGTTTAGTTTTTTTTAGCATAGAAATAGTTCCTGGCCTTCAGAAAAGTATTATTATTAGTATTATTATTCTAATGTTCATATTTTGTAAGTTGTTCATTGGCTAATGTGCATCCCATGCCATCTTGTTGCCTCTGCAGAGATCTGAGCGAGAACCTCATCCAGTCCATCCCAAGAAAAGCTTTCAGAGGAGCTACAGACATCAAAAACCTGTGAGTGTACATGTGAGCTTGATGTATACATATAGATGTAAAACTTGATCATAATAAGAACCTACTAGTTATGTGTGTGTTACATGTTTATGTCTGGTCTTTTGAAATGTTTAGTTTTACTTGATATTTTTGTCATAATTTATTTTAGATACCCTCTGATAGTTGCTTTATGCGTCATCCACCTCAGTTAAATAAACATGCGCCCTCCCTTTTCAGGAAACAATAAGAGATAGTCACGGTCATTATCTCAGTTCAAACACGCTGTTGTTCACACATGAACATGAAAAGTAAAGTTAATATGAAACTTAACTACTGAGCCTATTTTAGCACTGTTGCACCAAAACAGCAGGTCCTTCTGAGGCATATAAGGCTATGCACACCCTGGACTGATCGCCAGCCAATCACATGGCACAGAGGCCTATATACAATCAAAAATTCACACTCACTTTAAATTGCTTTTCTTAAAATAATAGCCAATAGAAAAGCACACCAAAGATCCCCGAAAGCTCTTGTCAGAGAGAAAACAGGAGTATTAGTTATGTGTTAAGTAGCTAGTGCATCTTTGTGAGAAGACTAATAGCTACCTTGAATGTGCAAAGATGCCTCATGCAGGCAGTGATTTAGTTATCCTTGGAGGTATATTCTCACATGATAATACTGATAATGACATACAAACTGTACAGTAAGCCACCCTCCTCCTCCTCTGTCCACTCTTGGGGATACATGAGCTTAGATGAGCAGTATTGATTTACCGTGGTCCATCAGCGTGCTGTTTACAGTTTTGACAATAATGAGCAGCGTGCAGGGTGGAGAAGGATGATTTTTGTGCCTTTCCTAACAAGCCACCCTCTTTGTTTCAGTCAGCTGGATAAAAACCATATCGGCTGCATCGAGGACGGCGCCTTCAGAGCTTTGCGAGGCTTGGAAGTGCTGTAAGTATCTCTTTCCAATGCAACATCAAAAGCACTCGGTTAAATTAAGACATTGTTTCACCACCGCTAATAACCATAACTAATGTATACACATAATTATAGTGGCCCTCGCCTCAAACCCTCCCATTTGTGCTTCTCGAGGCATCGTGAGGGCCCGACCGCCATTAACTCATTGTTCTACACAGTTGACAGCAGAATTCCCCTCTATCACATAAACACCGCGCCGCCCCCTCCTCGGTGCGCCCGCTTCCAACCCGGGGTCAGCTTGTCATCTTGACAAGAGTGCTCCCACCATCAAGTATTCTATCCTGGACCAATTGCTGTTTTGGTGCCGCTTTTATTGGAGAAAAAGAACTAATCAGCAACATACATATTTGCCAGGCTTTTGTTTGAGCGCTCCCCCTCAAACAAAGGAGTCTCCAGTGCAGATTGGGCCACAGGGGCTTCGGCAGTCTTGTTATTTTTATAGTAAAGACTGCTTTTTTCTCTCTTTTTTTAGGGGGGTTGGGAGACCAAAAAAAGCCATTAAAGGCTGCTTTCATGGCGTGGATGGATTGCAGATGTAGTGATAGGTTGTCATAATGGCATGGGGATTGGGGGTTGTTTGTATAGGTTTTTATGGGGGGAGGGGACACGTCGCGTTAGAAGATGGGGGGCGGGGGGGGTTCTGGTTGAAATACGGGTTATTAGCCTGATTGAAATGACCCGATTCCCTGGCTGCAGCTGATGCTCAGGGTCTGTGTGTGAATTGGACTCCACGTAGGGTTGATTGGAAGTCTGACGCGTGTGTTATTTGCATGCGGCTTTCCCCATCTGTGTGGAGTGAGGTGTTAGATTCACAGCGGGGTGCCACCACGGGACAGAATAGATGTAAAAGCAAAGCAAAACTCTTTGTGGAGAATATGTTGAGCGTTGACCATTTTTCTGCCCTTTTGTCCTCGCAGAACGCTGAACAACAACAACATCAGCGGCATCCCGGTTTCCAGCTTCAACCACATGCCCAAACTGCGAACCTTGTGAGTGACACCTACTGGATTTGCTGTTTGAAATAACACCCCGTAGAGAAAGTGCTCAATTATATAGGGTCTTTTGTTCCAGACAGTGTTGAGGGGGGCAGCATAACCACAAAAAAACCCACAACGGGCTCTGTAGCAAAGCCAGGAGCCATCATCCCTCCGCATCTAAACACAACAACTGGCCCTTATAGACGCAAATAGCCCCTGGAGCCTATTGTGTCTTGTGCAATGATGTGATTACTCAATGTAGAATTATGTACAAATGAAAACAATCATGGCAGCTAAAAGACTCTAAGCCATGTCTTGTGGTAGCCTTCCGGGCTTCTTCGCTCCCTGTGGGGTTTGCATTTTATAGCTTCTTACTATCTGTGTGTATTGTTAGCATGTGTGCACATGGATGTATGCTCCAAACACCAGCACTAGCTATTCTCGACAAACGCAGCATTCCAGGAATGCCATGTTCGGACTGTCGGGTTTGGGAGGCTCTTCTGCCGACTTTACTATCATTCCTGTAGCGTATTATTTAGTGAGTTTTTGCCGCGGCGGTTGCTTGTAATGAGCTCGAGGACAGAACAGACACGTTTGTGCTATTTGTGTCTTCACTTTGACTGGAATTGAGAACATCTTCAAATGACTCAGCTTCTTTCTTTTTTTGTTTGTTTTACAGCCGTCTCCACTCCAACAATCTCAACTGTGACTGTCATCTGGCCTGGTTGGCCCAGTGGCTCCGGCAGCGGCCTACCATTGGTCTGTTCACTCAGTGCACGACACCGCCCGAGCTGAAAGGTCTCAATGTGGCAGAGGTTCAGAAACACGAATTCAGCTGCACGGGTAAGAGCTCCACGTGTAACAAATACCACAAACATTTTGTATTGTTTTAGGAGTAAACACCAACATTTGAAGACGGCTAAATGGTAGCACTACACCAGCTTTTGTGTTCCTCTGGTATAGGGTGACCAGATTTTCAAAATTGAAAACTGGGACATTACAATTTCGCTGAAAATCAAATATACAATAAATTCTCACCAGGTACTATTTATAGCTAATTCCATCGCTAGTCAATATGGTGACAGGTGGTTGTGTTATTACTTAGCTAATGCTAAATGCTATCTTGGTTGACAGTTCAATGGTGCAGCTTGTGTTAGGTCTGACCGGCGAGTAGGACTACATTTCTCATGATTCTTAGACGAAAACATGCGTGCTAGTGATTAGATGCGAATGAAGATGAGATCACAAATGTAAATGTGAAAGTAAATAGGAAGGACTTAAAAGTTAAATTCCTTTTTAACTGGTTTGTTTTATGAATTGCTATGGTAACTGTGTGGTTGACATATTCATGGTCAACACAATTGGCTCGCTGACTGGACTTTAAAAAAATAAATAAATGGAACGCCGGCACGGGACCTGCGTAAAAACGGGACCAACAAAGGGCCTGGCGAAATCCGCAAGGACTTGTCACTTCAGGCTCAAAACCGGGAGTGTCACGGTGAAACTGAAACGCCTGGTCACCCTACCCTGGTGCTCTCTGACCACTTAACAGTAGAAATTAGTTCAAAGTTTTGGGATTTCTTTCCCAGTTAGTTGGAGTCAAAATGTCGCCTTCCTTTAGTATTTTAAAACAAAGATGTCTAAAAAAAATTCAACAAAGTTAAGAGTTGCCGTTTGTATGTTTTTTTTTAAAGTTCTGACGACAATATTTTCCCTTTTAGTGAAAATGAATATTGGCTCAAAATATCGGTTACCGGCCTACTTGACTACTAATAATCGCTATCGGCCCTGAAAAAAAGCATGTCGTTCAAGTCAGATTTTCAGAAGTTTTATTCATTCCATACTCAGTGCTACTCTTCTAACACAGCAAAAGGGAACATGTGCATGAGGTTATCATATCAGAACAATGCAAAAAGGCGAATGAGAACCTCCACTCCCCCACAAGGCCATCTCACTACAACACCAGCTGTGATGGTTGGTCCCCCCCCACACACACACACATCTCTTTCAGTCAGTCACTCTCCATGGGTTGTGATTTGTATGCAGCCATACAGCATGACAGCACGGACCATTAACTATTCCTCGCCCGGGGAAAGTGACTCAAAGCGTGGGAGTGGAAGCCTCGGAGATAGGAAAAGCAAGTAGGGACTGTCCGAACAACAGATAAGGGTGCAGAAAGTTTAGGCTGCGCTTCATGGGAAGCTGCAGTTCCCATTCACGACATGATTAGTTGCCCGTGAGTTTCAATAACTAACAATCACGATTCCCACCCCAGCACAAAAAAACCCAAAACAAAACAAAAGAGGATGGTTATACATGAATGCAGCATATACGGACGGTAGAGTCCTGAAATTACAGTATACAAAATACGTGCATGAACAATTGACCACAAGTTGAACTCCCTGTGAAGGACTCATTAGGCGACTTGCTTGCTGGCATTCACGCACACACACGAACACGCCCACGCCACATATTTTTTGTATTTTCATGCGCAGCAATGTGTGTGTGTGTGTGTGCTGTGACCAGGCCAGGCCACCTGCGGGGGATTTGGGGCAGGGTGGCGCAGAGTTGAGGAGAAATGAGGATGGAGACGAAGTAAAAAGATGGAAGAATCAGGGCGCGCATGTTTTTGGTTTGGCCGCGCCTTTCCGACATGTCGTCATTCCCTTTCAGCTGGAAAGGCCTTCCAGTGTTGTGCATAATGAGTGTCAATTTTACTACTTCACACTTATCATTTGAGTTGTCCTTTGATGTGTTTTATATATTCAAATCTGTGTCTGATTTTCAGTTTAAAAATAAAAACGATTTTTGCCATAAAAGCAAACAGTCAATCAATACAAAATCAGTTTCAGCTCCACCTGCACATTCTTAAAAAAAATTAGAATAATAAAAAGCTGTAAATTATGTGTATGGCACAACTTCAATTTTCTCAATCTACTGTAAATTCATCACAGTTTTACAATCAGTGAAAACAAAGTTGAAAATCATGTGGGATCATAGCAGGCTACTTGACAAAAAAGATAATGGCTTTTCCATAAGAAACAATAATCAAATTGAGGATATATTGTCCAGTATGGAGTACATGGGGAATGTAATAAAACACATAAATTGATAAATGAATGTGAGAACTCAAAGTGAATTTCATAGAAGATGTATGGCTTGTAGCCAGTGATAATATTATCGTTTGGATGATGAGAGGAGCAAGTTTCAATCTAAAAACAACCGGCAATGCAAATGGGAGCTGTAGTGGAGCATGTATGTGTGTGTGTGTGTGGGGGGGGGGGGGGGGTGAGAGTGTGTGCAAATAACACACGGGAGCTGGAACTGGAATACGGTGGCCGGGAAAAGTCTCGAATGGGGAAAACAGACCTTGTGCGAGCGCACGATGACATCAAAAAGCTTCGCTTCAAGTCTACCTGTCAGGAAGCTGTCATTGCTCACGCTGCTCCAGCTGCGCTTTGCACTCTCCCTGATCCCAGGCCTGTCAAATGTGGCGTGTTCCATCAGATGGGAGTTCTGCTGTGGCCTACACCTGATCCGATCTGTCAAACCTCCGACATGCCGAGATCACACGGCCTCAGATCAGCCTGTGTTGAATCCGTGTCAACACAGTGTTCGTTGTCCTGTTTACCTCACTCTCCAGTCTCACACTGGCCACAATTTTGGGTACACAATTTAACGGGATGCATGAGTAGAACTATGTGAAAATTGTAACCATTTTATAAATGACACATGTAAATATTGGGAAGAACTTCACCACGTTATACTTAAATTTGCACAGAAAACCGGTTAACTCCGTTTTTGTCATTTATGGCTTCCAGACAATAGCTGCCACTAAAAGTTAGCTGCAATAGTGGTCTATGTCCAAACAGCCGTCAAAGCTAGTAATAGTGAGTTTCTCAGTTCATCGCTGTCCGTCACAGATAGATACAATTATTAATAGGGATGGGCGAGTACTGACACCCAGCTTAAATTCAAGGTATCAGTACTAGTGATTACGGTTTTAAGATCAGGAACTAAAGGCATACGTGTCTGACAGATGCCAGTTAACATGTGCAACCACATATTTTGATTGGGAATTTTTGGGCCACTAGATTGTTTATTTATTAATTCATTAATTCCCTTCATTCATTCATTCATTCAAATTCATCTTGTGTGTTCTATACAAAGTATTTTATGAAGAAATGGAAAAAGAGTGACGAAAATTGCCATATGTTCAAGCAATTTTAAGGAAAAATGCTATATTGAGATATATAGGTGTTCCTTTAACATGATCTGTCATAATTTTTACTTTTAATTTTATGTATCAAAGCTGGCATTGGTATTAGGTATCGGTATTGGGTCTGGAAAAAAGTGGTACTGAATTATTCATATTTATTAAAACGGCAGCCCACTGGAAATCCATTGCTAACCAAAAGAGCAGCACCAATCAATGCACTTAAACGTGGTCTCAAATTAAGCAATTTGATGGACGGATAAACTCCAGTTTAATATTCTTTAATTTTATAACGACAGTGGAGCGCTAGTTCTGTGTCATTAACTTCCACCACCCTTCGCTTTCAGTTCATAACATGTCACCCCACTAGCTGAGAGATCGTAAGATGATGAAATATTAATCGTTTGAAACCCAGATTAGTAATGCTGTGTAAATGAGCCCATTTAAAAGTCAGTTTTATTCATTCTATCTGGGTTAGGCTTACATCCACACATCTTGTACTCGTTTACGCACACTCACACGCAGCTGTAGCAGCGGTGGAGGCGCCCGCTCTTCAACGCTTCACTGGCAGCTATTTGAACAGGTACCAGGAGACCGCGTGACGGCTTGATGTGCTCTGTATGCAAATTGAAAAGTTGAAGTGTTAAATAAAAGAGTGACAGTGTTGGTGGGGGGCTAGTGTTACTGAATGCGCACCTACGCCATCCACCAGGGAGAGCCGACTCATGAGGAACATTTGAGGAGAGATCAATGCGTATTATTGGAGGCCTTCAGTCATCTGCGCAATTGTATTATTCATGTCTTGCTTGCTCACATCACGCGGCGCCTTCCCTTTGACAGATAACCCAGTTTCTTGTTCATTGATTCTCAAGGATGTACAACTTCAGCATAACGTCAAGTTAATTTCTTGGTCTCAATGTCATAAGTGTTCATCTGCTATTTAGTTCACAAGGCGCACACTGACAAGTATGGCTTTCCATTCCTGTAGCTTTATACTTAACTTCTTTTGTTTCCAGGTCATCAGGATTCCTCAAGTCCACAACCGTGCAACACAGGTGGAGGTTCCTGTCCTGCCATGTGTACATGCAGCAACAACATCGTGGACTGTAGAGGGAAAGGGCTGACTGACATCCCAGCCAACCTGCCAGACAGCATGGCCGAAATGTAAGCACCGCCAAACTAAACCATTGAGATCCACCTTTAAGATACCAAACATTGCAAACCACTTTTCCTGTCCTGGCTGCTCAGCACAATATTGATAATATGCCAACAATGAATAAAGCAGAAAATCTGAGTCAACACCAGTAAGTAATTAATAAAGTATGTCACTCAAGGTTCTAGTTTGTTTAGCGTTAAGTTTATTTTTGACAGTTAATAATGTTTTATAAATAAAGATTTCATGAGGTTTAAAGGAAACACTATATTGCTGAATGGAATGGGCAGCGTGGTGGACATTTCACACTAATAATGCTATAACCTGGCACGAAAACATTATCATTTGCATTACAAGATCAAAGTCTATCTCTTTACATAATATTTACTGAATTCACATGGGGACAGAGTAGGTTGACAACTTTACATTGGAAGCTAAATTGAAGGTGAGCTGGATCAATAAGGTACATCCTGGTCAAACAACTAATCATGGTTTAGCTTCAGAAAACAGGTGAGCAGTGATTGCTTGTTGCCTAATTGACTCTGAATTTTCAGTTGACAGAAAGTGGCAAAATGGCTGCCGCCGAGATGGATAAAAACGGGTGGATTTTGCTTCATAACTCATATTGCATAAACACAACATTAATCAAAATGTCGTGTTTAGACTAGTGGCTCTGCATAGAACATATTAAGAAAAATTTTGGGTTGACTTCCTCTTTCAAACATTTCTTGACAATAATATGTTATATGTGACCTCACTAATCTAAACATGACGTTCTGACATTTGTGGAATATAAATTATGCCGGAAAATCCATCTGTTTTTATCCATCTCAGGGGGCGGCCATTTTGCCACCTGCTGTCGACTGAAGATGACATCAATGTTACTCAGGTCTCAGGTAACAACCAATCACAGCTCAGCTTCAGAAAACAGGTGAGCTGTGATTGGTCGTGATTGGTTGCTTAACTCATATTCTACTAACGCAATATTAGCCAGAATACCATATTTAGACCAGTGCATAGAACAGGTTATTATTTTGGGTTGACTTCCTCTTTAAGGCTGTCAAAAGCACCGACACACAGTAGCCAGTTCGTCCACATCCAGTTACCAACCTTGCTGAAAGGTATTTTATTTAAGACAGTTATGACATTTACTGCAATAACAATTCGGTTTTTTTGTGCCCAAACTTAACCAAACCAAAAACACCATAGGCCCTTTTTTGAAAGGTCGTGGTCACCCTCACTGCCTGCAGTCTGTACCACAGTCTCAGCCAAAGCTTGTGGTGTAAACAGTCCAGTGAGAAAAACAAGAATGCGACATAAATAAATATGGAATTCTACATTATCTGTACTGAATTAATCATGTGCACCCCAGAAAAGTGATGTTGTTTATATTATTCCTTGGGAGTTTCTCTTGACTTGAACAAAGTGATGGATTCCAGCGTAAAGAAAGCTGCGGCTCTATGTGCACTGAAGCAAAGCGATGCATTTGTTGCCATGTGCACAATATAGACATGCATGCACTTCTTTATGCATGCTTACACGTGCACTTGAAAGCTTGGAATGATTTAAAACACACATCTATAATGTACGCATATTGTTTTTTCTCTGCTGTTTCTCGCCATGCATCACCTGCTAGAAACAAAGATAAGCGTCCATTTACACTTGGACAAGACGCAGCAAAGGCGGAGACTTTGTGCTCTTATCAGCTCAGACGGTTGTGAAGCGCAGGCAAACACTTTGCTAGTTTATCGGTCCGTCCACATCTGTCTGAGCATTAACTATTTACAGCCCGCGTGCTGCTAGGCCTCTGTAATTCTCGGGAATGCGGGATTTAACTTTTCAAGGTAGTGGTTTTGCTCTTTATTGTGGGGGTTAATTCCCATTTGTGAAATCCTCATGAAACTCAGTGATTTATGAATAGAGGGGAAGCCGACATCCGCAATGCAAAGGCGACATAGCAAGTTTCTAGGTCTCCTCTTCCCTATGGGGTCTGTTTATAAATACCCGGCAAGCATGGAAGCCCCCAACAACCCTGACCCATTTCTTGTCCGCTGGTGTGCTGGATTTCCTAATTTGGACGTGTAGTTCACACTCGCATGACCACCCACAAAGTCTTCTCATGGCATTGGCATAACTTTTCATTGTTTGACTTCTCCATTTTGTTCAGGCTATAGCAGCCCGTTACAACATTCTAATAAGGAAGGGTCTCCTACTGCAAACTGTCTTTGAGGACAAGTTGCTGCACTAATGCTGGCTGTCTGCACATCCTTACATTTGGTTTTCCCAAATTAAGTTATTTTTATTTTATTGTTTTTCCTTAAAAATGGCAATAATTCAAAATTCTGGCCAATGCAACAGATACAATACAAGTACTAGTAGTACTTTCACACATATATTCACTTTGCTTCATAATTGCTTTTCTCACAATGAGACATTTTCCACAAGAAAAAAAACCTCATTCAACTTAATGGAGATCATTTTAAAATCACCTCAAATTCATCACTTCTCAACTGAATGAAACTATTGTCATTTCAGAAAATTATTGTTTTTAAAGAATTCCACATTGCCACAAGATAATTCCAAATTGACTGTAGAAATTCTAACTTTAAGAATCACCTCCAAATCAACTTTTATTTGAAGAATTCCACATTTTTCACACAAAAATTGTCAAACTAATGTAATTACAGAATAAGACACCCACACACCAACCCTACCGAGGATTTTGCATTAGTTAGTTTACAATATGTTGAACTATCAGTAATCACTTGATGGTGTATTGTGGGCAACTACTTTCAGGTATGCTTTCTAAAAAACTTAGTTACCTGCTTGAAATATGGTCAAAACGTCATACATTTGATTGAAATGGCTTTAAAAAGAGCTCCTAAAACATCTTCAATTTGACATTCATAAGCCCCAACATTCCCTGTAATGGAGAACAGAGACATTTGAATGCTAGCTTTCCCCATTCACACTAGAGTTGTCCGCATAGCAGATCAAGACATTTTAAAAGGTCTCCCTGCCCTTCACATCTAATTGGTACTAAACCACGGCCCCTCCAATAAACTCTGATTCATCTTTTACAAGACCAATGTGAAAAACGCTCCTATATCATACCCATTCGATTGTTCCCAGCGATGCCTTACCTCTTCCTCTCCTTCTTTACTGTACTTTTCAGTTTGCCAAATCGCCGTAGAACCATACAGATTGACGATGAAGAACGAGAGAGAAAAAAGGGGAAGGGTGAGCTGTGATTGGGGGCTCAGTAATTTGGTGCAGCGGGTTTGATCTGTGCTTGAAGTTCATTATAAAATCAGTTTCAATTACAGGAGAGGCACACCGCTGTGTATCAAGGCTTGCCCGATGCCTTGTTAATGAGGCACTCATATACACACACACATTCATTATGTGAAGAAGAAGAAAAAACTACAGAACCTATGCCCTGCTCTCCCCTAATGAACGGCGGTGTTTATAGCTGTGGGGATGTGAGCTGGTTTCTTGGGAGAACAACTCCAGTCAGCCCAAACGCCGACCACATCAGATTATTATGCACCACGTTCGGCCATGATTGAACTCCCCCTTACCCTTCCCCTGCCGTGACTTTCAAACTCGTAAAGAAAATGCTGTATCCCCCTAATGAAAGCCATGCTCGGACTTTAATGAAAAGGATCAAAAGCATTGATTGTGTTGACACTGGCCTGCAAACACACACGCATATAAGCGCTCAGACTGACAGAATGGATGGCAAGCATTGATTGAAGGCAGCACTGAGGGATTGTTTGGTTTTGTCTATCAGTTGCTGCAACTCCTCTGCTGATTGGGGGATTTAGTGACTTGCACGTATTGATCTGTAAGGGGTGACAAGGAAAAAAAACTTGAGGCACACTTGGTGACTGTGTCAGAGCAGCGAGACGAGCTTGTTGCTAAGAAAAAGCACAAAAGCCACATTGGCCCGGCACTCGGCCGCTTTGTGAGGGCGAAGGAACCGCAGCGCCGTCACTTTGCGGCGAAATCACAGACACATCGGGACAAGCAGACTAAAACAGACCGCGAGAGCACGGCCACCGCAGGAATCTGTGGTCTGGAATCACTGCCATCCCAAGAATGTCAATTGCGCCGCTATATCGGCCCATATGTGGAGGACGGACGCCTTGCTCTGAGGGGGGCAGACTCCAGATTGAACATTTTCTGAAGTTGAGCAGCAGCGGTTTATGTTTCGCAAAAACACTCGACCCATAAACATAGCAACGCAAGCCCTCAAAGGCATGTAATAAATCATAAATGTCTGTAATTGAATGATTAAATCGTGTGGAAATGTTCTCGCTCTGAGAGCAAGCCCCTCATTTGAGAGGTTGTGGTTACAACTATCATCAATAATTTGCAGGTTTTAAATGATCCCCATTTCCTTGTGGTGACAAATAGCTTTCAACGATCTTCGCTATCTTAGCATCCATAGCGCTGGCCTCGCTTTTGCTCTTGTGCAGCGGGCTTCTCGGTGGCTGGACAACCAGACAGAACCCCAGCTGGCTCCGGACGGGCCCTGCTAAGCCTTGTTAAGGAGACTTTTAAAAGCTGTCAACTGACCTGCAGATAAACAGCCCTCTGCCAGTCACACCGGGGGGAATTGCTCTGGGACCAACTCAAGTAGCGGCTTGAAACGCGCTGGACATGCACGGCCACACTAATGGCCTCTGGTGCTGCCTGCTCCCTTGCGACCATCTGACACTGATTAGGCCTCCAAATGACCGAGCAAATGTTTTCATTGTCTGCGTGGCGAAATCTTGACCAACTTTCCTGAAAATGACTCGGGTTTCACCTCACTGGGGTCGTTATTGTTGTCAGGGTTTTCATATGAGATTATAAGTGCTGGAAACGCTTTCATCAAGAAGAAATATGACGGTAATTTGAAGGCCCTCGCAGATCCTGTTCCGCGGAACACTAGAATTCACAATGTTTATTGGGTTTCAGGATGTTATGACTCCAACATGCCTGCACCTATTACAGCTGGAGTATAGATATCCCCCAACATAATCAGACCAATCCCACAGAAGTGGAGGACTCAAGTCACATGACATGACTCAAGTCAGACTTAAGTCGCCAATTTTAGGACTTGGGACTCGTTTATGCTCCTGATAAAATCAGTAACAATTGGGTGTGTGTATCTTTCCACAAAAGATGATTTAAGATGGTTTTTGATACGATTAACGAGCAGTTCCATTCGGAAGTGAAACGATTTGGTTTGGTTTGATTCAGTGAGATTGTGATTCGATTCGATTTGGTACAGCTCAATTTGAGAGGTTATGTTGAACTTGTCAGTACTGCAAAAGTGCTGTTTCCTTCTAAGATACATCTCTCCAATAATTGACAATTTGGTATATTTTTAAGTGGAACGATTCGATTCGGTTTCGATGCACTGGGGTCCACACCGGTTTTTGTTACACCCATAGTGACAATATAACAGCAGCATGGAAGGTTTGCAAATCAAAGACAAGTAACTGTAAAGTTCAGATGGGAACTTACACCGGTTCGTTTATCTTTAATGCTCGCTATACAAATAATAACAACAGGAGACTGCATATTCTCAATTGAACTATTTACTGGATGCCAGAAAGATCGAGTACACGTGTGTGGAAGAAGGTCTAATCTATTCAAAATAGTCTCTACTCTTACACTGTCTTGTCCGCCCACCCACACGGGAGACAGCTCATGCCCATGTGAAAATGTGTGACCTGATGTTCTCAACTGGTTTCAACTGGATAAGTGTGCCAGATTGCAGATCGATAGAAAGGCGCCAAGCCAGGACAGGTCAAAGCTACACAACGGCCTAGCTCACATCACCTATCTACTCATTAAGAGGCTTAATCTAACACAACACAACAATTTATCTGACTTCATCTGTCACCAGAGGGTAAAACCATCAATAGATCAGCCCGTCATTGAAGGATGCCCACCTTTCGGCGAATACTTCCGCATTTTTGGCAAGTGCTTTATGATCCGAAGCCTCAAAAAAATACATGGACTGAGCACCAAAGGAAGCAAGTTTACATCCATCGAGCTGGGTCCTTCTCAGTCCGTGTATTTTTACGAGCCTTTGCCGAGCTATGTCCGTCACTATAAAACCCACAAAGACAGGAAACTTCACAGCTTGGCTCACCAATATTTGGTCAAGCCTTAACCAAGCAGCATGTCGACTATGCGTTCAGTTTGAGAAGACAGTGAAGTACTAGAAAATTCAGACACTGGTTTGAGACCATTGAAAAACTACATGAATATTGTGCATATATGACTGAGCAAGACTGCTTGAATTATGACTTACTTTCCCCAAGTTGTCTTGCTTGAATTTTAGTGGAGACGTGACCTGCTTGATTTTTGCAACAGTAACTTGGGACTTGCTTAAATTTTGAAAGTTAAGGCTTGAGACTTACATATACGACTTACTCCCACCTCTCATAGTTCAGATGTGAACAAGGAGTTTTGGTTTTTGGTTTACTGGTTGTGTCTTCTTTCCTCCCTAGACGTCTGGAGCAGAATGGGATTAAGGCAGTTCCTACAGGAGCCTTCTCTCCTTACAAGAAACTGCGCAGGATGTAAGTACACCAACACGAACACGCTTACACTCACGCAGGACGGACATCAAGAGGCTGCAGGCAGGCTATCTTTTCTGTCCGCTGCCAACGGAACACGAATCATATATTTTGTCTGCGCCCAGAGAACACATTCTCAGAGTCAGAGCGGCGTGCAGCAGCCGTTCAGATGCTACACAGTCATAATAACAGCTCTCATCTTTCCAATGCTGTTCGCTGGTATTCCCCTGGCGAGTGCCACTCCGGCCCCTTGTGGGGAGTGTTGCGCCTTGCGTGGGCAAAACATAAACTGTGGCCGGTCGGCACGACGAAGGGCACTGAGAGTGTGCTGGAACAAATCGGCTGAGGCTTGGCTGTCGGGCGGGAGTGAGAACAGCGACAGACCGGTAGTTGAGCTGTCCCGTCAGTCAGCCGCAGTCCGTAACGCCAGCGGGCCTGACCGACATAGCTGCAAGTGAAGCGGAGAAGAGCGGAAGGTCAGGGAGTTTGTATGCCCAGCTTTAAGGCTGCCTCTCTGTATCCAACCATTCCTTTTCTAAGGCCAGCAGACTGGAGCAGGAGAAAAAAGGTTTGCCTTTGTTTTGGGGCAAAAACAAACATTTTATTCAGAAAACTCAAGTGGACTGAACTGGACATGGTTGGGTAAAGTGAAACCACTCTGTTCTGTTTATTAAATGACTGCCCATTCAATGTTCCTATGTGTCTTTTATTGTAAATCTGGAGTTGTTTTTTTATGTGTATAACTACAGTTCCTTATAGAGAAGCAGAGTAACCTTTACTGTATACAATCAGCAAAAGACGTTTAGCTTCTTCCATGTGGTCTTGCCAAACAGACGCAACCCGCTGCTGATTCTTCATTTAGCATCAACTGTGCATTGCGGTATGTCTATGTTGATGCTCCGCGCTTGCGTTGATTCAGCTGGCCGCATGCCCTCCATGGACTCCCTCAGTATACGCACGGTTTAGACAGCACCTATACATCATATGTTGCAACCTTCATGGGATAGCATCTGCAGATGTCTTTGTTATGTCTCTCCTAGGATGTGAATAAAATATGGAGATATGATTTATACAAGTTAAATATAGTCTTATAGTATATATACAGTATATACTGGAGGTGTCTCTAGTGTATTTATGGTGTTATGCCTCTTCTTGACTCTGTCTATTGTCTTATGCCAGGAAATAACACAAACACACACACTTATGCACATCTTTCACCTTGTCCCAATTTGAAAAGTAGGGTCTGACACATTTGCAGAGCAGATGTTGACTCCTCTGCTGTAACTGAAATTTCCAAGACCAGAGCAACTAGACGAATGGCCACCTATTTAACTTTAACCCCCCAAATGTGAACTTAAGCCACTTCTTTACCACATGAAGATTGAAGTGGACTGCAATTTCTCTCTCTCTCTCTCTCTCTCTCTCTCTCTCTCTCTCTCTCTCCCCCATCCTTTTCTCCCTCCCTTTCTCCCTCCCTCTCCCTCCCTCTACGAACATTGCATTCACAGACACACAGGATTAGTGGTTATCCTGTGGGAAGGAGCCTGTGGATCCTATTAACAACTGTAATGTTCAGAAGCAGTCTACTGTATGTCAGTCATGTACAGGATGTTTAATAACTCAGCAGGAGTGTGCAATAATATTGTTTTTGAATCATAATGTGTTACATTACTTCTAAGTTAGTTTCACCACAATGCCAGTAGCATTCCAAGAATGACAACAATGCTAAAACAGATTACAATAGTTTTTAACAAAAGGAAAGGTCTACTCTCCATTGAATTTTGGCATGGCTTTTGCTGCATTAGAACAAAAAGTGTCAGTTAATGTAATTGTGTTGCTTTTGTAACAGCTTACTCCCAACACAGGCCCAAAATAAGACAAGTAAATAGCTGTTAGCTAGCTAGCTGTATTCAATGCAGCTTGTGTTACTGACACTGTAACATTACATGTATATTATCAAAATTTGATTAATAATGCCTTTTATGCTATTGCTGCATTAGAAGTGTCAGGTAATGTAATTGTTCTGCTTTTGTACAGAGATGGGGAAAGTATTCACAGTCTCTACTTGAGTAAAAGTATAATTACTTGTGTATAAAACAATTTTGGTACTCACCCAAATAATTACTCAATTAAAAGTATAAAAGTACAGGCTCTGAAATGATGAGTAATAGTATTTTTACCGTATGTTCCTCCTATATCATTTTGAAAGATATTAGCTAATGGGGCAAAAATCGGGATACATCGGCCAATTGACTGACTTGCTATGTAACGACCTTGTTTTGAAAACGTATCAAGTGAAAAGTACAGATACTCATGTTAAAATGTAACAGATAAAATAAAAAAGTTGTCTAAAAAATAAATATTTAGGAAAGTAAAAAGTACTGAAAAAACTACACCAGTAAAGTATCAAAGTATTCTCTCATCTCTGCTAAACTTTCGTAACACCACAGGCCAAAAATTATACAAGTCCATGTGGAAAGGAAACACAGTTTTTATTTTATTTTTCCTTTAAATATGGACTGACGTTTTGGGATTACATTTATAACCTCCTCTTTTCATGTGCCAGGTGTTACTTGACAAGGGTGACTCTGAGATGACACCAACTCTTGTGTCTTCCTGACTGACTGATGTTCTTTACCAACAGAGACCTGAGCAACAACCAGATCTCGGAGATAGCTCCAGACGCCTTCCAGGGCCTGCGCTCCCTCAACTCGCTGTAAGTGTTCCATCCAGAGGCCGTGTTTGTGCACGTGCGCCAGCATAAATTTTCATCTGGCTTGTCATTTTTCCGTGTTTAAATAATGCCTGTGATGTGATCTCCCAGGGTGTTGTATGGAAATAAGATCACCGATCTGCCCAAGGGTGTCTTTGATGGCCTCTATGCCCTGCAACTGCTGTAAGAACACGCACACACGCACACGCACACACAAAAACACACACAAACTAGGCAGACAGAATGATTTTACTCCCTCTCAGGGAAGAAGTCCGAAACTTTGAGTAAACTTTGTACCTGTGTGTCGTTTTCCAGCTGGAATGCATAATGAATGAATACATAAATAAAGTCTGACAAGCTCGATTCCCTCCCCTCCTTTCTTCTCATCTTTCACATCGTCGTCTCACAGTTTGCTGAACGCCAACAAGATTCACTGCGTCCGTGCCAACACCTTCCAGGACCTGCAGAACCTCTCACTGCTGTCGCTGTACGACAACAAGATCCAAATTCTGGCCAAGAGCACCTTTGCTTCACTGCGAGCTATACAGACCCTGTAAGTGAAACACGTGTTGATATGCACACATAGACACCTTAAAACAACGAGCCCATGTAGAATTTTTGTCGCTGTAGGTTTGGGAATAGCACAAAATGGAATTAAGTGTTAGAAAGTAGGGTAAATCTATCATCCTCAAAATCCCACACAGACTTCTGCAGAAAAAAATGAAAAACAAACAGCTTCCACCTCCACTGTGGAATTTTCTTCCTTTTTGATTTTGCCCCAAAAATACAAAATAACGTTCTCAAAAGCGCATCTGCCAGTTCGTCCTGAAAAATGCTGCTCATTGGAAACAGAATCCAAGTGTGCAAAAATACATGACACCTTTTCCTAGGGGTTGATGATAAAAAGACACTTTGGGCTCAGGGTGTCAAACTCGATTCAGGCTCTCCACATCATCACACATCATTGTGTGGCCTGCAAAAACTTGTTGTAGCTCTTCAAAAGTGGCTACAAATGAAGGGTTAATTGTTGGGGTTCCACAAAGAACATAAACAGCTTGTTTTGTCTTTTGCCCCTTTACTGTAGTGATTCCTTAACAGGGTGGGTTACTTTTAAATTGTATTCCATTACAGTTACAAGTTACCTGCTTAAAAAATTGCAGTTAAACAGCATGTAGCTTCATTGGTTGATTGGTTGATTGATTGATTGATTGATTGATTAATTGGTTGGTTGGTTGATTGATTGATTGATTGATTGATTGATTGATTGGTCGGTCGGTCGCCATTTCCTCCTCCCGTCCGTGAAGCTTTCGTCCCCACAACCCCGACATGTAGCAACGGTGCCTCTCGCGCACGTGCATGCATGCTCGTTTACTCTGGCACTCTTTGTCTGTCTGTCTGTCTGTCTCTCTCACCTTCGCTCTCTGTCGCACTCTTTCATCGTAGAAATTCTAATCCCTCAAAGTAATCTCCATTTTTAATAAATGTACCTGTAATCTGTTTACATGTTTTGTCCTCTAACCGTAACGGAATACAGTTTAAAAAAAAATTGTAATCTGATTACGTAACGGCGTTACATGTATTCCGTTACTCCCCAAGCCTGTTCCTCAACAGTGTGTATTAGAGCTCATCAGGTGTGTTGCAGAAAACAATTCAGTTTTACTTCAATGGTCATGAAATTATTTTTTATTTACTCCAAATTACATATTTTACATCACCTATTTTTGCCAGCAATCTAGAGTAACAAACAATGAATTGCTCTTCCATAAGAGGTCAGAAAGCACATAATTGACCTGTGTATAATTTTTGTGACAGTTTTGTTTGGTGGTTGGTGAGATTTGTTTTAATATGAAATATGTGTCTTGACTGAATAAAAGGGAAACACTCCGGTACCGAATGTGAACTTAAGCGTAAGTACTTAAGCGTATGAACTGAGCCGCGATTTTTGGTGTACTGTAGCGATTATACATTTATGTGGTTTCACCGTTATTAGCAGCCCCTTGAGGGCAACCATAAGAAAGATTTGGCTCGGAATGAAAACAAGTTTGACACCCCTGCTGTGACAAGCCTTTCGTCACCACATCATTCGGCTGCGGCATTAAGTTCCCCAGCAAAGACATAGCAAAGCACTTTCTAACAAGAACTTGAACTGCGTTTGTCTTTTCCCTGCAGTCACCTGGCCCAGAATCCTTTCATTTGTGACTGTAACTTGAAGTGGCTGGCCGACTACCTGCGCTCCAACCCCATCGAGACGAGTGGCGCCCGCTGCGCCAGCCCCCGTCGGCTGGCTAACAAACGCATCGGGCAGATCAAGAGCAAGAAATTCCGCTGCTCCGGTAAGCTGACGGTCTCCAAATGCCTCTCTCTTTTTTGGCTCTCAATTTGACTTCTCTCTTATCTGTTGCCTTGTTTCCCCAATCACTCTTAAAAAGGGCGTTTTCACTACATGTTGACAGAAGTATCAAATTCATCAATCAGTCAGGGATTGGGTTAGACCCCTTCGCTGCTCCAGGAACTTCATTTTTTATCTTACCTTACATTATATAAATTCTGGGTACTCTTCGAAGGGAAGACTAAACATGGACAAAAGTACTGAAACGCAACTTTTAATCAATACATTAATCAATTAGGGGTTTAGATCCTTAGTTCCCTAATTGTGATTCTTCATTTTATCAATACATTTCTGGGATCACAGCCTAATTCTATTCCAGCATAAATTCTGTTAATGATACAGTTCCTTTCAAAAGTATTGGAACGGCAAAGCCAATTCATTTGTTTTTGTTGTATGCTGAAAACGTTTTGATTTCAGATCAACGCATGAATATCAGACAAAAGTTGAGAATTCCAGGAGGTCAAATGCAAGGTATTTAGGTCCTTAACCTAATAGAGCCTGCAGCCCTGCAATTTACCTCCTGAAGAGGTGACTGAAGGGAGAACCCCCCCCCCCCCACACACACACACACACCCACAAACAAACAAGAACTGAAAGAGGCTGCAGTAAAGACCTGGAAAGTTATTACCAATAAGTCAACAGTCTGGTGAAGTCACAGGGTTGCAAGCTTGATGCGATTATTGTAAGTAAGGCTTATGCCACCAATTATTAAATGTTGTTCACTTTAAGTTAATTTAATAATGTCTGTTCCAATACTTTTGCTCACATGAAAAATGTATTTCATGAAACAAAATGAGTCGTTTAACACATCTAGATGTAAACACCATGAAATACAAACTTGTTTTTCCCATATTCATCTTTTGATCTGAAACCCCAATGTCTTCAGTATACAACCAAAACAAATGAATTTGACCTTGTTGTTCCAATACTTTTGGAGGGGACTCATCTCAATACTATTGTCCATGTAAAAGATGTTATTCTCAATCCGTTTCCGACCAGACAAAAGTATGGACAAAAAAGCGTTATCCATTTCCACATGATGTCACTTTCTGTACATGTTCATTCATCATGCCAACATATGCCCTTAGACTGTTCTTGTACCTTGTTATGCCTTCAGTTTGTATTGTCCTGTTCTTGCTTGCTTTACCCTTGTCATCACCACAGAGATCTTCATACTGTAGTCAGTTGTCACGTTCATTGCGTCATATATAAACTCTGTATTATATATGACTGTGTCGAAGCATAGAGGGGGCCCCAGCTATGCTTTTCGAGCACCCACTGACATCCGTCCCTTTGTCTTTTCTCCATCACAGCCAAGGAACAGTACTTCATCCCAGGTGAGTTCATGGCTACCATTGTCTTGCTCCTTGCTTTGACTCTTCATCCTCAGCCTTTTTTTCCCTCGAATAACCTTTGGAGTTGATTTTAGTGTTTCTTAACTGGTGTATTACAGACACATTTAATTTATCTAAATATTTACATGTACTTTTTACATTTTGTACATGCATTTAGAAAATTAGTAATCATTGCGCCAATCTCACATTGCTCCTCAATTTCTTCATGACGTACTCTTGGGAAAAAAAGCACTTTTCACTTTTAACATGACTTTTAATGTGAAAAATAAAATTCAGAAAGTAATAGAATACTTACCATGTTTTTGTTTCATAGTTTTGCCATATTAGTGCAATGTATTTATATTATAAAGTAAAATAAGACTTGGGTTTTCTTGAAACGGCTAACTGCAATTAGCACAGTGGGCCTGCAAAGGTCAGTACCTTTGAGCGTGTTTTAATATGAGAAATGTGTGAGCCTTTTTCTATGCAGTCAGAAGGGAAAGAGACTCTTTGCTTTGGCATAAAGTCTCTCAGTGAGGGAGGGAACATGCGTCCGCACTATCGGTAAATGCTAAAGATAATTAAGCCCATCGGGGGATTGCGATTCATATCGCCGGATGTTTCCGGACCTCTCAGTAAGGGAACTTCCAAGCAAATAACTCAGAGGATCAGTGATACCGTGATTCACCGTCTTGGCTTGCGTATGTGTAAATTCATATGCATTTGTGTGTCTTAAATTGTGATAATGCTGCCTTAGAGACAAGGCAGATGAAAGCTAAATTTGATTGTATCTACTGTATAAAATACTACATGGACAAAAGTACTGGGACACACTTCTTCTTTTGGAATGAACCAGTTTCTCAAATAAAGGGGTGAGGTGCAATTTTTTGGGGTATTATTAAAATAATGGCACATCCACTACAGTAGGTGCCAGTGCCGTGTTCGTTGTCAGAGAATGTGCAAGGAGTATTAATTCCTCTGCAATGATGTTTTTACAGTTTTTTGGGAGAAGTGATATTATTTAAAGTCGCAGCAGAGAGTGGGAGGGGGGGGGGGGGGGCCCAAAATATTTTCTACTTCTTGGGCGGGGCATTACAAAAACAATAATTGAGAAAAGCTGGTGTAAACCCATTAGATCCCTTGTATCTTAATTCTTCATCGTTCCTCAACATTTTACACAAGTCCATGTTTCAAGCTCTGTTGGAATAGTTTGAGGAAAAACCTTTATTTTTCCAGCATGACTGCATGTGATCAGATGAGTTTGATGTGGATGAACCTGAAAGACCTAAAGATAGTGAGCCAGGCCATCTAACAAATATCCTAATGAATGAACAATAATTCCCACAGACAACTTCCTCTCCACGCAGCATTTTGTCCCAATATGTTTGTCCACACAGGATGAAGATGCAGTAAATTAATGATGTGCCATTATCAAGAGTAAAACTCCCATATGAAGTATTTGGTCCTCTTGAGGTTCCTTGCAGTAAAAGTGAGGCCACCGTGTACTTATCGATACTAATGATGATGACTCACGAATGTCCCTCGGGCGCTACTCTGCGTCGTGGCGATCAAAGCTATGAGCGCGCTCGGCCTTTCATTACTTCCTCTCTGGCAGGAAATGCTTTTTCCTGTTGTCTGGCCGAGGAACATTCCTTAATGAGCTGTTTTACTGCGTCCAAAGGAAGTTATTTCTGCAAATGCCATCCACTCTTCAATCTCTAATAAAGTCAACAATGAGGCTTTGCGGTTACGCAATGGCTTCAGATGACGTCCCGTGATTTGGACACATTTTTGCTGCTCGACTTTAAGTTCCCCCTTTTGCTTCTTGGTTGAGGTTTTCCTGCTGGTGAGTGTGGTCTGGGTGGCCCGCGGTGTCCTGGTGACGTAATGTGCAAACTTCACAGAGGCGGAGAGGTGCACCGCTGTGAAGCATGCAAGAGGGGAAAGGGACATAAAATGTTATTCTAACAGAAAACACTGGGCTGTTCTCTCTAAATGGAACATATGCACACACACACACACTGACAGACACACACTATTCTAAGTGGCTCCCGGAGCTGTTCCATTATTAAGCAGTCACGATGTATCTGGCAGCAAACTTTTTGGCACGTAACGTCTATTCATAGACAGAGAGGAAGTGCAGGGAAACGTCTCGCAATCCCCCGCCAACCTGCCTCCTCCGTGCTTGTCCTCTATCAGGACCTGAGATGGCAAAAGTACTCACACGTCTGATCAGGACGAATGTCTCTCCATACCTCTCACCTTTCATCCGTCTCCACCTGACTGGCTAAGCCCTCCTGGGTCCTCTGCTTCACTGAAGCTGACTGCCCCAATCCTCTTTGCCGTCCTTATCTCGGTCTCCCTGGTTTACCGTTCCTTTTCGGCCCACTGCTCACCTCTCTAAAATAAGCCGCTCATTCATGTGCCTCACCTATGAATGGCAGAGGAGCTTCTACTGCAGGCACTTAAGGTCACCAGCAAGTTCGGATCAAACCGCGGAAAAGATGGGGATGCGTGACTCGCGGCGTTGTGGGAAAGCTGGTGTCGTGAAAAGGGCTGATGTCATCGCTTCCCTTCGTGACGGCTTGCGTTTCCTTCCTCGTGTCAGGTGCTGAGGATGCCCGGCTGAATAACGCCTGCAACAGCGATCCGGTGTGTCCTCCCAAGTGCCGCTGCGAGTCCAACGTAGTGGACTGCTCCAACTTGAAGCTCACCAAGATCCCTGAGCACATCCCATCATCCACCACTGAGCTGTAAGCAATTTGTTTAACACGTGTAGATTGCATGGTACAAGTGACATTTTTATGTGGGCAAAAATGACAACAATTTACACTCTAAAAACAGTTGGATTGTGTCAAAACGGGACCGACCCAAAATTTTGGGTTTACAGTTACAGTTTAGCCAAAAAGTTGTGTCAAATGATTAACTCTAAAAAATAAAAATTGGGTTATTTGTGGATTATTAATTTGATTTGACCCAACTTCTTGGGTTAGATAGCTCAACTTTTTGAGTCGGTTCATTTTGTCCAAATTCAATTGGGTTATTTAAATAACCCAAAATGTTAGGTCAAGCAAGATATAAAACAACCCAAAAAATTGGTTACTTTGTGGGTTAATAATTTAATTTGACCCAAACTTTTAGGATTAATTCAAAAAGTTGGGTTGGTTCATTTTTCACCCAATTCAATCAGGTTATTCAATTAACCCAAAAAGTTGGGTCAAATGAATAACCCACAAAACAAACTGTATGCTGGGTTGTTTTGTGGGTTATTAATTTAATTTGACCCAACTTTTTGGGTTAAATAGCTCAAACACTTGGGTCGATTTATTATTGACCAAATTAAATCTGGTTATTCAATTAACCCAAAAGGTTGGGTGAAATGAGTAAGTCACAAAAGTAACCATAATTGAGTGGCTTTGCAGGTTATAAATTTAACAACTCAAAAATTTAGGACTGTTCACTCTTGACCCAATTTGTTTGTTTTTTTACCCAACTGTTTGTAGAGTGTGAAAAAAGGAAAATGATTCCAAAAATGTATATATCATTCCTCTATTTTGTGTTAGAACTGTACTATTACAAAAACGAAAATATGCGACTATAAGCATAGAAACATTTAATATGTAATTTTGATCTTTGTGTCCAGGCGCCTCAACAACAATGACATCAACACTCTGGAGGCCACCGGAGTGTTCAAGAGTCTTACCCAGCTCAAGAAAATGTAAGACTGTATAATTTGACTTGGTGACTTTCACTGTAACTTCAGGTTTTCCTAATCCTCTGTTTGCTCTCTACAGCAACTTCAGCAATAACAAAATCACAGAGGTTGAGGATGGCGCGTTCGAGGGCGCCTCGTCCGTCACCGAGCTTCACCTCACGGCCAATCAGATCGACACGGTCCGGAGCGAGATGTTCCGTGGCCTGGAGGGGATGCGCATGCTGTAAGTCACGTGGGACATTTATTATATCCAAAAATACAAAATGTAGATACAGGTACTGTATTTTTTTTTTCTTGTTCCCACTTACTTGGTCAGACATTTCTCCAAATAAGAAGTCAAGCGTGCTTGCTTTAAGCTGTTAATTTGTCACTTACACAGAAAACCTTAAAAAGAGCTTAGAAAAATCTGTAATATAGCAAACACGCAAACTGAACCGCCATAGAACGAGGGAACACTGCATTATATTTCCAAGATATTTCTTCTCATGCTCTGTCTTTTTCACCACAGGATGCTGAGGAACAACAAGATCAGCTGTATCCACAACGACAGCTTCACCGGCCTCCACAACGTGCGTCTGCTGTCTCTCTACGACAACCAGTTGACCACCATCACCCCTGGAGCCTTCGATACCCTGCAGACCCTCTCCACCCTGTGAGTCCTCACTTTCACCTTCATACATTGCCCTTTTCCACACCTCCTTACTCGCTATCCATCTGACAGAAACCTTCTGGCCAACTCTTTCAACTGTGACTGTCGGCTGTCCTGGCTGGGAGACTGGCTGAGGAGCAGGAAGATCGTCACGGGGAACCCTCGCTGCCAGCGTCCGGCCTTCCTCAAGGAGATCCCGCTGCAAGATGTAGCACTGCCTGATTTCCGCTGTGAGGAAGGTACAATATGTCTTTAACCCTCCTGTTATGTTGTGGGTCAAAATGACCCACTTTCAATTTTAAGGAAGAAACAGACAAAAAAAATGTTTTGAGATATTTTGAGCATATAGCAGGTCAAACTGACCCAACATTCACATCGACAGACTATAAAAAATTGTTTATTTCACCAAATGCGCAATGAAAACAAGCTATAACAATGTTTATGTTGATTTTGAAATGTTAAACATTGACCCATAGTATAATATTGTGTATTATTGCTAGGTCTTATCAACAGACAATTAAAATTGTTCATTTTGACATTTTCAGTTAAATATTTTTCGGTATGCTTTTGGAATGTTGAAATGGGTCAAATTGACCCATTTTAACATTGAAAATGATATTAATAGTTTTTTGCTAGGCAACGTTTCAATTAAAATGGTTTACTTTGACATTTTTTCAATTAAATGTTTAATGTTTATCGAAGGCTTTTGGGACATTTCATAGCCCGGGTCAAATTGACCCATTTTAAAATTAGATTTTTTCGCAATGAAACAACAGACAATTAAAATGGTTTTATTTTGACATATTTGCATTGAAAAAAAATCCCATTTGCATTGAAAAAAAGGAATGAGCTATAATTCATTATTAGAACACTTCTGGAACACACTGGAACACTTCACATTGTCCGGGTCAAACGGACCCATTTCAAAGTTAAAGAACTACAAATGATGGTACTTCATGATGAAACTTGTTCAAATGGTTCATTTGAAATAGTTGCAATGAAGTGGTTAATAATGTTTGTTGGGATGCATTTTTTATCATTAAATATAGCCTTGGTCAAATTGACCCGGGAACATTATTGCTGTTCCTGAGAAACCGGAGGGTTAGAGCATGAGAATGACTGGAGCGTTCTTTTCAATTTCTCTAACACCCTCATTGACTTTCGCTAAAACCCGTTAAGAGTTGTTAAGTACGTAAAGCTTTTGGAACTAACACTGGAGCATTATTAAAAAAGAGGCATTATTTCTTCACTGGTGGACGTAATCCTCAAAGAAACAGATTTACATTTATGATAGGGCCTCATGCCAGTCTTTAGTCCTCATGCCAGTCTTTAGGTAATGAAAAGTCAGTTTTGCAAACTTTTTCAAAGTTATCCTGCAGCTTTTCAACTTTATAAATTATAAGTGAGAGCCGTGTAAACTGCCAGTGATCATTTGCAATAATGAGCGCTTTTGTCCCGCTCTTTATTTACGGAATAGATTGCAGCTCAGCACTTCCTAAGCTGCTTGTCGATGTCAGGCTGAGTGGAGCTATTGATCGGTTTGCCTTATTGACCAGTCAGCTTATTTGCAGCTGAATTAATGTTAGACTTGTCTCCAGGCCTCAGGCCAGCTTCCATTCTTTGTCCAGTCTGGTCAATATTATATTACTCGGGCTCCTTTATCTCTTTCCCGCTAGACTTCCTATCTTTTCTTTGTCTCAATAGCCCGCTGTCACTTTGAGAGATTGTGCTATTTGTGCTTTGTCTCGCTTTTAAACTTTTCATTCTTTCAACACTTTCTCTCGCCACTCTGACAGCTCCGATCCAGGCTGTAATCGACATGGCTCCCACACTCTTTGTCATCCCGCGGCACCTTTCTCTATGTGTAACTACTCCCCCAATTTCCTCTCTTTCCTCAGGCCACGAGGAGTCAAGCTGTGTGCCCAGACCTCAGTGCCCCAGTGAGTGCACTTGCCTGGAGACGGTGGTACGCTGCAGTAACAAGCATCTCCACACACTGCCCAAAGGAATCCCCAGAAATGTGACCGAACTGTAAGTGCACTGGCAACTTTCCATCGTATCAGTTGTGTGGCTTTGACTGAGGAGGAAGCTATTAAGGACAAACGTATTGTGACTAGGGGTGTGAATTGCCTAGTACCTGGCGATTCGATTCATATCACGATTCATAGGTCACAATTCGATTAGATAACGATTAATCCCGATACGAATCTATAAATTGATTATTGCGATTTTTTAAAACTCAAATTTAGAAAATACTCATCAGTAAATTTGTACATGTACACTGTAAGATTTGTATGAAAATGTATTTATTTATATGAAAATTCAGGCTTACAACTGAGCCACTGCATTTACCAAACAGGTTGCAGTCTGTTTCATGCCTGAACAGCACTGAAATAAAATATTAAGGCTTAATGTTCCATTAATATAACATTCTTCCATGCTTAATGTGTAAATCCTAACCCAAGTAAGACGTTTTGTTGAATATTCCCATAAAAAATGTATGTTTAAAAATCAATTCGGCCGCATATCGAATCGATTCGAGAATTGCGCGCTGTTTTTTCTAACACCCCTAATTGTGACAAATAGTTGGCAATGTCAAGATGTTCAACATTTTCTCAGCTTCCACGCAGCCATTTGACCGTTTTCTAGAGTACGTGTCCTTGTTGGGCTCACGGATGAACTGGGGCCTCTCCTAGCTGATTTTAATGCGGGGTACACCCTTGACTGGTTGCCAGTCATTTGAGGGCACATCCGAGACATTCACACTCACATTCACACCACAGTTACCTTGAAAAAGTCACTTAGTCGCCTTACTGATTACTTGATTTTAAAAGTAACTTAGTTACTTTAACTCATTTTAACTTAGTTACTTTAATTTTAAATTAATTACTTTACGGATTACTTGATTTTAAAAGTAACTTAGTTACTTTAACTAATCAACTTGTTTTTTCATTTTAATTAATTACTTAACTGATTACTTCATTTTAAAAGTAACTTAGTTACTTTACTGATTATTGAATTTTAAATGTAACTTAGTTACTTTAACTAACTAAATTAGTTTTGGTTACTTTACTTATTGCTTGATTTCAAAAGTAAGTGAGTAAGATTACAAGTTACTTTATTAGTTACTTTCAGCAGAAAATGACAACCCTGCTGAATCTAGAAATAAATGTTTTGGCAATACTTTATTGGAAGTAATAAAGTTTTTATTTAAAATAAAGACAGCCTTTTTGACTTGACATAAATAATAATTTTTATATTTATAAAAAAATAACATTCTTTCTAGAGTTTACTACATGTAAAAGGTCTATATATTTTTTCAAACAAAACTATAATCTCTCTTATATTTGATGTTTTTGTACATATTTTTTTAAGCCAGATAACACTTTGCCTATAGTACAACCACCCTTCATATTTTCATCTTTAGCTGTCACAAACTCAACATAGGGACTTAATTTCCAGCTTGTAAACACAAACGTCTCTATTTCCTTTATTGGTATGTACACGTGAGTTGTCAACGTGCTCAAAACGTGACTTAGCGCATATGTGACATCACTCCACCAGACGATAGGGCATATTTACTTAGTAACGTGCTACCGGCATCACTACGGACAAACACATTCCAATAAAACATGCATGTTAAGTTCAATAAAGACTCAAAATTGCCAATAGGCTGTACAAGCCCTGTGATTGACTATTCACCAATCAACTGTAAGAACATGCCCTAAAGAAAATGCCCCGATGGATAGAGATGAAACCCAAATCCTGATTTTATTTCAATGGTGTTCCCCAGCACTTGCGCATGTAGCACACGTAATGTGTGACAGGGGATTGAGGCAAAGAAAACACATCTCATCATTTTGGAGACCAGAGCTTGGAGGAAAAGTGGCCAAGAAGCCCTGCAGTTGTTCTCGCAGACATTCTTCTTGTGTGCTTCCCTGCAGCCCTCGGGCCTCGCACTGATGTCACTCTCTTACTTGTGGCCAAGGATCTGTGTGTGTGTGTGCGTGTGATAGTGTGTGTGCGCATACTTGTGTCAGGGCCAAAAGCCTGTCTACGGGAGCATAGGGGAGCAAGAGGACATTTTAATGAGCACTTTTCAATGGAAAGGGGAGGGAATGGAACTTTCCAATACTGCTGTGAGTGGTTCGCGCGCCACACACACACACACACACACACAGTGCAAGCCAAGAGGCCTGTCATTGTCCCAGCAGGTGTGACCAGGTGGGCCTCTCTGTTCTGGCCTTTCATGTAGTCATCTGGAGCGCTCGCAACACCGTCATTATCCAAAGTGTCCCGAGCACCATCATTACCTATCATTACCTCGCAGTCCAAAGCCCCTAACTAACCAGTTCACCCCCTCTTCAGCCCACCAACTCTTGAATACAGTTAACAAAAGCAGACGAAAGGCCCCCGCAGCTCCTCTCAGGCCATTTGTCAGGGTGGCAGCCCTCTGCTAGCACTTTGCTTTGGCAGCGTCTGCTTGCTCGCAGGCATGATGACAACCGTGGTGGCTGCGAACACACACACACACACAGGAATTGATGTTTATGTCTATGTCCAAACCTTTTCATTTGAGGGCCACATACAGAAAATCAGAAGAACACAAGGGCCACGTAATGTTATGAAGAGAGATTGTTTTTAGTCATAAAGAATTGTACAAATACTGTAACGTATTTGTGTTTTTGCATTTCTAGAAAAATGCAAATACAAAATTTATTTGTAAAAGTTACACCTATTTTTTCGACACCCTCCCTTATTTTGACCATCTCCAAAAACAATTTTATTTTAAAGAATTTTTTTATTTCAAATGTGTGCCACTGAAAAATGGATGGCGGGCCTCAAATGGCCTTCGGGCCGTAGTTTGGACACTCCTGCTCTCTAGTGTTGTTCTAAAATGTATCTTTTGTCTGTACACAGCAAAAATTGGAGTATTAAAATTACACGGTTGAATTTTTGAGTGTAATTTTAACCGTTTTCCGAGTTACATGGTGTAAAGAGTATGTTATGTCAGAGTTGATCACCTAGTGTTAGATTAACTCTGCATTCACTCCTGCACTTCTCCAATTTGATTCCCAGCTAGATTGGGAAACACTGACAATTAACCAATGTTCAATAAAAAAATGTGACATGTACGTTATGTTAATATGTTCAAACATACTCGCAAGTACATTTGAACATACTTGCAAATACGATTGGACATAACTTGCGAGTACGTTCCAACGTACTTATTGACTAAATGCTACAAACATGGCATATTTTCCCCAAATGCATTATGCTTAACCGAAATCATGCACTGCATACATAATTATGAATCATAAAAATTACGAATAAACATTATTTTTTGAACGTGTTGGTATAATGTGGGCCCCAAATTTTTTTTTTACTTGCACTTGCACAAGGCTTTCTGGGAAAATATGCTACATTTGTAGCATTTAGCCTACAATTTGCAAGTATGTTCGAACATATTTCCCGCCAGTACGTTCGAGCGTATTTAAATATGTCGCCACGCATTGGCAGTGCGTAGTTTTCACTCACAGAGACTGGTCAAAAGTAAGATGCTTGAAATGATGTTCTTGAAAAATGTGGGATAAAGTTAATGGTCTTGAATACAAAGTTAGGCTTGTTGTTTGCTACGAAATGAAAGAAGACGTTCAACTGTAGCAATGAGGAATTTCACAGAAAATTCTCACGAATGCAACAGTTTTTGCGTGTTTGCATGCTTGGGTCGACTCCCTTCAGAAAAGCGTAAGCAACAACTCGACACATTGTAAGCCTTGATGCAACGCTTTTCTTATAACTGCTAATCCCTCTCGCGGAGAGACTTCCACTCTCTAGCAGCTGCACCGACTTGGCCGTTCCAACAAAAGCAACATATTTCTTCACATCTTGATGGAAATATAGCTTTGACCGCCAAGAAATAATAGTGATAGTAAACTACAGACAGGATTATTTCTCTCTTTAGTACATGCAGCATTAAATTATGCACTGTGCAGATGTTGGAATGAATGTCTTTTTTCCTCCAGGTATCTGGATGGAAACCAGTTCAGCGTGCTACCAAAGGAGTTGTCCTCCTTTAAGTTCCTTCAGTTGGTGTAAGTCTCACTCCTTTGTCTGATCTCAGTAAATAATAACATGAACTAAACCTGATCGATTCTCTCTTCTTTTTCTTCTTCTTTTTTTTAGAGATCTGAGCAACAACAAGATCAACTCTCTGACCAACTCATCTTTCGCCAATATGAGCCAGCTCACCACCCTGTGAGTGCCGACGGGCCTCAAACTTGCCGTCTATGCTCTCGAATCAGACAAATTGATGCAGGAATGTCTTCTTTTTTTTTCATGTCGCAGAATTTTGAGCTACAACTCCTTGCGCTGCATTCCCAAAATGGCCTTCAGTGGACTGCACTCGCTTCGGCTACTGTGAGTTCCAAAATGTTGTGCTTTATTTTAGTGCTTCTCAAACTTTTTACACCAAATTCCACCTAAAAAAAAATACTTAGCTCATTAAGTACCACCATAATTACCAACAAAGAAAGATATCAAGGCCCGAGTGTTCATCAAAAACAAGTTTTAGTCCTAAAAGTATATATTTAATATTATTCTACGTAACACACTTTAACATTATGCATATGAATATGAGGGAGGAAATGTTTAAATGATGATTGAATTCAAATGTACTGCAAATAAAAGTTTATAAATGTACCTCGATGAATATTAGTAAACAACGTTTCTAAAACAACTTCAAATTTATTTAAGTTAAACACACAAATGTACTTTAGTGAAAACTCACTAATTTCCTGTTTTTGTGTTCATTTAGACAAAAGGAGTTATTTAGCCATAATACCAAAAAACAAAAATCTATGAATCCAATGTCCAGAAGCATAATTATATGCTTCTGGACTTTGGATTTGATTGGATTGGACATTTTACTCCCATATTGGCCTGCTTAATGCTGTTTTTTTTTTTTACTCATTACCACAAATTTACATTGCAACTTTATAAATTACAACACTATTGATTTTTGTTACCACTTCCCTGAAGAAAGATGAATTCCTTATTTATTTGTATGCGTTGTTAAAGGGTTACTGCAACAAGAATGTAATATAATTCTTAGAATTAGTTTTATAAAGTGACTGACAGCATAATAGTTCACTCGCCTGATTTGCAGCTTGGGGTCAGTTCAATGACGTGATTGTGAATATATGCAGTCGTGATCAAAAGTTGACATACATTTGTAAAGAACATAATGTCATGGCTCTCCCGAGCTTCCAGGTATTTCTACAACTATGATTTTTCTCTGATAGAGTAATTGGAACGGATACTTTCTAGTCACAAAAAAAGATTCATGACATTTTGTTATTTTATGACTTTAACAGAAAAAGTGAGCAAATCTGCTGGGTCAAAAATATACATACAGAAATGCAAATTTTTGGTTGCATGTCTCTTGGCCATGTTTACTTCAATACGGCGCTTTTGGTAGCCATCCACAAGATTCTGGTCAAGTTGAATCTTTGACCACTCTTGACAGAATTGGTGCAGTTCAGTTAAATTTGTTGGCTTGCTGACACGGACTTTCTTTAGCATTATCCACATGTTCTCAATGGGGTTTAATAAGTCAGGACTTTGGGAAGGCCAAACTTTAATTCTAGCTTGATTTAGCCATGCCATTACCACTTTTGATGTGTGTTTGGGTCATTGTGCTGTTGGGACACCAAACAATGCCCAAAACACAAACTTTGAGGTGCTGAAAAAAAATAAAGTTAATCCTCCTTCTTCATTCTCCCATTTACTCTGTGTAAAGCACCAGTTCTTTGGGCAGCAAAACAGCCCCACAGCATAATACTGCCACCGCCGTGCTTGACGGTAGGCATGGTGTTGTTGGGGTTAAGGCCTCACCTTTGCTCCTCCAAACTTATTGCTGGGCATTGTGGCCAAACAGCTCCATTTTTTGTTGTGTCTGGCTACAGAACTTTGATCCAGAAGGTCTTATCTTTGTCCTTATGATCAGCAGCAAACTTCAGTTGAGCCTTAAAGTGCCACTTTTGGAGCAAGAGCTTCCTTTTTGCACGGCAGACTCCCAGTCCATAGCGATGCAAAAACACACTTGATTGTGGACAGGGGCAGCTGTATTCCAGCACCTTCTAATTCTTGGCAAATCTGCTTTTGGTGGTTCTCGGTTGACTCTTCACCCTCCTGACCAATTTTCTCTCAGCAACAGGTGATAGCTTGTATTTCCTTCCTGATCATGGCAGTGATGAACTGTGCCATGCACTTTATACTTGCGAACAATTGCTTGCACTGTTGGTCCTGGGACCTGCAGCTGCTTTGAAATGGCTCCAAACAACTTTCCTCACTTGTTCAAGTCAATGATTTGCGTTTTAGATCTGTTTTGACACCGATGAGCTCCTTTGAATGTAGCGTTGTGGGCATTGGTATCCAATGAGCACTATTACAATCGCCTCAGAGAAGTCGCAGGCACTTAAAATCACACACAAAAAGTTAAGAGGCAATGGTATGAAGCTCATTTCATTGACAAACTTTCTAAGTCACCAAAATTGCTAATTGATGTTGCTATGTATGTATATTTTTGACCCAGCAGATTTGCTCACTTTTTGTGTTAACCCCGAATAAAGTCATAAAAGAACAGAAATTCATGAATCTTTTTTGTGACTAGAAAGTATCCATTCCAATTACTCTATAAGAGAAAAGTCAGAGTTGTAGAAATAACTGGAAGTTCAGGAGAGCCATGACATTATGTTCTTTACAAGTGGATGTTAACTTTTGATTACGACTGTATTCCAAATGAATGTATTGACGGACGGACAGTTTTATGCATTACAAATAATTTACATTTAATCCACTTTAGGCACTCCAATATACTTTACCAGTAACAAGGAAACTGAGTACAGTAACACAAGAAGAAAAAGCAAACTTTTTTGAACATGCAAAATAGGCCAAGCAAGTTATTTTGAGAAATTCTGCAATCAGCCTAAATGAGTGATTAAAAAGAATATCTGACAAGAGAGGGAGAGGAGGCCAGCAGATGTTGAGAATCTTTGATAAACTCCAGAGGAGCGGGATGTCTAAACAGTTATGACAGCTTATGAATACACACACACAAACACAACCTCTGCTCCATTTTCCGCGTGTAAGTGGCAACCTCGGTATTCGGCATCCGCAGCCCACACCTCGCCGGGGGCGCTGCGCATAATCACCATGACACTGATTACCTGACAATGTTGACCCGCGCCAACCGTAATGGCTTTGACGAGCCTTTGATTGTGCCCTCTCGCTGACCGTGGGCTCCGAATGGGGAGGAATTCATCTGCTCAGTAACTGAGATGTTGGAGATAAACGTGTGCGACACTTAGATGATGAAACCCAAGCGAGATTTGGACCCGAGGCCTCGCCTTCCAACTCAAATCTACCGCCTCGCTCACTGAGGCCAGACACAGTGGAGACTCACGCGCGTGTGTGTGTGTGTGCGTGTCCAAACTTTTTTCTCTCTGAGTGCTGCATACAGAAAAAAACAAAGGCTCCTAAGACTACTTTGAACAATCTGCACCTTTATTTCTTTAATGCCTTAAAACTAATCCATAAATGAAGGTAAAGATTTATTGAACGGAAATTACAGTAAGACCCTCCATAACATGAGCTACATTCCAGACCACCCCCGCAGTAAATACAATTTGTGATATAGAAATTCCATATTGAAAGGCATGTTTTTGTAGCATTTACAACGTTTTTAAAAATACTTTTAGAATAATACAAACACATTGAAACACATATAATGTATTGAGTGATCAAAAGCAATGGATAGCAAAAATATTGCACCGTGTACCTATCCCTCTGTGTTTTTGGTAAATGTTTCTCCAAACTAACTAACGTAACGTATCATCTCACTATGTATATCAATAATCATGGTCAAAGATTTACATAATAAAACTATTGTATCGCCGTCACTTTCTATAGGTGTAAAAAGCAGGATTACTGAGGACATTCAATATTTTTTTTACATCAGCTGCGCTGAACTACAGTACAGTACATCTACCCCCCCCCCCCCCCCCCCAAAAAAAATAATCCACAATAACCGGATCACAAAACTGGAACCTGCAGTGGAGGGGGGATTATTCTTAATATATTGTTGGTGTCGGGCCAAATCTTGCACCTGAAAAACACTCACTTACTCATGTTAGTTCAACCATTAACATTACATCAATAAAAAGAAGAAAGCCATTTTCAAGACTTTAGATTGGTCAACAATTTGTAAAAAATAACACCCACCCGTGTGGACTGATCAACATTCAACAGTTGAAATTTTTGAAAAAATATTAAATTTAAATGTATTAGATTGGCCACCCTGGTGTAGACGCATTGGCCTCCCATATGTGCTTGTAGCAGGCGCACTTTAAAAAAAAAATACTAGTGACATTAAAGCTTTTTACAGTAGGATTTAACTGAAGCCCCCATCATTACTCCACACAAAGCCTGAGAGGCCTTTTAGCGCCCGACAAGAGCGAATCTCGGCCGTCATTAGCTTGATGTCGCCTCGCTTGCCTTGCAAGCGCCGCTTTGATCCCTAATGAAGCGCCATCCGTTATTTCTGCTCTTACTCACTCACGCCAGACCCGCTTCCACGAGACTGCCTGGGCGACGCCATGTGAACCCCACCTTGCCGCCGAAAGCCACACACACACACATGCTTGTCCTGTAGATAGATCTACATTTACATATTTTTCAAAAGGTATTTTAGTATTTGGATGCTGACTTAAAAGTAAAATTTGGGTTTTTACCTGTTGAGGGAATGGGGTGGGTTTCCATCCACCTATTTTTATTCGAATTTTCAAGAATTGAGAAAAATAAACTGAATGGAAACGGCAGAAATTCGAAAAAAGGCCCAAAATTCGCAAAAAAATTTACGCTTGGAGGGGGTATGTTAAGATATGTTTGGGAAGACGAAGAAACACGATTCTTTTTATAATTAATTAAAGCAAAAAAACATGAATGCAATTTTAGATGGCTTTATTAACATCAGCTCTCAATGTAACGACACACTTCACTTACATGCGGGAAGGAAGCCAACTAGACAAACTACTTGCGTTCGATCCGTCAAAACCAACATTCCCACCTGGAACTGCCCATTGTCCCAAAGTTCCGTCACTACAACGTCATCTCGCGGCGATGGAAACGGGCAAGTCGCATGTCCAGTTTGCACATTTTCACAAAATTCGCATAAAAATTTCAAAACATTTGGATGGAAACCTGACTACTAACTGCAAGCAAGTCACAGCCATCCTTTTAAAATGTTGTGATTTACCAGTGCAGCTGGTGGCACTCATGAAACCAATTCCCAATCAGGCCACTCTCCCTTGCACTGATTGGTCAATTGCCGTAACAGCTGTGAATTAATCTGAAGCCCCGTCCAAACGGAAGCAAAGCCAGCTTCGTTCCTCAAACAAATCTCGTACACACAGAAGCATTTCAAGACTTGTATGTGTCCAAAAGAAGACGCTGAGGACGTTTAACGGCTGTAATGTATATGCCAAGTCTGGAGTGGCGCTGTAGCGCAGCCACAGGGAGTTAACGGAAAGCGTCGAAGAAGAATCAGCGAAGAAGACAAATACTTTTTTTCTAACTTTATTGCAATCTACAGACAAACATGGCTTTGCATGTATCGAAACAACATGAAACAGAGGAACACAGGAGAAGTGAAAATGGCGGGTGATTCAAGTACAACACCCCTTGTTGAACGTGGGAATAAAGAAGCAAAATAATTTTGCTACAAAAGCATAAGCAAGCTAAGGAGGCTGGGCGAGAATTGGCGCATACGTCATCAATCTGCAACAATGCGTCGTCATCGAGCTGCGACCATTACGTCATCACTGGAGGAGTATCCTGCATATGGTGTCCAGACAGACACCATTTTGAAATCTTTCCACCGGTTCCAAAAGTGATCGGTTTCAAGCTCCGAAATCGCGCCATTGTGTGGACGAACGGCCTAAACAGTATTTTCTCTTACTCTTACATTTGGTTCCTTTACTCTATGTGGCCACAAAACTAAAGCAACAATGAGCTCCAATTAATGAGTTTCGACTTTAAGACCCAAGTTCAAAGTTTGGAGCTTCACACAAAGCGTCAAAGGCGTGAGAGCGGGATAGTCGCACACCCTGAGGTGCCGACGCCTTTACCAAGCTGCACCTCTGGCTTTACGCTGCAGTAAAGACGAGAAGCATCATTAACGCTTCAAACGCAACACTGGGTTCGAACCTGGCACGGGCTTTGTGCGGTTTTGCTCCGAGTGAGATTCCACATGGGTGTATGAAGTTTGTGGTTTTGAGCTGCCTATTAAGAAGATGCTAATTGGCTTGCTGAGTATTTGGTGTGAGTGATCATGGGGGGGGGGGGGGGGGGGGGGCAAGACAGATCCCCGGGTCTGGCCCATATGCTGGAAAGTGACATTAATCCAAACAAAATAAGAGGAAAAAATATAGAAATGACTTGCTGGGTTAAGCTTTACGTCAAAAATTAAGACTTATTACAGGAGTGCAGGTACATGCAACATAATGTAGATTTTTTTTTTTTTATCCTGATCTAGCCTGCACAAGATGTGAAAAGCGCCATGAAAATTATGTGATTTCATGATGCACAGCTGCACACAAAACAAAGAGAGGATGTCACTATGAGAGCGGATCAGGATGCTTCCCGGAGACTCCCTGGCTCCCATGAGCGCTCTGCCAGGCTGGCACACTGCTGGCTGGCTGGCTGGCTGGCTGGCTGGCACACGCGGCCACCACTTGCTGGCCACTCGCTCATAAGCATCCGCCTCCACATTCAGGCCATTAAAATGTCTCAAGACACTTTCATTGTGTTTAGTGTGGCTGTGCCAGTTGCTTTGCCCTGACTGGTATTACCCGCAGCATTGTGGGTGGGAAGGAAGTGTTCAGTTCTTAAGGGAGAGGATGAGACATTTTTACAGAAGAAACGTACATGATTCATTTTCCTACAATAGACATGGCAGGAGGTGGCTGCAGTAGACAAATATTTTACTCAAGTAAGATTCATGTTCCTTTAAGAGATCTTTACTAATTTTACAATTTTGAGCAGTAAAATGTTAATATTTCATCTATCATGAATTTGATAACATCATTATTTTTTCATGTACAATTCAAACCTTAAAAATACGTTTTGCCAGTTGCTGTTGACTGAAAATGACAGCACGTGATGGGCTCAGGCTTTTTTTTTTTTTGTTCTTAAGCCATGTGTCTTTTTACGTGCTAATTTTGTCTTTGACGTATGAATGTACTTTTTGCTACCAGACACCCTTCTTATCTTATCTAACAACCAATCACGGCTCAACTTCCATAAGCACGTAAGCAACTTACTTAAGTATTGGTTGTTACCTGACCCTCAACAAGTGATGTCATTTTCAGTCGTTTCAAAAGTTTCAAAATGTGTTTTTAAAGGTGTTACTTGTACGTGAAAAAAATGGCATTATCAATTTAAAGATAGAAAAAACTATTTTTTACTGCTGAAAATTTCTAAATTAGTAAAGTATCCCTTTAAGAATAATGGGACTTAAAGGAAAAAGCAGTCCAAATAATTACTTGAGTACAGAAGTGTATTGCTGCCACACCAGGAAAAAACTAACAAACAAGAGCTATATCACGTTTTAACATGATAATTATTACCTTAAAACATGAAACTTATGTAAGTGTGAAAATGATCATGTAAAAACATGATATGGCTCTTGTTTTGTTTCTTTTATCTGGTGTGGCAGCAATATGCTTCTGTACTTGAGTAACTAGTAACTACTCATTGAAAAAAAAAAACATGTACTAAATAACTGGTGAATAACTTTTTTTTTAAATAACTAGACTAAGTGCAATTTCTGCAGAAATTGTGTGGGAATGCTGAAAGCTGAATGCTAATAGCTGAATGCTTATGGAGTAAATTGAAAGATAAATTATGTGAAGATTACAAATACAAAGTAGTAATTGTAGTTGAATGATAAATTAATAAAAAGTCCACTTGGAGACGGGAGTTTTAGAAGCAAGTTAAAATGTATATGGAAAAGTGCTATCGGAAAGTACCCTCAATTCATTTAGATGGAAAAGTGGAACAAATGATATCCAATTGAATAATATATGAATATATGAATATATATATATATATATATATATATATATATATATATATATATATATAGCACTCAATAGCAGTACCCTCCATTCATTTAGATGGAAAAGTAGAACTATGATAGTCAGTTGGTATACATGTATATCCCTTACCATAATTGCCATGGATATATTTGCAATGTACAGTCAGAAGTGGGATTCCTTCCAGGAAGCGACCTCCCGGTTACTGGACAAGGCAATTTACCAAATGTGCCACTGAGCAGTATCTGACAGCTGCTAATGATGGTCAATTGTATGTATGGAAGTGGTACTTAGAAAAAGATCAATATTAGTCCCATTGAAAATAAATGGGGGAAGGTTGATATTTAACGTTAAATTGTGTGAATACTGTAAGTAATGTGGAATCAGACGATAAATACCACAAAAGGCGTGAATTTTTGAAGCAAGTAAGTTGAAATTTGAACGGTGTAAATGGAAAGTATTACTTGGGAGTTGTTTCACGGCAAAAAAATTGTGGAGAATGAAAATCACAATAACATACATTCCCACAACAAGAACGTCAAATAGACAAAATTTAAAAAAATAAATAACAATATACCTAGCTTAAAAAATAATAAGTTAAGTCTTTATTAAAAATAAAAAATAAACTTTGTAAAATAACATGAATTAAGGCAAATTCAGCTACAAGAGGTCTTTCTTTGTTTACAACTCATGAAACAGCACAATTGGCACACCAGGCAGCGGTTACATTGAAAATCAAAGTAACGTTTTTGTAGGCTAAAATGTGGACATTTTTAGGCAGATACAGATAATAGCGCATGAGCCATGCTTCATGTAAATTAGCCACTTTGACAACTTGGTTTCTGTGTGGGGCTTCGGAGAGTCTACATGTGACTGCCTGGCAAAATGTAGTCAAAACGTCGCTAGTGGTCTGATTGGATATGAAAAACAAAACGGCAGAAGATAAAACTGGGTTCAACCATTGCTTGATTGAGCTGACTGATCTCATTCATCTGCTGTCAATTATACAATATATTTAATTTCATACTCTCAGATAGTGTTGATTTAGCTTTTACAGAAGTGTCAATATACGTTTTGTGTTTTGCTCATTGAAACACCATCTTATCATCATAAGTCACATGACTTGACTTATGACTGACTTAACTCAAGTGACGACTTGACTGGAATTGCTTGATGTCTTCCACTTTAACTTGTGACTTACTCCCACCTCTGCCTGTAAGGTCTCTCCATGGCAACGAAATCTCCGAGCTTCCTGATGGCATCTTCGGTGACGTGGCGGCTCTCTCCCACTTGTAAGCAACACACACACACACACACACACACGCGCGCTCTGTTCACCATCTTATCTAATAGCATCTGCACACACGCAGTCTTACATACACATGCTTTGAGGCAGCAGTGTGGCACACAGTGACCAGTTTGTAGTCCTCTTTGGTGGGTTCGACCTCCCTCCCCTAACTCTAATTAACCGCTCTGTGGTTAAACTTCACACAGAGCCCCCCGCTGTCCCAATTCAATCTTCAAAACACATACTCGCTCAGATAGTCCAAACAGATCTGCGTGTTTGTTTATGTCTGCACTTTTTTTGCACACGTCATTCCCGAATCTTGATCAATAGATTTATCGAGCCGAGAGGTGTGGTGGCAAAACGGAGGGCGGGGCCATTGATCTTTGCTCGCGGTCAAGTGGCCTCCGTGTTTGCGGATGTCAGGTGTCAGCTATTCGCGCGGCCTGAAAGACGAGCCTGTGCGCCGCCTTAATGGGAGTGCATCGATTCGGGAGCGTGAAGACAAAGCCCGCATTGATTCCACCGTGACGCAAGCGCTTAAGAGCGTCTTGTGGTCACACGTTGACAGTGCGGCATGAAGGATAAATACTCTCGCCATCTCTTTTGTGTCTTCATATTTGCACTCAAACTTCACACAGAACTGACTCTGATGCAGGGGCGGACTTCACATTTGGCAAACACAGGTAGTTGCCTGCAGTCCCAAAATTTCCAGGGGCCCCCCAAATGTCTTGTAACAACATATTAGTAAAATATCTTTAAAGAAATAACATCCCGATTAATGTTGAGCTGGCTTCATTTTTAGGACTAGTACCAGTTTCTCAAATTGCACTTTTTAGTTAATATTTTAACAGTAAAATTATGTTAAGGGCCCCACCATGACTGGGTTTGGCTTGGGGCCACAAATGACTAAATATGCCCCAGCTCTGGGGTACTTTATCTTTGTAAAAGGTCTAGAGAGACACCTGCTGGTAGTGCAGGGTACTACACTAATACAGCTGGATTGGAAAACTGGAAATAGTCAAATATTCTACAATTACTTTCTTGATATTTTAAAAGTGTATAAATAAACAAACAAATAAATCAATAAACATTTTAAAATATACTGAGTAAAAGTGAATGAAAATGCCATAGTATAAATAAAACTAAGTTTAGCTGAGTTTAACTTTGTTGTTTTTAAACCCAGATTGAGCACTTTGGTCAGTAACTGCTGTTTTGAAAAGTGCTGAGCAAACAAAGTACACTGCAAAAACTAAAATCTTAAATAAGATATAATTTCTTAAATTTAACCTTAATTTGCTTATTTTGATTTGCCAAGTCAGACAAGATCATTGTGCTTATTTTAAAATACTTATTACTTAATTATCTTATTTGATCAATCAGATCAACAGCCAGTTTTAAGTACTGTGAAGGTTAAAACAAGCATTTCCCACATTTTAAGATGGCAACTAACCAACATTAAAGGCCCTGAACTCGGGTTTCATAAATTTTCTTATTTTAAGATTTTGCATAATCTAGTAATAAGATAAATGGAAAAAAATACAAGTATGAAAACAGACGGGTGTAATATGGTTAAGTTCATTGTATTTACTAAGCTCATTTTTCCATTTCACAGTACCTGCTCAGTGGTCTAGTGGTAGAGTCCCTACCCTCAGACTTGAAGGTTATGGGTTCAATTCCTGGCTAGGTCATGACAAAGAAATTGGGACCTGTTATCTCCCTGCTTGACACTCAGGCTAAGTTATCCAAGCGTTAAAAAAAAAATACTCATGTATTTTAAGTCGACTTTACTTGTTTTTAGTCTAAAAATACTATTTTCAAGACCGCAGTGGTTGATATGGGCCTAGTATTATTTTCTTATTTTTCAAAATCTTACAGGTACATTTAAGTTAGAATTTCTTGTTCTGTTGGCATATAATTTTGCTTATTTGAAGTAAAAAAAAAAAAATCTCATTTTACTATATTTTTTTCTTACATTTTTTAAGTCCTTTTTGCAGTGTACTCATTTCTAACACACAATTAAATATTTTGTTGCTTTCCACCTCTGGGATTTACCTATCATTTGGCAAGTTAATGGCAAACGTCAGTGGGCTCAGTACGATACTTGCTCTAAAGGTCAGCTATATGTGAATCACTACACCATTAGGGGAGAGAAAACTGCGTGTACGTAGTCTGTTAAAAGTGACGGTCCACAAGTGTTAAATGGACATATTGGCCAATAACTGACACTTCCGGTATTCGTCATGACAAGATTTGATGATGTTGAGAGATTGTTTCCACTGGTATTTTCTCAGAGCAATCGGCGCCAACCCGCTGTACTGCGACTGCCGCCTGCGCTGGTTGTCGGACTGGGTGAAGACCGGTTACAAAGAGCCCGGTATCGCCCGCTGTGCTGGTCCACGTGGTCTGGAGGGCAAACTCCTGCTCACCACGCCAGCAAAGAAGTTTGAATGCACGGGTGAGATACATTTGCGTCAAATGTACACAGGGGTTATTTTCCATTATGCTTATTTTTATTTCGTTTGGACTTTTGTTTTTTAATTCAGGTAGTTTTCATTTGATTTTAGAGTGGGTTTGTTCATTTTTATTTAGTTTTTAGTTTTTGTTGGGTCTTTATTTGTTTTATTCTTAGTTGGGGGTTTTTATGGAGTGTTTGTGGCTTGCAAATCATAAAAGGTCAGTAGTAGTGTGTTATAAAGTCAACTATAGCGGTGGCTGTTTGACTTTTTCTTCTGCACAGCAGCACAGTAATACCAAAGTAAATATACTGTATACTAAACTGAACAACTATTTTAATTTAATTGACAAAGACAAAAACGAAAGACATTTTCGCTATAATTATAGTGTTACTTAGTTAAATAAATAAAAAAGTAGTTTCAATTAGTTGTCTTTTTTTGACTCTCCTTTGTATTTTGTGTCATTAACGAAAATGTTTAATTTTAGTTATTTCGAGTTTATGTTGATTGACGTACACTCAGAACATTAGGTATACCTGGCTGTACCTGTTTCCTGAAAATGTTACGTTTTTATGAAGTTTTTGTCTTGAAAGTTCTGCTGCTTACCTTATGTTTCTTCCACCCACGTAGGTGAGGTAGACACAGCGGTGCTGGCCAAGTGTAACCCGTGTCTGTCCAGCCCGTGTCAGAACCAGGGCGTGTGTCATAGCGACCCGGTGGACATCTACAGGTGCAACTGCGCTCCAGGATTCAAGGTCAGTCTGGTTCCGGGAGCGCGCTCACCGGAGACGTGGACGTCTTGCTGGTCTGATCATGGATTGTGATGTCAGGGCAAGAACTGCGAGATGGCTCTCAACGCCTGCGTCAGCAACCCTTGTGCCAACGGAGGGCGATGCCAAGTGGATGAGGAGGACGAGGGACAATACAGGTGAGGAAGGTCATCCAGGATGCCTCCATAGTTGAATGCACAGATTTACGTAGATTGTAGGGGGGAAAAAACATCTTGCGGTCGAACTGTTGGTTAATTAATGTTAATTTACTATACAGGTAATATTTAATGCAGCATTTTTCCGCAAGTGTGTGACTTTAATCATCCTTTCCCCCACCCTTAAATTCTTTGTGTAAAACTTTTTTTTTCTTTCACACAAGTGCAAAACAAAGATATATATTATATTATTTGGTAATAATGTTCAGATTTCAAGTTTTTTTTTAAAATCATTTCTTAACTGTCACACTAGTATAAAAAGAAGTTAAACATTAGAAGAACACTTCATTTTTTGGAATTTTCCTATGCGTAAAAGTAAGTTGACCACTGTGTTAACTTTCATAAAAAGTTAACCATTAGATTTTACAATTTTGCGCAATTCATTTTTAAAGTTAACTTTAAAAAAAATTGAAAGTAACAAAAAAAATCACTTATTATCTGATTTGGATTTTGTGCAACCCATTTTAAACATTCTTAAATATCCTGCAAAGCAAAAATATGCAAGTCAAATAATAGTTAGTTTTAATAATAGAATAATAATAATGAATGTTTTAAAATATTTTTTATCATATGACTTTTAATGACTTATAATTATTAATCAATTAACCAACCAAAACATGTGAAATGTATACACTGTATTTAATATATATATATATATATATATATATATATATATATATATATATATATATATATATATATATATATATATTCTTATTTTATATTTTAAATATTTTATTTACAATAATTAATCAATTATTTAATTGGTTAAATTAATGTAAAAATGAATAAATGCATTTGCAGTCAAAGTTCAAACCTTAAAGCTTTAAAACTGTATTTTTAAGGATTTAACTTTGGAGTTAAAGCGAGTTTAAAGCTGTATATTAAAAGCTTTAACTCCTGAATTACATCTTAAACGCTTTAACTTTGACAGCTTGCGAATATAAATGCTTTAAGCTCACTCAGCCAAAGTCTCACAAGACATGCTGATGCGTGTGTGCGTGTGTGTTTTGCAGCTGCACATGTCCACAGGGTTTCGAGGGCCCCGCCTGCCAGACCAACATTGACGACTGCGAGGACAATGACTGCGAGAACGGCGCCACCTGCATGGATGGGGTCAACAACTACACTTGTTTTTGTGCTCCCTACTACGCAGGTACCACGACGCATGAGCCAGCATTCTATAACTTCATCTTGCTGCTTGTAATATGCCAAATGATGCGTGCAGGGGAGATGTGCGAGGAAATGGAGGATGTGTGCGCCCCAGGAAGAAGCCCCTGCCAACATCAGTCTACCTGCCTCATCACCTCCTCTGGGCCCAAGTCAGTGATTGGGGGGAAAAAAAACATTTGGAAAACAAAAATGGTGAAGACATATTATAAGTGAAGTGTTGCGTTTGTGCGCGTCAGGTGCGTGTGCGCTCCTGGTTACGTGGGTGACGACTGCAGTGTGGACTACGACGACTGCCAGGAGCATCGCTGTCAGAATGGAGCCCGGTGTGTGGACGAGCTGAACGGGTACACGTGCCAGTGTGAGGAAGGTTACAGGTAAGCATACACATAGTAAAAACATTTAAAAAATATTAATAATAATACAATAATAAACTCTTTAAAGCTTGAACCATGAAATATATGAGAGAAAATTCTGATTCTTTGTAAATAGAGTATTTATTGGTCCTTTTGAATAAACAAAAACTTCTTCTTTTTTTTAAATCAATGACTGTCAGAAAAGCCATCAGCTGGGTGATACTGCCATCTAATGGACCATCCGTGCAATGCATGTATCAGATGATATACATTGGGGTTTTAATGGGGGAAAATATTATACTCATGAACTAGAGGGCTCAGAATGTCTTGTATTTAACTAATTTTCTCCCAAAAACGTATAAATATGTTCTATTTAAATTATTACCAGTGTCCCAAAGACATATTTGTAAGTTTTTTATGTTTGTGTTTTTTATGCCAGAGCATACAGAAGGCTTTGATGCAGCCTCTGAAGCAAAGCTTGAAGCAATGGTAGCAATTACAAAAACGGCCTGCAGGTGACAGCAGAGTATAAGAGATCAACCAGGGCCATGTTTAAAACTTAGCAATATTCGAATGATAATTGCTGCAAAACGGAAACAGATAGAAATATACTTTCTTCCTGATAAAAGAAGATACCCTAATCTTTCTTTTGGTAGGTTCCATGTTTTTTAGCAATATTCTGTGGACCTTGCAAAATCTGTCAAAATCCAGTAAAACAGCCGGGAGCAAAGGGGGTTGCTTCAGTGAAAATGGCTGGGAGTGAATGAGTTAATATGATATGTTTGGCTTTATTGGGTTAAAGTTGGAAAAATTGGAATGACAAAAAAATATCTACTTTTATATGATGCTTCCTATTTCTTATTCTGCACACAGCGGTCAGTTGTGTGAGGTTCCTCCTTCGCCGTTGTCCCTGTGCGAGCTGGCCGACTGTCAGAACGACGCCCCCTGTGTTGAGCGGGGCGGCCGCGCCCTCTGCCAGTGCCCCCCGGAGTTTGGCGGGCCGCGCTGCGAGAAGCTGGTCAGCGTCAATTTTGTGGACAGAGACTCTTACCTGCTGCTGTCCGACCTCAAGAACTGGCCGCAGGCCAACATCACCCTGCAGGTCCGCACCGTCGGTGCTCCGCCTCCTGCATGATTCTTATACTGACTCCTCTTGCCCCCCTGCTTTGTCCGCAGGTTTCCACGGCGGAGGATAACGGCATCCTCTTGTACAACGGAGACAATGATCACATTGCGGTGGAGCTGTACCAAGGTCACGTCAAGGTCAGCTACGACCCAGGCAGCCAGCCCGGCCACGCCATCTACAGGTCAGCCACTCCCTCTACACCCCCCCCCCCCACCCCACATCCCCCAGTGACATCATCGACCGTTATTTCAGTTCTCACATTCATTTCCTCCCCTCCACCAGCGCCGAGACCATCAACGACGGTCAGTTCCACACGGTGGAGCTGGTCACGTTGGACCAGATGGTGAACTTGTCCATCGACGGGGGTCTTCCAACCACCATGGACAGCTTCGGGGCGGTGCGGCCCCTCAACGGAGAGGCTCCACTATATGTGGGGGGTAGGGGCCCTCTCCAGAACACACCTCCCTCCTCTTCAGGCACTCTTAACTACTACACTACTGTCAATCATCCCCCCCCTCCCCTCCACCAGAACCTAAAGCTCCTCTCATCTCCTCATCATCATTTGGAATTGAGGCATCCATGATTGAGTTTGCAACCCTCAAAAATAGACCACTAGGGGTATTCTCCAGTGCATTGAAGTGTTCATCAATAATTAGATGGAGGTTTTATTTTTATATTATTGTTAACTACTCTAACATTAAACACAGCTTGTACTTAAATATAGGAGGGAAAACTACTCAAAGTATTCAATTAATACGGATAGCTCGTAATAATATATTATATTGTAATATTGTGGTGTTTTCTCAAAAAATACGACTTTATTGTCATATTAAAATTTCTTATCATACAAGTCATTACTATTATTATTGCTTATTTAAAATCATATTTAAACTTAATTCTCACAATATTACAAGTTTCAAAGTTTCATTGCAATTAGTTTCTGACCTTTACTTACATTTATTTATTTATTTTTACCAGTAATTGATTCTTATGATTAGAAATTTCTTCTCAAACTTTTTCTCCTTCTGCCTTTATTCTTGCATGAGCTCTGCTTAACTATCTTAAAATTGTATTGGGAATTTTTTTTTCATAAAAATTCTGCCTTTAGTTCCAAAATATTTTCGTTACTCTAACATTGGGAATATCCTGGACATTTTCCCTTAATGAATGTCCGTTAGGCTACTCATGAATGACATCCTTTAAAAGGGATGGCATCTCTGTGTCTATTACAAACATATTGTCATTTATAATCATTCAGGTGTACCAGGCACAATCACTCATGTTTGTTTTTGCCACTTTTGACATTGTGCCATGTCGATGGGTTGTTGCTAGGTAACCTCTAAAGCGGTTGTCATGAGAAGTGGCTGTAAATGTGTTTTGTGTGTTGATGTACTTCAAAATCATAACAGAAGACTTTTCACGTGACCTGCAGCCCTCTCTTCAAGGATGCTGTGTCTTGCGGTGCACACGTAACAATATCCATCCTCACAGGTGCCTTGATCTAAGAGCTTAATTTGTTTAATACGCTCGTAGCTCAAAACACCAGTACTGTATTTAAATCCGCTTTTCTCGAAATTACTGGTAATGCCAGTAGTTGCATTCCAGCCATCCCCCAAAAACAATGAGTAAAATGTGTTGCTTAAATAATTAAGCACCACAAAAGATGTTGATTAGCATTAGCATTAAGCTAGAAGGGCCTTTTTACAGCTTAAACAGCTGTTCACTGTTTTCCAAACTGCTGTGTATTGTAAAATGGGTTGAGTTCACTCGATCAAAGCAAGAAATTGGCAAAATGACAGCTGGTATCTAAAAAAATAACTTTTGGGTCCCTGGTATGGAAAGGCACCTGGTCACCGTGAGAAACACCTGCTTGAAAAGCCTTTCCTCCATTTCACTCCTACCTTCCCTGTGTTAGCTGTGTGTTTGTGCTGCTCCTTGGTGTCCGTCACTCCTCTAAACAACTTGCGACCTCCCCCAGGGATGCCGGTGGGCGTGCACCCGGGCGCCTTCCGCCTGTGGCAGATCCAGAACAGCTCCAGTTTCCACGGCTGCATCCAGAACTTGTACATCAACAACGAGCTGCAGGACTTCACCAAAACCCAGATGAAGCCTGGCGTGGTGCCGGGCTGCGAGCCCTGCAAGAAGATCTACTGCATGCACGGCATCTGCCAACCCGACGGCCTCCTGGGGCCCGTGTGTCACTGCCGGCCGGGATGGGCCGGACCACAGTGCGACGTGCCGGCCGCCAACCCCTGCCAAGGCAGCAAGTATGTTCGCCACGACAACCTGGTCCAAGCCAAATATATTGTACTTTATATATTTTTAAAACCACACAAAATAACATACAGTAACATTACTACACTACGGAGCCCCTCTGGTGCCAGCGTATGAATTTATTTATTTTTTGCTAACCTGTACCCACAGTTTAATAATCTGTACCCACAGTTTAGCAATCTGTTCCCCCAGTTTACTGATCTGTTCCCACAGTTTAGCAATCCGTACCCTCAGTTTACTAATCTGTTCCCACAGTTTAGCAATCTGTACCCACAGCTAATCTGTTCCCACAGTTTACTAATAATTGTTGAACGGGTCTCTATAAAGACTCAGTTCCCATTGTCACATTAAAGAAACGTTCAAAAGACTCGATTCATACGTGTTCGCAGAAATGCTCCCACGCAGTCAAGCGGAGCGCTTACGTGAAAATACGGTAAATCTAATGCATGAATGGGGCGGCGGGTAACGACTCTAGTGTAGCCCAATATAGCGGAGTAAAAGTAGCGTTACACACATGTACTCAAATAAAAGTGAAAAGTATTGTGTAGTAAAAAGCATTGTGTGGTAAAACTACTCTTGGAAGTAATTTTTTTTTCAAAAAGTTACTCAAGTAAATGTAACGGAGTAAATGTAACTCACTACTACCCACCTCTGGTGTTAGGTTTGATAATATAGGCTAATAGACAGGAGCGCAACGGTAGAGCCAACGTCAGCGTCGCTGCTCATTTGAGTTATCCATCGTTTGTAGAATACATAACTAATTCTCACATCAAATTTACCAATTTCCCCCGTTAGACGAAGCGCTTGTAAAAGCTAAACTGAATACTGTGTATAGGTTTGCCGATATTGAAGGATCTATGGCGAGAGCCAGAGTGCTTTCTCGGCTTGGGTGCACTACACATTACAAGTTAGCATTTGTAGCTATTAGGGGTGTAACGGTTCACAGAAGTAATGGTTCGGTACGTACCTCGGTTTTGGGACACGGTTCGGTACAAAATCGGTATAACAAAAAGTAAAAAAAACTGAATTCTTGTTTGTTTGTTTTTCATTTGTTTTTGGCAGACAGTTCTGAAGGTAACTGTTTGTCCAACATAGCGTCATTTAGAACTTTTAGAACGACCAAAGATTACTTGGCACAAGTTGCAGATGCACAAAAGTACTCAAGCTTTACTTTCAAAATGCTGTCTTGTCTTTATTGTCAAAGATAGCTGGGAGGTTAACCATCTCGTTATCATCATTACAGTATTATTATAGTAGTATAGTTACTGTGTATACTTTTTAATATCAATTTTATATACTGTATGCCAGACCATCACTGTATAGTAAGCAGAATGGCTCCCTGCAAATACAGCAGATTTGTGTTCTATTTAACAAGCACAGATTTCACACTAAGAACATGTTGGGACTGCATTGGACAAGATAATTGTTTTAGTATTCACATTTTTATATTTATTTTATTTGTGTGTGTGTGGTTTTCTAATGTAAAATGTAAAACCTGGGCTCAACAAGGGTTGTTTTCCAAGTGATCTAATAATCCTCTCCAAAAAAAAATTAATAGTTGAGTCTGATGCACGAGCCGTTAGCTTCGTCACAGGGACTGCACGGAAGATCTTGAGAGACTCCGTAAGCTGGTCTCATTCTAAACGGGTATCTTATGCCTGTCGCCACTCTCTTTAAACTCCTGGTGATACCGATAGCACAAAAACATGCACCCATTCAATCAAAAGAGCGCCGTAGCAGTAGCTGTTAGCCCACTAGCTCTACTGAGACTGACTGTTCACTTGTCTGTGTGTGTGTGGGGGTGTGTGTGCGCGTTGCGCTCGTAAATGCTGACTCAAAACTATTTGACAGGAGAGGTACAAAGCAGCGCACGTGAATATTACTGACATAGTAAACAAACCAGTTATCGAGTCTGGGGAGGGGACTGTCCGTTTGTTATCATAGAGACAACAACGTTATTTTCTTCGTGTTTATTATTTATTTAGTTAAGTTTTTTTTTTTTTTTTTACTGGCGGCAAACTGGTTTAGGCTCATTACTGCCACTTGGTTTGGAGTGCGGATACTGCAATAAACTTAAACAATAAACTAGGCCACCAGGGGGAAGTATAATACATACATCCTAAATACACAAAGAAGACATTCACAAATGAGTTGCCGTTATATTAGTAATTTTTCACAGAAGATGTTTCCATGCATGAATTGAGACATACCGTGTTTGCAGATGTGTCCACGGTCGGTGCATCCCGCTGGACAGTGAGTCGTACCGCTGCGAGTGCAGTGAGGGTTACCGCGGTGCGCTGTGCAACCAACAGGGGGAGCTGTTCAACCCCTGCCGCCGGCTGAACTGCAAACACGGCCGTTGCCAGATCTCCGACACGGGGGATGCTTACTGTCACTGCGAAAGTGGCTACACCGGGGAACACTGTGACGCAGGTTTGGAACCCATGCTTGCTCATTAGTAGTTATAGTGGATATAGAAAGTCTACACACCCCTGTTCAAATGCCAGGTGTTTGTGATGGCCAGAACTAAACACAGGGAATTACAAACAGTTCAGAAAAGCAGTCAGTGTAACCACAAAGCTTCGACTCAAACAGTATCGACTGCGCACACTTAGGTTCATGTTAATGGTTGAAAATTTAGAAATTATTTGCCTTGCTCTCATTTATTTCACAAAAAAAATCCAAACAAAATCTTCCTTGTCTCAATGAATGTTTGTGCTTATAATATTACCAATATAATTGTGTAATAGCTTGAGTTTGTTGTTGTTTGTTATGTTTTTTTAATACAGCAACATTTTTTGTATGACAGTAAAATTCCAACTTAATTTTTTAACAAAATCATTTTTAAAGTCAAAATATGATGAGAATATATATTTGGTGAGGGAAAATGAGAAAAAAAATTATGTTTTTAAAGTTATGTATAATTTTTAAACAGACTATTTCTTCTTTCAAAAACCTGACTATCGTAACATTTAACAGTTCTTCTGGTAATATTAAATTTTTCTGGTAAAATGCACGCTGGGAAAAGTCAAAATTTCACAAGGAAAAGTATTGCTTTAAAAATGTTTTCATATAATATTTGTTTTTATTCAAGAAAGAAAGTTGCAATCTTACAATATGATTTTCATTAAAAAGGAGGATTTATTCATTTAAAAAAACATTTGTAAAAAGATAGGTGAAAGTCATAAACGTATGAAATATATATATATCAATTACCAAATTACTATAAATTACTACATAAGTATTGGTAGTATATTCTCTTCTACTCATAATCATAATTTCATGAGAACAGTTGTAAAATGTTTTAGGGATTTATTATTATTATTATTATTATCATTATTATTATTAATAGTAGTAGTAGCAGTAGTAGTATTATTATAGGAAATAATGCATTTATTCAAGAAGAAATATTTTGATAAAAATCACAATCTTATTTTTGGGGTACATATACGTTTTATGTTACCACAAACGTACATGTTTTTTCTCTCTTTGAGAAGAACATGTTAAATAAACAATTAAAGATCTATTTTTTTATTGATTTTTATTTTATTTTTTTATAAGTGTGGCTTGTTTGTTTATAACAGTTTGAACCTCCGCCTTCTAGTGGTTCAGCACCTGTGCATTCACCCACTTATGGATTTTTATTATTTCTACATATTTATTTATTAGTTTATTTTCTTTCTTTTTTTTAGCCGTCATGTTTCGTGCACTTTTATTTTTCCCCTCAATGCATGACTTCACCAAAGAGAATAGTGAATAAATGGACATCACTTTTACATAGATTTTGTGGGCTGGCCATTGTGAATAACGAGGGGCCAAGGTAGATTTTCTTATTGTATTTTTTTTTAACAAAAGTTTATTTATTTATTTAGGGGTGGTGGGATTTATGAAAAAGTGTACTAAAATGTCTGTGCCGATGTTTTTACCGTCCAGAGTCGGCGTGCCGAGGCGAGCCCATGCGAGACTTCTACCAGGTGCAGCGGGGCTACACCATCTGCCAGACGACGCGCACCGTGTCCTGGGTGGAGTGCAGCGGCGTGTGCGAGGCGGGCGCCTGCTGCGCCAGCCAGCGGATGAAGCGCCGGAAATACACGTTCGAGTGCAGCGATGGCACCACCTTCAGCGAGGAGGTGGAGAAGAGCATCAAGTGCGGCTGCGTGGGCTGCGGCGTCTAGAACATGATGAAAAAGAGAGATTCTAAAGAATATATATAAAACCTCTATCTATATATTAAGGACTCTGACGCTTGTAAAATAAGACATCTTTTGTGAGCTGCAGTACCACGGAGTGTCAACTCAAAAGGCTCTAGAGATGTTTGTTTTTTTACCCCAACAGTGAGGACAGTGTTGGGGGGGGGTGAAAGAAGAAGAGAGCTGAACCGTTGGCCAAGCCGAGTGTCACATGACAGGAAGTTGTTTGTTGTTTATTTGTCAGTCAACCACACGCACACACACAGAAGAAGATGACGTTCGAGTGGCACATAATCAAGTGCGGATGCGGTGACTTCAACTGGGCTTGATAAGTCCCCCAGCATGCATTGCCTCCTCCGTCCAGCAGGGGGGCATCTAGCGTCTCCTCCTCTTGACACCTGCAGTATTAAAAACAAGAGGAGCAAAAGATCGCTGATAAAACCACATAAATCTTTGTCATTGATTGAGTTATTTTCCCCCCCTGTTGTATTGTTTTAATTTCTCATTTTTTGTTTATTGTATTTTATTTCACCATGTAACCTTCAAAAAAACATCCCCATTTATATAGAAATGCCTAACAGATTCTAATATATATGTATATATATATATATATTTGTATTTCTTTTTTCTTTTTCTTTTTGGGTATAGTATTTTTCTATGTTAAGTGGAAGGTTGGTGGTAAAAGGCGCTGGCTTGGTCTTTTTTTTTTTTTTTGTCCAACATTTAATGGCAAGCAGTGTAATCGGCCACACGCGCATACAAAAAAAATTGCAGTATTGTGCGAAGGTTTATTTCAGTAGTTCAAATCAAAGGGTGCAATGCATTGTATAAAATCATTAAATGCCTATGGAAATATTTTGTAATTCTTGGATTCATATTCGTAACAGCTGAATTACATGGAGAAGGTGAATTTCAGATTTGGTTAGCTGCAAGTTATAATCATCAAAATGATCAATTAAATCGTGAAATATTTCAGTCTGGAGTGAATCTGTATGCTGCTTTAATTTTTTGATTGAACTACTGAAATAAACACAGTTTTGGGAAAATCTTCAAATGTTTTACAATGCAACTGTACACATTGTATAGGAGCCACTGCTGGTCTGCTCTGTCGTTAAATATTGTATAGGTTGTCTTCCATGTGAATATTACATCTGGTTTATGAGCGCTTAGCTTGTTTTCGCTCCTCTTTTTATTTATTTTTTTTGTATGGTGATGCATTTAAGTGTGCATTGCATTTTTCCTGATATTTTCAAAAACATTAAAAAGATGAAAAAAGAATTTAAAAATTATGAAGCTTGAGTTTAACATGAACCATAAGCTGCTGTCAAGCATGCGTTGTGTTGGGGAAAATAACACAACCGTGCAACCGCTATGACACATAATGAAACGGTCAGGACATTTTCTAGCTGGTATTAAAAATGTAATGTAATGTTTTCTTGAGGTGCCAATTACAGTGAGCACATAGCTGAATGTATAAATGTGTACAGATAATAAATATGCTTATTCATGAAGTGGTAACTTTTAGCTGTCCTTTAGTTTAGAATGGATCACATACTGTTCTGGGATTGGAATTCTGCTGATTATGTAACCGTACGGACGCTCAGCGTCCTCCTTATAGGCCGTGTGCCTCATAAAGGCGCACCTTTTGTGGAATGTGACTTTTCCTTTTCTTGGCTTCTGTGGGTTCACGTCTCCTTGGTGTGCAAGTACAACTTCCTGGTAGCCATCTTAGTGGTGCTTGTGCTATATTGAGATTTACAGTAAGTCAATCAGTAAGACTCTCCATCCTATGAGCTATGATATACATAACTATGTTCATGTAAACCACACAATGTTGTAAAAAGATTTTGCTTCTCTGTCACAGGACTTGATGGTGGGATTGAAGCTAAAGTCCCAAAATGATGCTGAATGTATGTAGTGCCACCGACAAAATGTTTACCAAACCTCCACTCTTTTCATTTATTAAACTTCTATGTGTGTGCTTTTAACAACTCCCTTGTCTTTTTATTAGCACCATTTCACCTAGGGAAAAACTGAGGCAAACGTATCTGGAGGAGTCATGGCTATGAAAAGACTGGATGATGAAGTTCACATTTATTAACACATCCTTATTTTTGTTCCACATTTATTAACACATCCTTATTTTTGTTCCAACAACCGGTTGCAATCTGGAACATCCAATGTAGAATACTGTCCTATGATACAGCACTGTTTGATTTCCAAGTTGTAAAATTATATATCAGAGGATTTAACTTGACAATCTAGTGCAGGAGCTTATTTATGCCATCAAAAGACATTGACTGTTCATTGTAATAGTTTTGTTTTTGTGCGTTTTAACATTCCTGTCAAAGACTATAACTAAAGTAAATGGCCTCGTTTTGGAGAAACGAAGGAGAGGAAACAGGAAGGTGTTTTTAGAGCGATGCTGACACCTAGTGGCATTCAAAAGATATTGCTACATAAATAGGTATTAAAACACAGAGGCGTTTTTTTTTTTTTAAACGACCGTGTATAGTAAGGCGTTTTTTTTAGTAAGGCATTAAAAAAAAGATGACCATAAGGCGTTTTTTTAACGACCATTTATATATAGTAAGGTTTTGATTTTAATGACAATGTATAGCAATTAATGCATAAAAAAAAGATGACCATGTATCATAAGGCATCTTAAAAAAAACATGTATAGTAAGGCGTTACTTTTTAAACGACTATATAGATATACCATGTATAATAGGGTGTTTGAGAGAGAGAGAGACACACAGAGACTATTATACTACATGATAAAGTTTGTCTAAGGAAAGCAACTCATTTATTCAGTGTAATTACTACTGAATTAATATTTTTAGTACAGCCTTCCATTTTCTTCATTATCACTTTTTTTTTGTTCAGTATAGCCTTTTAAGGATTTAAAAAAAAACTGTCAAATAAAATATTTAAAAAAACAAAGACAAAGCAACCAAATTCCGCCATCTTTATGTCAACTCCAGCAAAAACACAACGATCTTAACATCAGAACAGTTCATTCTTGGGATTATCACAAATAAAGAACTTCTGTCTAATATACAAAAACAATATTTAAATATCACATGTAGAGAACAAACATGGTTCAAGTTTGAATATTTGGTGGACTGTTTCAGATGGGCTACATGTAGGAGATGACACACAGTACTTAAATAATAAAAATGGGGGGCAGGGGGGGAAGTCGAGGTCTGCATTTAAATGTGAGAGGACGACCAGAATGAAATAGAAACAGTGCTAAAAACAATACCAATAGTGTGCATTCACATTACAACATCAAGTAAGATGAACATAAACAAGATAAAAGTGTTAAATGCAACAGCCTGGAATGTGCCTTTAATGCTTCACAAGGCTTCCTGCAACAAAAAACACCTCTGGTGGTTCAACATTTTCCTGGCAGGCTTGCATACAGGTCCATGAGCAAAACAAAGTATTTCATCTTAATGCGATGAGAGATTTAATGCTGTGGAAGTGGGCATAGAAAAATACACCTGTTAGCTAAAGTAACATGAGCAAGTTATTTGCATACACTTTTGTTTTCCAACTACGGACATGGTTGAGTTCAGATTGGGAAACATTCTTTAAACATCATAAATAAGGCACCTGGTCACCACCATCAAATGGCCATCGGCTGCGATTCGAAGGCGGGTCGGAAAGTTTTTATTTGATGATAGAAAATGGAGGGAAGATGGTGTAGTGTCACCTGGATGCCACGGAGCATGAAAAAAAAAAAAAAAGAAGAGGTTTTTGTCTTGTGTCAGAAAGCACAACCAAAAATAAAATCATAAAAAGAAAAAAAGCCACCATGGTCCTCCCGTGCAATCCCTGAAGTGCTGAGCCAACACAGAGTAAAGTTTGTCCTATCAAATCTTTACCAAATGCATCTGCATACTGACTTTGGTGAGGTCTTACTTTTCCAGATCAAGATTTTCCAGATTTGTCTTTCCAACTGTGTCGGTGTCATCTTGATGTCCTGGTGCGCTTAGCGGGAGTTGCCAGGAGCTCCTGCGATCTGGTACGCGACCACACGGCGGAGCAATTTCTCTTCACCGCACTTTTTTTGTTTGTGTCCAACTTCCTGGTGGGCTTCGGAGCCACTTGAACCTTGGCCATCTTGGGCTTCTTTGACGCAGCTTCCATTTTTCTCTGGGATCTAGTCAGCACCTGGTCATGAACGGTTGGAGGCTTGACATCCACACTTTGCAAGGGAGCCTCAGGAGCTTCTTTGATTCCTCTTCTTTCCAGCGAGTCATTTGTTTGACATTTACCAGCATTCGTTTTGCTCATGGCGACTTTTTCCACTTCTTTGTCATCTTCCGATGTTTTGTGGTCCGCTTTGCTCTTTGATACGCCGACCAGAGAACTTAGCCGCTGTGAACACCTTGTTACCCGATTAACATCCTGAGCTTTGGCAGCTCGATGTCGCATCACCCGCTTTCTTGCAAACGTTTTCCTTCTTCCCATTTTTGTGGCTTTCATGGGCTTAGCAGCAGGTAGGGGTATTTTTGGTGCCTTCAGAGAAGGAATGACGGCTGACTCCGGAACAGATTCTGTGGGGACTCTTTTCAAATTGTTGGCTTTTAAGCTTTTGGAGACACCTTTTAAGCGCACGTTGGTTTGCTGGACCTGCATCTTCTCTCTAATGTTGGAGTATTTCCTCAAAATCCTGGCACTCGCTGGATTCTTAGGCTTCCCGGGAGCTTTCTGGGGTTCACCTTGTCCCTGAGCATCGACACGGACAGCCGACTGATTGCAAATATGAGCAGCACTGGGAGGTTCTCGCCTATCTTTGCATTTGGCGGAGGACGTCTCCTGCTCAAGAGCTTTTGCAATCAGCTTCTGACTTTTGGGGTTGCTTTTCACAGGAGAGGTGACGGCAAACTTTTTGAGATGTTTCTTTAAGCGCTCTGCTTGTAAGCTTGGAAAAACACCCTGAGAGGCTCCCGACCCGCTGGACGAGCTGTGGAAGCACAGCTGAGTCTCAGATGGAAGACGCGTATTTACTTTCTTAACAATGACAAGAGATTTAGTTTCTGTTGACTCCAGGAACCAGCGACAAATACTGGGAAGATTGTAGTCCTTCATGAAGAGCATTTGCACCGGTGAGAACTTCTGCTGCTCAAAAGACTTTTGCTTGCGGGCCCTGCGTTTACTTTTCCATATGGCAGCCTGTCTGTCTGCTTTGTTTTTATATTTTGCTGCCGTCTGGCCATCTCTCTCCAATTGCAGCCAGCCTTTCTGAATCTTGTCGTATTTGAGGTTCAAGTTGGTAAGCTGCTGTTTATTTACTTCTCCATTCAGTGCCTCTACGGACTTGTTTGTTTGTTTGCGAGGCTGGTGTCTTGGTCCCATTAAAGGGGAGGCTGATGCAGTAGATAACGAAGGGGCCTTCATCTGAGTTTTCATGATTTTCTCCAGAGGCGTTCCGGCCAAGGGTTCCACATCAGTGCTCTTTCCGGATACAGAGGGCAAACTGGTGGATGGTGAAGACAGCCTTTGTGATCGCAAAGAAAGCTTTTTGTTGTCTGGAGGGGATTGAGGTTCGGGTTGTGGGGGCTGTTCCGCCTTGCTACTTTCACTTCTCAGTGGCATTCTTGTGGGTTTGTCTACCGAACTTCCAGCATTGTCATCTGAAGATGATACGTTTGCTTCCTGTGTCATGGGCTCCATTCTAAGAACACGCTTTCCTCTTGTTTCATTTGTTGATGTTTCAAGCTTTTGGGAAGCTCGAGCCTCCATTGGACTGGTTAACTCTACACCAAGCTGCTGGTTCGCATTTTTACTTTCCTTTCCTCCCACCTTTGAAGATCTCAACTTTTGTCTGACCAACAAACTTGTGGTTTCTTCTATTGATTGACTTTGTTCAACGTTTAACATCATTTGTGTCTTTTGGACCGTGCTCGTTTGAGACGGTTCAGGGGTTCCAGGTGGTGATGACTCTGCTAAAGGAGGAGAAAGGGGAGACAGTTCTGGAGGAGCAGGGGAAGCGATCGGTTTTGGAGGTGAAATGGATGGGACTACATTTGATGAAGGTGCTAATGCAAGAGTTTCATCTGGTTTCTGGACAGCTGATCTTAGCTGTCGTTTGGTTTCAGTTGGTTCATCTAGCTGAAGAAGCTTGTGTTGCTGGATCGGTTTGGATTTGAGTGAGACTTCAATTGTTGGGCCTTCTGCCATGTCAGCAGCTGGAACTAGTGGACACTCAGGTGTGTTCACGATGGATTCTGTGGGCGTTTCTGTTTCAGGGATATTTGTCACCAAATTGTTGGCTTCTGTTGAGTCAACCTGAGCCTGTTTCAGTACTTTCTGACTTTGTTTCACTGGGCCATTCATTGGCGAGGTGCTACTTGTGTTTGATCTACGACGCAGACTTCTGTCAGAGGATGATATGGGCTTCCCGTTAACATAGCCCACGATTATCGTTTGCGATTTTTGTAACCTCTTGGGCAGAGAGATAACGGTGCCTTTTTTTCGACGCCAAGGAGGTAATTCCTTTGCGAGAGTATCGAGTGTCTTTGAAGAGATGTCGTATGTATCGTCTTGTCCTTCGATTGTTGCTACAACAACTGTTGGACTTTTGACATCACTCGCTATCTGGTCCTCAGCAGAACAAAAGTTGTTGGACCTTTCTGTGTTTTTACTGTTTTCAGAGGGTATATCCTGTCGTAGCTCCTCATTGCCTATTTCCTTTTCTGTCTCTTGGTTCTCTGTATGATTTGTGGGTGATGGCGTGCTAATATGGCGAGGAAGCACCCCACTGCTGTGCATTTTATCACATAACACCGGAGATTCAGCTTTTTGCATGCTGATTTTCTCTGATTGTTCTACAACTGTTTCTGACATTACTTTACCAGTAGATTCATTCTTTTCAGGTACAGGTTCATTCTCAGTTTCCTTTACCTCGTCAAATGAAGCATATGCTACACTTTCCTTACATTCATTCACTTTCTTGACATCAGAAGTTTTATCTTGTTTTAGCTGGAATGGTTCATCATCGGTACTGATATTTGTTCTGCTATCATTGAGTGTGTTTGTTACAGAGTTTATTTTAGATAATGGGGTCTCTATCTGGCTCTGAGCCTGATCCGTCTGACTAGTTTCTACTACAAATAAAGTTTCTACTTCACTGGCTGCCACTCCAACCATCTCTCCCGTCCCTGGTACTACACTCTCATTAGAATGTTCTGAGCGTGTCCCTTCACTTATTGTCTCTCTACATGCTCCAGCAAAAGGCATATCTACCGGTGGTACACCTTCAGGCTTGGAAAGGATTTGTTTGGGGGTAACCAGTGGAATTAACGATGGCATCGGATTAAGACAGTTACCCCTCCCTGCCAATGTGCGGACAGTTTTTAACTCCCAAATTTCATCAGAGTACAAATGTCCCCGAGTGCTTTTCCTAGCATTGCGACGGGGAATCAAATGACGTTGATCCTTAAAACACTCTGTAATTGGTTTGTCAATGTAAACAATGTCACAGTGGCCAAGATCGGGATCAAGTGTCCGATAAGGAGTCTGTCTGGCGTGTTGTTGAGACGATGGCCGCATGGTCTTCCTGGCAGTTCGCGGTGAATCTGCGGTAAGAGCCACGGGAAGGGTAAACTGTTTGCTTGGTACATCGTTGGCTTGCCACGCAGCTTTGCTCTGCTTTGTATGATGCATTTGATTTAGCTGAGATTGTCTTTTCAGAGATGAGCTGAGTCGAGCGCTTTGAGTGTCCATTCTGTTTTGTGAATTTGAGTGACTTTGTTTGTCCTCTAATGAGTCGGAGTCAGATGTAAGCGAGGTTGTCAGCACACAAGATAACTTTTTACCAGAAGCAACATTACTGTTTTTCATGATTTTCATCTTAAGAGGTGCATGATCAGCATGGCGGCTGTTGTCAGAGTCTACGGGGATAGGAGCCTGGTTGGTCCCTGACCCAGGGCTGTGAAGATCCAACACAGGGCTAGCAGCAACAGATGTTGTCAATGGAACTACATTCTCAGCAACTTTCTTTTTGACTCTATTGTTTTGGATAGAACAAGACATATCCAAGACTTCAAATTTTGGCGTGGATTCGCTAGGAAACTCTAGCTCCATGCATGACTTCTCAGGCGTGACTGTGCCAGATTTTGGAGTGGAGCACGTTGCTCCTTGGATTCCAGAGTCAATATTTTGCCGTGCCTTGCAGGCTGCCACCTCCATCTGCAGGAAACCTATGGCGTCAACAATCGTTCTCTGATGGTGGCGGCAGAGTTTGGCCATAAACTGTCCCAGTGTCGAGGTGGACTGGAGTTCTTTCGCCTTTGCAATAGACACGTCTTGACACTCACTGCGAGAAAAGAGATAGAAAAGAAACAGGACATTACAAAAAAAGCAGTGTTTATTCCTATGATAAATTCCAGGGTAGCAGTGGGTTTGCAGTGAAAGAAATAATGGTGTGTTGTAGAAGTTGGGGGGGAGAACAACAGGCAAAAAAAATGTTTATCATTGCATATTTATTAGAAGAATAAGTGATTTTTTTAAAGCCAATTCAAATCCAGTGAACTTGACCAATTACATTGTTACAGATATTACAGTTTACTTCTTTGCACACTATTTATTGTCACATTAAGAAAATCCTACACGTGCACAAGACATTGACTTTAAAACAAGTTACATTTTCTACCACTTGAAAGAGCAAATACATTGGGGCAAATATAGAATACATACATTGCGTCAACATTTTCTCGTGCAAGTCAAAATAAATAAACACAAGTGCTCTTCAAATTAAATCAAAACGAAAATGTTGTGGATAGATTTATACAGAGACATGTCATGGAGATAATAGATTAACATGTAAAATGTGGTATTTCATAAATATTTGCTGTCAGCGAGGTAGTTTTGAGCACAAAATTCTTACACGGTATTTTGCTTTCTTTTGTTTTTTTAGCAGATTTTTATAGGATTCTGGAAAATGCCATTTTTGAAAGAAAAAAAGCTACACTTAACAGTGGTCTAGGCAAGGAAAATTTGGGGGGAAAATGAATTCCTGAGACACTTCCAAAATAGAACGTAATTACTAATTAATGTTTTATTTTGAAAATGTTCAATGTAAATCTCAAACTTTATATACTTTGTGGCTATAGGTTAAACATAGGAAGAAAACATAACTTTTTCTTTCATTTAGAAATGAAAGAAACTGCTACACTTTGAACTACATCAGTTACACTTAGTCCTTGTTTTTGTGCAGAGGGCATAAATGAGGCATGATTGGTGGTTAACAACAAACAGTTATCCAAATAAATCCAGGCTTGCGTTAGACAATGTAAAGTAGAGCAGAACAATTATTAATAAGTCAATAACCATCATCTCCAACCCACAGCTGTGGTCACCATTGACATTCACTGTCTAAAACTACAAAAATAAATAGAGGGTGAATAGATGCATTTTATTTTAAAGTTAAATATAGTAACATGTAAATCTTAAGAGATTAAAAATATTTTTTGAGAATAAAAATAAGAATTGCCGAAGTGGCACTTTGTGTTTTTCAAACAAATTTCAGTCCCTGCTGGTAAAACCTATGGAGTAAAGAGTACCTGACTTCTGAATGGTAAGGGTTTCATCCCTGAGGGTTTCTCTTGCCCTTTCACTACAGCACAGCGATACACACACCACACGCATGCCTTTTCTTAACACAGTTTCAAAATAGCCACTATGGTATAAAAAGTAGACCACATCACAACTCAGTTCCACGACATTTCACAATGTGTTAACTTATCTCTGGAGTATAATATGGATATAAATACTCTGAATATTACAGACTGTGAAGGTATCTTATCCTGAGTAACCCATTGCAGTTGATGAACATTTCAGGCTCACCGTCTCAACACGCTGTTTAATCAACAATAAAGAACATGTACAACAGTAGTATTTCAAAGATCAGACCTTAGTATACATCTAAATTCTCACATAAAGCTCAGTCATGCAAAGGAATAAAACATTTTTCTTTTTTCTAGCATTTTTCTAGCAACTTTTATGTTATCATATACAACAGAAATAATTGAGTACTTTTGTTGATCTTATCCTGGCTCATTAGATACAGTGATTCAAAACGTAAGTTCGCACAGGACAAAATATATTTGATTTTTTTTTAGTGTATCATGTATCAATAGATATACTTAACCTCATAAAATAAACTGAATTTATGTAGGTGTCTATTAACACTTAGATCAATTTACATTAATTGATTGATAAAGCAATGATTAATCTATCAATAAAAAAAAAACTAGTTGGTACATTGCATACTGCATTTACACAATATCTACCCTAATTTTTCCAAAGACAAACCAACACTAAAATTCAAAATTTGACCTGTCTCATCATCATTTGTCCACAAAATAAGGTGTAATCATGCTATCAAACACAATTATGTTCTTATTTACATTATATTTGCACCCAATAAACTGCTTTTAAACTGTTGTCTATCAGTTGTAATCCTTTCACATTTTCAGATCATATCAGTTGTAGTGGCCAACCACTTGCTGCAAAAATGAAGGGCCAGTCAAGTTAATACTGAACTGACAGATGCTTGCCGATTGTCACTGCAACAGATTCCCCCCCTTAACATTTTAATTTGTAATGGATGTGGCAAGTCAACTTCTGTATTGGTTTGTTAATCCATGAAGGTAATTGGGCAGGTTTGAATGTGAGTTTGGCCCACTGATAACAAAATAAATCACATTTATTTACATCATATCTATCCTCTGAGAAGAAATGCAAACCATTTAAAAATAAAAAAATAAATAAAAAGCAACTGAGGTGTAAAGAAACCTCTACTCAACATGGTGTCCATCTAAAAGCCTGCATGATTTGCTACATACATGTAATCAACCTGATAAGAGAATAGTAGGTCTTGAATGCCCTGAGGTATATATGATAATGCGCACTGAGGTGTCCCAGTAGATCAGAAAATATTCAGTTACTTCAACCAGTGGAAAAAAATTAGCAAGAAAATGTTCTACATTGGAAAAATAATACACTCCTTTGTCCAGTTGTGCAGTTAATTTCAAGACATCAACCACTCAAAACAAAAATTGCAACCTGACATTTAAATCAAAACAGAAAGATCTCATTAATGGCACTAAACGCTTCAGTTAAATAAACCTGAATGTGTGTACCGTTTGTTGCTTTACTGTGTCAACTGTGTAGCTCTGAGCGTGATCCAACACTATCATGTTGCGCTAGCAATTAGTGAACATCTATAGGCTTTCTTCTGCGCTGGAGAAAACAAGTTGAAGCCTGCAATCTGAAAATCTCTGCCTTAAGTGACTCATTTGAATCACTGAAGGCTTCTGCTGGCACTGAAATGCTACCGACAGTTAAGGTAAGCTGTGAAGACATTTGAAAGTCAGTCAGACATCCTGAATTATTGCCTATTTGAAATAACATTTGAGGTGGCAAAAGAGGAGACGACTGTTTACCGAAGCTTATATGTGACTGAGGTATAGAGTACAGTATGCGCGAGCGTACAGTGAATCCGCTGTTCAAGACAAGTCTTGCATCTTAGCCTGAAGTGAACCTGAGGCATTGTGAAGGCATTGAAGAATAAACTATCACCATTCATAAATATAGCACAGTGAAACTAGATAATCCCACTTGTAAAATCAGTTGTGCTTGATCTTCTAAAAAGAAACAAAAAACAAAAAATAAATAAATCTTGTGGACCTGCACCAACAGTTATAAACATTAGGTATACTGTGTGGAGCCAACACATACTTTGAGTACATTAGTGTTTGAACATACAGTTTTCCATGTGTCCAGCAATGCATTTGAAACGCACCACTGAAACTGTCCATGTCAGACATATACAAAATAACAATAATATCATCATGCTCATGATGCTTTGACTGCTATTTACAAGGCCTACTGCATGTACGTACGGGTAAATCTTGAGTGTTCAGAACAGTACTGGCAGTAGACATTGAGGGGCGCCACTCGGGCATGTTTCAATTTTCTTCTGAACGTATTGAACTCAGAATGTCAGGAGCCAAGTTAACTTTTAAACGGGTAAACCTAAAACTAAAATAAATATATTATACACACTAATAAAAATCTTGTAGTGCATAGTAACCATGAAATTTTAAAAACAGATAGTTGGCCATATTAAATAGCCAAATTTAAGGAATTTGTCATCTTATTTCACAATTTAGAAATAACCATTTGATCTTATGGACACAAATGCAACATGCCGTGCCTTGTAAAAAAAAAAAAATTGTAAATTTTTAGGGTTATTAGTATTAATTTGGTGATAGGCTTCCATCATGCAAACCACTCCCATTCTCTGTGGATGAGCTCTCTCTTTCCTCAGAGATGTGCTGGAGTTCTTCATTCTTTGGAAAATGGGAACCACTCTGCTCGTCCAGTTGACTAAGCAGCCTCAGTTTCTTTTTCGGGGGATGTTTCAAAGTCCCCAAGCGCTCTTTAACCTTGTACTCCAGAGTGCTGTGGGGAATGCCATAGATAGACTGAGCTTTAGATACACTCATTTTCCCACCCATCACCACCACAATGGCCTCCTCCAGCAGCTCCGTGTTGTACTGGCGGTAGCGGCCACGTTTCTTCCTTGGTGGTTTGTTGGCGAGGTCTGACTCTGAATCCATGGAACAGTTTTGGCGGTCCGTGTCATGTGGCCAGAAAACGCCATTAGTCTTTTTGCGATTCTGCCGGGGCAGAAGGGACTGAAGCTTCTTTCCCAGGCTATTCTCTAAAAGTGAACCTGAATTTTCAAAAAGCAGAGGGTCCCAAGCGGAGTCTGTTCCTGTGGTCAAAACTCGCACCTGGGGAATCTTGAGGTCATAGTTGGAATGATAAAGTGAGGTGCTGTGGTCCTGGCAGGCATCCTGGTGGTTTCCTTTACCATTGGACACCGACTTGGAGAAGAGGCCGGCGGCTTCCAACAACCTGGGAATGTCTTTAAGGTGCGTGCCAGCTTCACTGCTGGCTTTCAGTTTGAGGAGTGCCCCGAAGTGAGCTTTGGAATTCCAGGGCGCCGTCCCGTTTCCACAGAGGTCAGTGGGTGTGGCGCTGCGGTTATGGCTGAGAGGTGACTCTGGGTCGCTTTCCAGACCAACCTCCTCTTTGATGTGCAGAGAGTACGCGAGAGACGAGGAGGGCTTATAACGGGCGGAGTGGCCGATATTCTCCCTCCTCCTCCCATCCTGTTGGTCCGCGCTCAAGGATCGCCTGATTGGATGGAAGGAAATTGGGTGTAAGCAGAGCTTGCACAGTGCCTTTCTCTCTTTGCTAAAGGAGGATGGGTTGGGGAGGGGAGGATGTTGGCCACTCCTTTATTATATGACCTTGCTTTGGTAACATCACTCTTTTGCTTTAATAGACTGGATGGTTGGTTGTGATATTAACACAAAAAAAGGCTCAAATCTGACATTGATTTGCTTACAACAACAACAACAACAACAACAACAACAACAACAACAAAAAGACACAAATGGAAAATAACGGGCAAAATAAAACAAGGCAAACACAAGAAAGAAAGAAAAATGAGTAAAACCAGAAAGAAGAGGATGCATGTCCAGTAATTGTCATTGCTGTGAGGCAGCTTGGCACACTAATAATTAACACAAAATGAGAAATGCATTGATAGCTTTTGACATTTTGTGTGTGACGTTACCACTGAACAAGCACAGCAATAAAAGAGTAAGCCAGCAGAGGGTGATTGTTGTGTGTTTATCTCCAAATAAAAGCCTAATCAATGAAAGGTGACTACGAAATAAGGCAGGGAGAGCTACGTTACATTACATTCAATCTAGATTATGTCAGCATTAAAAAGCAGAAGGATTAAAGAAATCAAATTCAATATTTGGTCATTCATCAAAAATAGACAACAGTGCTACAAAAACAAAACTACAACAACGATAAGGAGATATACATGTCAACAAATGTGCAATTTCGTTTCTTGAAGTGAATGGGAAACTTTTTTTTTTATATGGAGGGTCATCGTAATTTATGAGGGCAGGGGGGAATTGCGATGATTGAAGTAATATTTATCATTATACATTATCAAGATTTGTTGGGAAAAAAAGCTTTGGGGATTTATTTATTTATTTTAAGAACAAACGGCTCAAGCATTTTATATTGGGCCATAGGTTCCTCACATCTGCTTTAAAAGATCTGATCAAATTTGTATTTCATCAACAAAGTGAAATAACAATAACATTTGCATAAATCGCTTCCCGAGGGAACTTTCATTTTCCTGCTGCTGGCAGCAGCAATTTTGCTCGACACAAATGATTGACGTGAACGGTGATAGGCTGCATGTGTCAAATGCAAACTACTTCTGTTACAAACAGAACAACAGACAGACAGGTGATGCTTTTGTTTTGACAGCCCATAAATTGCTATTTTACACTGTGTGCTCACCTCAAACTCTTTGAATATTATTTAAAATCCTCCATTTAGGATTCATGTGGCAGGTTAATATTGATTTTTTTTTCCATTACAAAAGATGAGCACAATATACGTTTGCAAATGAATTGTAGTATTGTTTGAGAATTCTGTACACTCAAGCAGCATTCCAGGTTTTGCATAACGTGCAATTGTCTGTCCTGTTGCATTATTTTGTTTTGTTTTGTTTTTAGGTACACGTGTAATAATTCAAACTGTGGCTTTTGTTTTGATTTTCTTTTTGAACAAAAGGAGAGTATGAGAGACTGAAGAGAACCAAGAAAGGAATTTTTCTTACCCTTTGATTTTAGGAGTAAGGCGTGGACTTGGGACCGGCAAGCTGCCGCCGCTATGGCGACTCTTTCTGATGGACAGGTCAAGGACTCCCTCTGTTAAAAGTGACACACAGTTTAATTGACGTTGAATATGTATTTAGAATAGAATTACAACGCCCTGTACTGTTTGGTTTGACAGTACCTTGTTCACTGGGCTCAGATGGAGTCTTTTTGATGGTGAGGTCAAGAGGGGCTTCTTGGTCGGCCATGAGGAGCTTGCTGAGGACGGGGTTGTGGCTGTGTGCGGGCCCCGCCACAGTGGCGGCGGGGCTGCTAGGTGGAGCCCCAGAAGTCACGGCTGGGGTCTGCGGGCTTTGGTCAGAGCTTGGCTGGGTGGTTGAGCCACTATCCTGAGGAGAGCTGGTTTTTGAGGTATATTCAGCGGCAAACTGTCGGATCATTTTCTGGAGGATCTCTCGCGCCACTACTGGGATGTGTGGGTCGGAGAAACTTGGTACATCTGAAAGGTGAGTTGTGAAACACAGGAACAGGTTTTTGGTTAAGCTTATTTTGGAATCCCTCGTCAAAATATAAAGCAAGGCAGTAATTACAACATTAATATCGTTGCTCTGAGGCAGAAAAACAAAAAAGTTTATTAGTAAATGCCCATGTGCTCATTTATTTTTATTTTTTACAAATTATTAATCAATGCTAAGTGTTGAAAATAGCTTTAGAGCAAATCTATTAACTTTTCTGGACACTTAAACTGTCTGAAAAGTGTCATTTAACTCCACCTCTTCATTCTGTGTTTAGAGTTAGACAATAAATGAAAATAGGTTCCATACATTGAGCGGGGTTGTTTTGTTAAAAAATGGTATTTGTACATTTGTTAAAAATGGAAGATGACATAACCACAGTTGTTAGGGTTTGTTTTGTTTTTTTAACTGGTAAAAGTTATGTTATGTCAATGGAAATGTTTTCCATTTGCTGCTAGAATTCCCCCCCCCCCCCCATTTTGTTTTGAAGCAAGCAAATAGACTCCAGGCAGTGGAGAGAAAAGCAAATGTGCCATTATTTTGATTCTGTGGATAATAGACAGACTGTTTTGAGATGATGACCGACAATAAAAAGGTTGAAACCAGTCTGATTAATGCTTGCATGTTCCTGAATGAATGAATGAATGAATGATGCCTATTTTAGAGTAAAGGGAAAGCTTTGAATACATCATTATGAGCTCAGCAGAACAAAAACAGTTTGTCATAGGAAACTGTTATTATGCTTGCACATACTGTACGTCCTCACGCCAACACAGCACTACTTTTAACATTAAAACAGGGATTCCTAAAGTGTGGTACAAGTACCACTAGTGCAGGGGTCACTTCATGAGCTACTTCATGGGTACTTACTGATAGATGTGACGGGCTAGCAGTTAATGCTAAGATAACAAATTTGTTAAAAATGCCTTCAGTAATATTATTATGTTAATTATTGATATTCATTTATGTTCACATGTGATGTTCACAATGTTCACATACTCAAATGATGACATCCACAACGTTCCTAGAAAATCACAATGTCCCATTACTGGTAAGCTAGTTTTAGAACAGGCTCATGGGCTACTTATGTAGTCCTTGGAGGCTTCCAGGTGGTCGCGGGCACCACGTTGACACTAGTGGTATGCAGGCTCCCGCTAGTGGTACATGAAGGAATCACTGAATTACAGTAAATGTTCAAACAGTGCATTGTTACAGTGTTTTTTTTTCAGTGTTATTGTTCAAATAGTGCATAATTTACAGCCAGTTACAGGGAAAACAACTTCTGCTTAGTTTTGATGAACTAATGTTTGATGGTGAAAAGAAGAGTTGTGTCTCTGGTGGTCACAGGACAGCTGTAATATGGCTGTCATGCATGTCCAGGCCCCACAGCTTTGAGTACGAGCAAAAAAACGGTGCTAAATCGCTCACCTTTATTACAGAGGACTGCATTGAGAAATTCCTCAGCTTGCTTCTCTAATTTGCTGATGGTGCTCTGATCTTTCACCACGAGAGGTTTGAGTGGATCTTGACTCTCCTCGCTACTTAAGCCAATCAAGTGCTCCTGTGAAGTGTTGAAATGGTTCAGAGAGGACGCATATGCGTATACTGAAAAGGTATGGGAAAAGATAAAAACTCTTACCTTAACTTTATCTCTTCTAAAACAGCAGAATAAACAATTTTTATCAAATGACCAATCAGACACCGCTACAGGCTCCAAATCTGTGGACATCAAACACATGGCAGGCAATTACAAATGTGCTTCAACTGCATTAATTTCCCAAATGTTAATGTATGAATTCCACTTCAACCAAAGCAATATTGACAGTGCAGATATGACGGAAACACAATTACCCCTATTGTATCACAGCATGCATTATTAAAACGACTGTAGGATATTTGACTGACTTTGCGCCATCTAAAACACCAACTTGGTTGTTTCTTCAGCTGCCTCGTTAAGAAAAGTCAATGTAGAGTGGGGCATCGCATGGTACAGTGAACAGATTATACTCAATACAATGTCATTCATTCACCTGACTTGTATGAAGAAGCATTGTACAAGACTTACCCTTAAATAATTGTAGGTCTTCTACCAGCTCTGTGCCAAACAGACCTTCAAGAATGCTCTCAAAACCTAAAGGGAGACATGACATTTGTTTAAGAATTCTCTTAAGTGGTGCTACATTTTGTATCTTTCAAATGGGGCAGGAAAAAAAGTCTCATTCATCATTTGTTTGTGTCATTTTGACAGCACCTGTGTGCAAGCCCCCCGATGCAGTTAAAATACACATGATCAGCTTTCAACTCTCGTTTTTATTTTTTTAACTTCAACACTAACATGCCCTTCCTTCATCCTCCTGTTGCCAGGCAACTGAAGCAACTCCAGAGTTAGGAAGCAAGTGCATACTGTAACACGAAAAAGAAATATGACTGCCAGGTGAAATGATCAAAACATTCTTTGCAGTCTTGTGAAGCTTCCACTGGCTGATTAGCAGCCTAAGCAGATCCAATGAAACCATCCAAAATGGGAAATTGTGGGATCCTGCAGAGGACTTGGCATTACACTGAATAAACAACATGAACATACTGTATGCAATGCATGCCTACTGCTGCGGGGCCAACATAACCAATTTAAAAAGCACTACATGCATCAAATCAAGCGCTAAAGAGGTCACATGGCGCATCTGTCCACTGAGCCGCATGTAAAATGTGTGCATTATTCCCAACTGTCTTTAAGGCCGCCATGAAAACAAATCTGACAAGGAAGGAAGGATAAAAAGTGACAATTCAGTAAAAGATATACTTACAATACACGATCCCAAAGCATCCACTCTCTTTGCCAACTCAGTCAATTGGACCGAGCGCTGTCATGTGTTAAAAATGCACTCTCTGCCTCCCTACAAATTCCCACCCACTTTTTTTTTTATACACAGCCAAAGCGAGCAGAGGGGGGCGTGAAGTGGTGGAACACAGCCTTGCCTTTAGCTGCAGCACGAGTCTGTTTCTGGGTTACTGCACAGGACTCAGCTGAAGCCATCCAATCCTACTTCTGAAATATTTCAGAGGCAGGCCCAGAAAGTAGGTCATCCACTTTCATTTGACAGAGCAACACCATGACATCAAACTACTCTCCAAGAATTCAGTTTCGGGCATTTAAAAACTGTGTCATTGAGTAATGCCATGACTCTGAGGCATTATTAACTCTTTCCTACTGGCAGAGGAGAGTGTGCTGGGTAAAAACCTCTACACACATTCATCTTTAAAGTTAAACCATTTGGGAAGCGGAAACTTGCATTGGAAAAAAAATGAATACATGTAGGCAGTTACATGTGCAGCGTATAAAATATTAATGGTCCGTTTAGCCTTTCTGCAAGCTTTACAAAATAAAAACAGAATGTAATGGCCAGTGATAAAATGCTGCTGCCTATGCCAAAAGTGTAAAAAAATTGCAGGTGTTAAGTGCCAATTTTTACAATATCCACTCTTTAAAAAAATAAAAATAAATTAAACAAATAAAAAAGGAGCCTACATCGTTTTAATGAGGCTAAACAAAGAATTGGGACACATTTGAGATGCTGCTACGAATATTGGCTTTGAAGTAGAATGTACAAATTGGTGCCAGATACTAAATTAAGCACAGATACAGAAAAGTGCCCAAAAAAACTAAAACAATACTGACGCTTGGCTACAACTGAGGAGAATAATTGGGTCATTAGGTTAATAAGATAGTTATCTTAATTTCTAAAGTCTTAATTGAATTAACAGGAAGTCATTAACCTTCATTAGAGGACAGCCCTTTAATCCAGAATTATTCAAAATTCATACAAAAATCAAGCAAGCAGCTTTCCATTTACTATTGATGGCCATGTGAGAGAACAAAACAAGTTAAACATTTCCAATTATTCCACCTTAAGTATAGTTTCATAACCACAAAAAATAAATAAAGATGACTTCTTGAAAGTGAAGAGAGATTTTGCAATTTTTTAAATATTTTTTTTTAAAGAACTGTAGTAGTTTGAATTCAAGCTACAGAAAACTAACCCCTTTACTTGATTATTTGCCATAACTAACAACATAGAAATAAACATTGATTAAGCATGGTTGATTGGAAACATTTCAAAAAGTTGACTGGTTAAAAAAAAAAATGGCCAAAATGCGACTGGATTAACAGTTTCCAGAGAGTGTTGTTGGTGCTTAAGTCTGATCAAGGTGAGCACTGACCAATCTGCCAAACCCTTGTCCTGACCTACATTTTTAATACCCAAGTTAACCCGACAGTGACGTGGTCAAATCCTGATTTGGTAAGGTGGCAGAGTGGCCGACATGTCATAGAACGGTAACAATTGAATACCATCTAACTCAACTGCAAAAAAATTAAATAAAAATAAAAATAAATAAATACTTAAACGGTACAAATGTGAGAAATGTTATTTAGAGCAGTTTCACAAAATTCTCTATGAACACAACTAACTTGAATGCAGGTGTGCATCCCTTTAAATCAAGGATCACGCAACAGCCATACGTCTGGGAACAGGAGATATCACACACCAGGTTTGTGCAAGTGAAAATTTGAACTTTGGACTTGTTTTGGTTCTCTTAAATAAAAAATAAATAAAGTTAAAGAGTTAAGTTCTAAACTGACAAAAAACTATTATATTACTTCTTCCTACAACTGCCAAATCGAATGACCTAGGCCACCACACACGGCCAAATGCAACTGAATTGGACAATAGGGAACAAAAGACAGTCAGCGACTCACACCCGCCGATTTGACCAATGATACTCTATTTTATAAAGTAAAAAAAAGAAAGAAAAAGAAACAGAACGCTAATACTAATAACAAAGCTTAAAAAAAATAATTATAAAAATGCTTCACTTTATGCCTTCATCTGTGTGTAACATTATCATATAACATTTGCCACTTGTTCATATACCTTGTTGTGACATAGATCATGAAAACATTTAAAAAATTAAAAAATCACTCAAGAGTGTACAATCTAGCCCAAAGAACTCAGATTTCTGAACTGATCCGATTTCCATACATGCCGTGGACAGGGCTGTGCAATTAATCAAAATTCTATTACAATTTCAATTATTACACTCGACAATTATAAAATCAGCATAATCATAAAAAAAGATCATCAATACTAAATTTGTGTAGTTTAAATTAATACATGTGTACCTTTTTTTCAAATGTTTAAAATAACTTCTTTTTTTTTTAATCGTCCAAAAGAAACGTGCAGAATTATAGGTGTTTCAAAGAATTGTATTTTCTTAATATAATAATTTATGTTTAAACATTTTCTTGTTTTTTACTAAAAAAATAAACGTTCGCCCTAATCTTGATTTCAATTATTACCAACATAATCGTAACTAATATTGTCATCATAATCGAGCAGCTCTACCTCGTACCCAATTTATATTGCATAATGCCCGACGACATTTAAAAACATCCTCGATACAAGTGTGCCGATTTGGAATTGAGCTAGACACTGGCTTAACTCACACATCATCCATCCATCCACACTAAATCGCATGTGATTATTGATCGATTTGTGAGGTATATCAGAATATGAACTTGCTAAAATAAATAAATAAATAAATAGCTAAATGTTACTTCTCTTCTTTATATTCTCCATACAGTAGCAATATTTTTTTCAAAATTATGTCAGACACTAATGATTCAGTAACTTGTGTAAAATACATCTCCAAAATAAACCAAACAAGTAAGGCATCGTTGACGGCAGTCCTTGCAAAAATGAGTTTGCACCAGGATAAGCGTTCCACATGTATGACCCACCCTTCTGCTCCTCTTGCGCTGCTAAGGGCGTACAGTACTGCATCAACCCCCACTCAGCCCATCCCCCACTCCAACTACTGTACACATAAGAGTGCAACAACTCGCAGCAAAGGCACTCCCTCCGCTCAAATCAGTGTACAGTACAGCCAAAACATACCCTGCAGAACCTGCTATGTTTGCCTTGCCTCCCAAAACGCTATAACAACGACAGTTTTAATCTTTAAAGACGATAAAGGCATCATGTTTTATAAATGGTGCACTATTCAGATTGTGAGTGTTAATTTTGCATGTCACCGAGATAACACAGCAACATTTCATGACAGTAAAGATAAAAATGGAGACGAGATGAAAAAGGGATGGCAAATTTGCATGAATTAGCTGAGCAAAGCAGCGTGACTATGTTCATCCTAAACTAGTCCATCACACAGACCAAGCAGCTACAAAGCATGCAATGGAACCCTCCGGGCTAGCCACAAAATCTGGAGGTTATCGGGCAAGCTTGGATCTCACACACTGGAATAAGCAAAGCTGTGTGTTACACACTGTGTTCCTTGCGAGTACTGTACAGTAGATGGATCTGCTTTAATAGCAGGCAATGAGCTGGCAGTTTTGTGGAACATCTACAGAGAGAAAAAAACCTACTGTGCATGAATACTTAACTTGATCTGATGCAAACTGACACTCAAATGGTGCAACGCTGCACAAACTAGATTAAAAAAAACAAAAAAACACGAGTCAAGTCAAATATGAAAAAAAACTATTTGTACAACTGAGAAAAGCAAGCCACAGAAATGCACTCACAAGACCATTAGTGGGATGTAAAAACTGTGCTGCATTTCAATTTGGGGTGGAGGTGTGTGTGTGTGTGTGTGTGAGGGGGGGGGGGGGGTAAGCCAAAAGCACACCACTGTAAAAGAAAATGGGACATGCATACTGTACGTTTAAATTAGAAATAAGGCGATCACCCCAAAGTCAATATTTGTTTTTTTGGTATTTGTGTGGGCAAATCCTTGACATGATGCACTCACTAGTCAAAAAGCAGAATATAGTGACATTTTGTAGATCTACCAGCGCACATTTTTCCAAATCCAAAGAGAAAGTGTGTATGTTCAAGCAGACGGTTTACATCTGGGGGCTGCTGAGCCATGAACGCATGTACAAGCAAACATACAAACAATTGTTGCTCCTGTTTTATAAGACAATTGCCGTTGTCTCGGGGTCCGTGGTTTTACTGCACACTAATACAAAATGTCCATTTGAGCAACGAGCGGGGTGATGGTGTTGGCGTGAGGCGGCCCTCTCCACCAAAGAGCCAAACAAAAGTATGTCCTTGTTGTCATGGACAGAAAAGGTCTTTCTACGGGCAGAAGGCTGATGCATTTGTCATGTATTCTGGTGCTTCACAATTGCTGCCCAAACACAAGAGAGGTTTGTCAATCATAAAAGGGGACTGGGGAATGTAACAAACAACTATTATGTCTTCTTTTGTGTTTTCAGTGGTGAGCACACAATTAGCCAAGTGGCGTTTTGTTTTGTTCTGGATAAGTCCACTGTAAGAGCTCACCTGGTGACAGTGGTTGGTCTAAAAGTTATCTGAACAAGGCTACTGTATACCAGCGTGTCCTTCCAGAAAGAAATCGATTACTTAACTGTCACTGAGCCTACAATTTTATAGGCAACCGAAGACACACATTTTTGATATTAGGTGGCCAAATTTGCGGCATTTTGAAAATGGTTTTGGTTCACAACCCTCACTGAAAACCAACACCAATCATTGATGTAATCTTTAGTTTGAAAGTAACTCTTCTCTTACTTTTGTTTTTTAAACATACTTGCCTACTCTCCCGACTCTACACACAACAAAAAATAGGTCTTTAAAGATATTCTTATTATCAATATGATTACCTATCTGAACTATGTATTAATGAGTACTTGAACTAGAAAGTCAAAAACCTTGTTAGCATACATAATACATGGTGTGTGCATTTCAACAGGCGCAATGCACGGTGGCCGCTGTACATGAGACTGATGTAGTCTGACATTTTGAGATCAGCGTCATCACAAGCCGCCCGGGTGATTTTTTAACCACTGCGGTTTATTTTGTGTTAACGCCAGCATTCGCGCACATTTGAGTGACTTTAGTTGAGATAAAGAAGGATGCAATGGGAATAGTTCATAATCTGAAGGGTTGATCAGTGACTCACACAGCGAATCATGGGACTGATGAGTCAAATCTCAAGTACATACACTAATAATACAGTACATACTATATTAGATGCTGCCATTGCAAAGAGAAGTCAAATTGAAAGGTTCACATTCCCTTTTAGTTAGCCATTGTATTTTAATTGTCTGGTAGGAATAGCAAATACATTACAATGGCTATTTTCATGAAAAATGGTGAGATGACATGTTTCGTGGACCAGACAGGGCTGCAATACCTGGCTGTAATTATAGCTGCCACGAGTCAAGCTACTGGACAAATATACAGTACTTTAATAAGTCATTTAACGGGTCGGAGGCAATACACCAATTGTCCTTTTCCATCTATGAAATTAGTTTTTACAAGCTGTGTAGAAGCTTTATCAACTTCAAACATGATAACAATGTGCAGTTGTGCACTCACATAGACCACCTCATTTATGTACCTGTAAACATACTCATGTGGTGATATATGCACTGGTCAATATACTATTCCGATGATACACAACTGAATTTCACAATTTTTAATGAGTCACTAACTGCCAGGGTTAAATGCAGCAAGTTAGTTTACTTTTGTGTACCATTACTTTATGTACATATATGTTGATCTTACGGCAACACATGATTACTGATAAATTCCCAGGGAAGAACCCAATTTCTAATTTGGGCATGGAGTTAAAACATACATTTTGAGATAGTGGTGTGAGAGAAAATATCCAGTGAGCTGCATTTCCTGGAAGAAAATGTCTTGATGATGGTAAAGGTCAATGAACCAACTACTACGAGCTGATTGCTCAGGCAAGTGATTAAATGTCTAATGTGTAAGGGGTTTGTTTAAATAAAAAAAAAAATAATGTAGGATTTAATTTTTATTTAAACTGCAAAAGCCTTCTGAACTGCTGATAATATAAATCACTTTATGTACACAACATACAGGACAGCATTTGTTAAATTTTACCCATTTGAACACACTAGGTCCTTTTTAGCTGTCCAGACAAACTTGGGAGCACCTCTGTGACCACTCCAAGACAAGTTCATAATGTTCCTTTGGGTCTATACAAGCCTTTCATACAGATTTGATTAAAAAAACTAGTGATGCACCGAATATTCGGCCACAGAAAATTTTCGGCCGAAAATGCCTTTGAAATTGAAATTTTTGCCATTTTCGGCCAAAATAAAATTAAAGCCGAAAGAACCTGGCCGAAATAGGATGTTGTGGTGACGCAAGCAAAAAAACGCTGCAAGCAAGCATCTGTTTGAATTAAACAGCGAATGCAGGGGTGAGTGTCCGCCTTTTCTAATCTTATCTGGCTTTCTACCGTGCGAGTTTGCACCGGTCAGTCGCAACAGCTCCCAGGGTCATTGCGCACACCGGAGGAGAGGGGCGTCGCTTGGTGTACAACATTTAAGCGGATCGAAAAAAGACAGAACTGCTGTGTACTGCAGTACAGGTGAGCCACTCTTTTGCCTGCAGCGCCTTCCCTTTTCTTATTTTTATTTTTTTTTCATTAAGAGCCCTTCGAAGCTTCCACTTTTTCACTGGCATCCCCGTGGCTGTGCTAAATACTTTAGCTAATACTAGCACTATTGCTATCAACAGTTTTAAACACAACACTTACCGCTATCTCCGGGTGGTGACAGGCCTGCACAGGACGCTGTGTGTGACTTTGCAGTCCGTTCCCGAAGCCGATTAGCTGGTGTGAACAAATGTATTTATTTATTTTTAAACGTCGGTGAATATGTGAATGTGCCAATTTTAAATGCGTCGCACCTTGTCCCGCCACACGCATCCGTGCCCGCCTGTGCTAACTACATTGACTATAAAGTCCAATCGCACTGCCAGAAAATGCTCAACCCTCATTTGGTGTTTAACTCTTTGACTGCCAGACGTTTTCAGAAAAGGGATGCTGTCAGTGCCAGCCGATTTAAGCATTTTGACTGATCTTTCAAGGTCCACAGAAAATGTTCTGTTTGTTCTGTCTGTTTCTCTTCATTGTCCGACCGAATGTCCGCTTGTGCAGCTCCGGCGTTAGCAGCGCTAGCCGGTGAGGCTTTATGACGTGAGAATAAAGGCCGCGTCCAACTGTGGCGTCAACCTCGGGATTCACCATCATCATCATCATCATCAATGTGCATTGGTCGATGCTTTTCGACAACTCTCCATCGCCCGATCGAATCTCCGCTTGTGCAGAAGTACCCGGTCGGTTGTGCTGCGCGTTTTCCGGCGTTAGCAGCGCTAGCCGGTGAGACTTACTACGTGATCATAACGGTCGCGTCAAGGCTTCCAACTTTGGCGTCAAGCTCGGAGTCATCATCATCGTCGACATCAATGCGCTTTTTAGTATTGATCGATGCTTTCCGTCTTTGAAAAAAATGCTCAAGCGTGAGCTGCTTGCAACCGGTCGCCATTGTTGCATCATCAGCCATTGTCTCCTCAACACTCTAGCTCCGCCTCACGTCTTCTACTGACGCCCACGGTGGGCGGCCCACCCAACTTTGTGCAAAGAGAGTCATCGCTGCCATCTAGGGGCCAAAACGAGTCATTAAACTAACTAGATCTGCTTGATACTTGATACACAGCTGCCCAAGGCTTTCCTCCACCCGTTTAAAAAAAAACAAAAAAAAAACATAGTGAACGTCTTTTAACTCTTTGACTGCCATAAACGTTATAAAACGTTTAGCATAAACCTAGGGAAGGGCGCCGAGGACGTTAAAAGACGTCCCCTATGTTTTTTTTTTTTTTTTTTCAAAAACGGGTGCAGGAAAGCCTTGGGCAGCTGTGCTGAAAGTATCAGGCAGATATGATTAGTCAAAGACTCGTTTTGGCCCCTAGAGGCCAGCGATGACTCTCTTTGCACAAGGTTGGATGGGCCGCCCACCGTGGGCGTCAGTAGAAGACGTGAGGCGGAGCTAGAGTGTTGAGGAGACAATGGCTGGTTCAAGCCATTGTGGCTTGACCAAGCAACCGGTTGCAAGCAACTCACGCTTGAGCATTTTTTTCAAAGACGGAAAGCATCAATCAATACTAAAAAGCGCATTGATGTCGACGATGATGATGACTCCGAGTTTGACGCCAAAGTTGGAAGCCTTGACGCGACTCCTATGACACGTAGTAAGCCTCACCGGCTAAGCGCGGCTAGCGCGGCTAGCGCTGCTAAGGCCGGAAAACGCGCACAATAGCCGGCCGGGTACTTCTACACAATCGGACATTCGATCGGGCGATGGAGAGTTGGCATCGACCAATGCAGATTGATGATGATGATGATGATGACTCCGAGCTCTACGCCAAAGTTGGAAGCTTTGGCGCGACTGTTACTATCACGTAGTAAGCCTCACCGGCTAAGCGCGGCTAGCGCGGCTAGCGAGGCTAGCGCTGCTAAGGCCGGAAAACGCGCACAATAGCCGGCCGGGTACTTCTACACAATCGGACATTCGATCGGGCGATGGAGAGTTGGCATCGACCAATGCAGATTGATGATGATGATGATGATGACTCCGAGCTCTACGCCAAAGTTGGAAGCTTTGACGCAACTGCTATGATTACGTAGTAAGCCTCACCGGCTAAGCGCGGCTACCGCTGCTAACGCCGGAGCTGCACAAGCGGACATTCGATCGGACAATGAAGAGTACGCCGAGTCCAATGCATATTCATCGGAGGAGCGGGTACAGTCTGATCACGGAGAAGACACTGTTTCTGGACTACGATGCCACCATGAATGGAGTGGATAAAATGGATCAGAACATCTCCTACCACCCGGTATAGCAACTGAAGGACACGGGGAAGCGAGACGTAACGAAACCGTAGCATGATCCTGATATTAGACTTGATGACACACTGCAGTATATACTTGCTATTCCCCGGAAAAAAACGGCCTGCAAGAAAGTGGCGCACGCGAAGAGGCAATCTGTTGTGCAAATGCTGTTGCGTCTCCTTGCACGCAGGAGAGTGTTACAAAAAGAAAAACTGTCGTTGAAACATCCACATATTTGTAAATAGCACCACAGTTGCACACATTTGTAAATAGTTTGCCAAATTGTTGTCAAATTGTTACACTGTTGAATGTAAATAAACGTATTTTGCTATCAAAAAACACTTTTTCATTCTTGGTGGTAGTGTTTTATAGAAGTAAAGCACTATTTAGGTGTTTGTGGCATCATTCATGGACAAAAAGAAGTGTCAAATTCACTAGAATGCATGAAATAATATCGTTTCACTAAAAGCTTGATTTCTCCGTATTTTGGTCCAAAACAGGCGAAATTATATTGTGCTTGGTTAAAATGCCAGTGCTAAATAAACATTTTATAATAATATTATAATTTTAATTAATTATAATAAATGCAATGATAGCAAAAATTGGCATAATTTCTTTTTCTGCCGTTTCGGTTTTCGGCCAAGCATTTTTCATTTTCGGCTAAACATTTGCATTTTGGTGCATCCCTACTTAAAACCTGTCAAATATGAACACAAAGTTATCTGTAGTGAGAAAAGTTATACCAACTCGCCTCAAGAAACCTTACGTGTAGAAGGATGAACTTGAAGTGTGTGTGTGTGTGCCCCTTTTAAATTGGTTCCCTTTGAGAATGTGCTAGCATTTATGGTTCGCTTCCACCAAATTGGATCAGCTGTATATTTGGCCCATTTACTGTATTCTTTAGATTTTTTTTCAATAATTTAAAAAATATTTAATATTTTGGGCTCCCGGACCCCTCCCGCCTTTCTCATAAAAAAAATTGTATTGAATAGCTATCAGTGGTTTTTGAAGGTATTTTTGGTTTTAAAACTATTTGTATTTTTTCCCCTTTTCCCAATGCATTTCAGTGGGCGTCAATCAGACATGGACTTTCACTATTTGCTGGCTGATCTGGTCCCTATCCCCCACAAATTGCAGGGGTCGACTGTATTTTAGTCGACACGTTTATATAAAAAAATATTTAAAAACTACAACAAAACTGTGGAAGTATAGCTCAGCTAAATGATAAGTAATTGCCCGCTGCCAAATTACCTGCTGTTTAATTAAACGGTATGATACGTGCACACCACCTAAACTACATAACATTTCATTTTTGTGTTTTTTTTATATTTGTGACCTTAAATGTGAACACTCAAGTAATTGTGAATTTCGGGTATGTGTGAATGTGGCTTGTTTCAGGGCTGTTCATTAAATGTCAACACATTTGAAAATGCATGTAAATTGTTTTTTGGAACCTTGGTTCGCAATTTTGATGAACAAATTTGTTTACGGCTGGGGTGTTTCAGGAGTTTCCCAAATGGCCAGTCCATTCCCGGCCAAAATCGTCGCACATCAGGACTTACTCCATTATGAAGTGAAATGGTTATTTTCTCTTCTGCATTCTTATTTTTTCTTTGATAAAGCAAAAACATACATATATTTTAAAAAAATTATCCAAATACTTGATTATTCGATAAGACTTCCAGTAGGATATCTGAATAACAAAATATTCAACAGCTGCTGCCCTAAATGAAACGCAGCTAAATCAGATATGTGCCACTTGAAATGGAAATGAAGTAGCCAAATCAAATATAGGCATTAAAATGGAATTGGCCACTTCAAACTGCACTGTAAATTCAGCCTTATTATCCCAAGTAAACATTTTAAAACAAAGGTTAGCGCTCTCATATTCATCAGAGGCCACATCGAAGTTATGGTTGCCCTCAAGAGAGCCAATATGACTGTGAAAATAATATAAATCACCTTGTAATTTTATACATTCCCCCTACATTTCTTTGTTATTACACATACAGTATTTTTTAGTAACGATTTGAAATAGAAACAGTGCTGCTCAAAAGTTTGTGAACCCTGCAGGCATGGTCAGACTTTTTGTATAAAATATTAAAATAACCTTATTAAATGTTTAGTCATACTCAAATCTACAATTACAACATTGAAAATAATGGACTTGAACAAAAAGAATGATAATATCGTCATTCATTCTTGAACAAAAGTTGTTGATTTAAGAAAAACTCAGATTTCATGGGTGCAAAAGTATGTGAACATCTCACTTAATCAAACATTGCACCTCTTTTTGCAATGAGAACTTCATTCAAACACTTTCTTTAGTGACTTATTAGCACTGATGTGCACAGGTAGACCCCTAGTGGTGCTCACACCCTTACCCCTCTGCCCTCTCAGAAAAAGTGCCCTTTGGAAAGTTTTTTTTTTTTTTTTTAAATAAACACTTTACTGAGGACGGGGCAATGATGACACAATCTTTTAGAAAAGCTGCATGATTAACCGTGTGTGAAAAAACAACAACAACAATATGCATCCACTGCGCGCGTGCACCCGACCTAGCTCTCTCGCTCGCTTCCTTTGTCACGTGAACGCTAATTACCTACGGTCGCGGTGTGGGACAGACACACACACGCATCTCCTTCCCCTGCTGCTCCACCCCCACCAGGTAACTGTGTTATGAATCCAGTGAAATTGTATTGTTTGTTTGCCCTCTATTCCCTACCTAAAATCATTTTGTTGTGAAGTCTCATACAGCACAAAAAACTGAACATAAATTAGTCAATATTAGCCACCTAGTTTAAAATACTATATGCTAATTCAATAATCGATAACCACCACATAGTAAGACTAATGACGGTGAAAGGAAGCTCTCTGTGGTCTGTGCATTGAACTTTGGATCATTGTATTTTGATTTGTGGGGATTATTTTGACTTCAAAATGTGATGAACTGTTGTTTGTGTCTGGTTTGTATTATGCTAGTAGTCACAGGCAAAAACAATCCAAAACGTCATTGGTGATCAATGAGTTTGCATTGAGTTGCACTGTGGAAGTATAAGAAATGCTCGGATGTTTGGAATTGTCAATTGCCTGTGAAAAATACCGCTTTGCCTTCTTGTAATGATGACAACAGTCAGTCTTATTCGTTCTCAAGCCATTGGTCTGTTTGGTTACAATTGGTCTATTTATTTAGTAATTGTAGCATAAGGCCTAGAAAGGAGAGGCTGAAAAGGAGAAAAGAAAAGGAGCTACAGCAAGCAGTCAAGGGAAGCATCTCTCTGCTCTCTTGGATGAAATCAAAGACACATGAAAATGAAAGGTCAGACTCAGAGTCAAGGCCAGAGGGAGTCAAGTTAACTAGAGTTTAGCACCTTTTAAATATCCCATTTTAATATTGATTTGCTCCTTAAGGTTAATTGTATTGAAAAAACTTTTTTTTAAGTAGTTTGGACTAAATCAGTAGGCATGAAGCTATTATTAGCTAAATTATTAGCTATTATTTAGTACAAACCATAACTGTAAGTTACTTCTATGCAACAAGTCTTGCAGTCATGTTGCCCTAATAGGCTGTTATTAAAACTAGCTGTGGGGTATTATTAATTATTATGTGTGTGTAATGTTTATTTAAAAACTTCTATTGACATTTCCCAACATCCGGGCATTACTGATATGTCCCCAATGCAACACAATGCAAATGCTTCCTTTATACCGTGAAAACAAACGGCAGATTGTAATGCTTTTTCCTGTGACTGTCATACAAACGACATCCCATCACATTTTGAAATCAAAAATAATCCTCACAAATCAAATTAAAACAATCCAAAGTCCAACGCTTTTCAATGAGCAGATAGATTTCGTTCACCAAATTGACGGCCATCTTGGCTTGTGACGTCATCTCGGAATTGTCAGTAAGGTATATTACTTGTGCACTAAAGTGCATACCCCCCCCCCCCCCCCCGAACCAATTGCCCCCCCAAAATCTCTGTGCACGCCACTGCTTATTAGTCTTTATATTTGTTTATAAACATATATAAACGATGTAGTGGCACAAATTTTGAGTGGATGCAGCAAAGAAACACGTCTGCATACTGCATAATTTATTAAACATTTTGCAGGCTTCTGAGAGTCCATCTAGTCCGAATATTTCTGAGGTTGTTTGTTGGAGTAGGTCGGTCCAAAGCGGAAGCTCCCCCACTCACTTCCTCATTGTGGTCATGCGCGTACCCAGGAGGGAAGAGCTCGTTTAAAAGCGCGATGTTTAGACACATTAAAACGCATAATGAGCACGCGAATAGCAATGTGCCGTCGTTATTAACAACACACTGGAACGCGCATTTGATGTAAAGAAACGGGAATGCGCCTTTTGCCGACGCGGTGCCATAATTCCTGTGACACTCCCTTTAAGCGATCACGGTGCCCTTTAAATAAACTACAATTCCACTCGGCCCCTCGCTAAGTATTTAAATCCCCTAACGAACGCAAAAAAAAACGCAAGGAAACAAAACAACGAAACAAGCTGTAATATTCACACAACGACTCCAAATGAGGATAAACAGTTGAGGGGGGAGAAAAAGTCGCTCGAGATGCCCCGAAGTGAGTTGATTATTTACACCGAACCTGCTCGAACAGACGTAGAATTCAGCTTGTTAAATCCCATTTAGTGTCGCTGGCTCGGTTCTTACCTACACAGTGGATGAGTTTGTGCCGCCATGAGTCAAGTTCTTGCCGAAAGCCGCGCCTGTCGATGGAGCATTGCTGCCTTTTACACTGACTCGCCATTTTCTGTCGTTCTTCTCCGGCGGCGGGCACCCGCACGCCGAGAGGAAGCTTTGGGCGCGTGAACGCGCGCGTCGACGTGCATTGTGGGGAGGTAATCGCTGCACATATACATTCCTCACAAAACAAACTCGAACTGTTGTTTTTAATTATCGAGAATAAAAATATAAAAGTATATTAAATATTAGTATTGTAAAACATGGTATCATTATGCAGTTGCAACAATATTACTACTCTTATATATATATATATATATATATATATATATATATATATATATATATATATATATATATATATATATATATATATATATATATATATATATATATATATATATATATATAAATATAAATAATAATAATGCTATTGAAATAATGACCCAATTAAAATATGCTTCTTTCACATTAAGGTTGAATAAAAATGGTACCAGGCACGGCTTGTTTCTCTCCCAGGGCTTCAGGGAGATTGACAGTGAACTGAAAAAATCATGTTGATAATTAAGAAATATATTTTAGACTATCAAATAAAATGCTGGAGTTGTTTAACTGGGCCCTCTCAGATTCCTGATGGGACTATTGACAATTCCGAACATCCGGGCAGTTCTTATAGTTCCGCAAAGCAAATGCTTCCTTTGCGCAATGAAAACAAATGGCGTAATGTAGCCTATAGTTTTTGCCTGAGACAACAAACTAGGCATTGTTATAGCAACATTGCATCACATTTTGAAAACAAAATAATCCTCACGAATCAAATTACAACGATCCAAAGTCTAACTGCTTTTCAATGAGCGGCGAGCTTCCTTTCACTAAATTGACCGCCATTTTGACTAGTGACGTAAGTTCGGAATTGTCAATAGCTATGGCCCCAATCCTTGAATGGTACCTAAATAAATAAAACATTTGTAAAGCCATGAAGTTCGCAAGGCGGCAAGGGCGCCGCCACTTTGACATTAATTTCAGTCGACAGTACATTGCTACATCTTTGGATTGCTGAAAACGGGTGTATTAGTCTTTGTGCTTCTTATTTGACAAACGCAATATTAATCAGAATACCATGTTTAGACTAGTGGGGGCATTTTACGTTTTATTGCAAAGGAAATTTTGCACGTGACTTCCACTTTAAATACAGTAACAAAGCAATTGTACTTACCTTCCACATTGCACCATTTACTGCCACTAATGCAGCATATTTGTACCATATTTAATAGATTCATAGCTGTGTTTTATGTGTTTATGTATATTTGTGCTGTTTAGGCACACAGCGGGATGTAAATGTCACCAATGGGGGTATGACCATAGGCCACCATAGACAGTACTGCATATTGGATTTTTATCTAAGAAGCCTGATTCCTATCTGAGTATATCTGAATCTAAGCATTTTTTTCCCCGTTTTTATGCTGCCATGTTGCATAGCAAAATTGTTTCACTCGAGGGCAAAAAAAAACAAAAACTGAACTGTGTCAATTGAGCCATGCAATGCAAATCCAAACTGTATCAAACTATTATAAAAAAAAAAATAAAAGCAGATATGTCTCTTTAGGTTTTCTACCTCACAGTAAGTTCCATTCACAATTAAATGGCCATCATTACACTTATTCATTTCATAGCTCTCTGAGCTGAACTCTTGCGAGATTCACTGACAGGTCAACTTCCAACATTTTGGGGTTAAACTACAAATTGTACAACTTTGGCATGCAGTTCCACTGTTTACCATTACCAAAGTAGTACAGTATGGTACATGTTGACCTACATACTAATATTACTGTACATATTACACATATTATTTTAATTTGCCGGGGAAAACAACAAACATTGTTCCTATTGTTTTAACTACAGTAAAAAAAAAAAAAACTTAAAATTGAAGCTGCCGCTAATAGGGCAGAAACTATGTAATATGTATGATGTGTATTACACTTCTATTTGTGGTGGAGTGACCTATTTTGTAACCAGGACAACAATTCAAACTATTTGTTTTATCCAACAACAAACAGCCTCAGAATTCTATATAATTATTTATTATTGATAGCTGAGAGGTCATAATAGTCATGATGGAGCCACGTGGGATCGTTTATCACTGCCTTATCATCTTTACGCAGACTCATTACACAACCATAATAAAGCGTGACTTAATCACAAGCAAGCTGCTCTCTGGAATAATTGCTCCCCGCAGATGAATATGATGTGAAACAGACATGGACTGCAGATTGAACGCTCCAACATCCTCATTCAAGAGACACAACAGTGAGAGGATTACGCTTAAAATTAAGTGAATTAAATTAATATAATGATAGTACAGTTACGGTTGTATGTCCTATTTGTTTTGTATTTCTGCTATATGTAGGCCTTCATATAGAAAGGAACCTTATGTGCTATCTTAAAGGGAAAAAGTACTTCCCTCTCTATAAGGATGGAGAACCATGTGATTTTCCTCAACCAATCAGAAAAAAGGCAACCAGACACCCTGGACTGGTCATCAGTCATTTGCACATACAGGTATTTTTAACAAAGACAAATCATCAAACACACCTATGGATGATTTAGTCGTCGATGAACCTAAGAAACACATTTTTGAAATGTGTACCTGGAGTAAATCCACGCAAGCAACATGAAAACTCCACAGAGAAATGAACTGAACAGAACTGTGAGGCAGCTGTGCTATCCACTATAGAGCACCATGCTGCCTAGTCTAAAATCAGATCAAATGATAGATGGGCTCCTACTATATATATATTATTCTATAATCCACAAATCCTTGTCAACACCCCCATGAATATCCCTACCTATTATTAGAATAATTAACATTCCTGGATGCTGTTTTATGGTTACAATAAAACCCAGACTTTATTCAAATTGTTCCAATCTTTACACATGACATACATAATAAATGTAGCCTGGAGGATATTGAAGTGTAGCCTGCTGCTCTGCCGCTGTAATGAAGCACCGCGTGTCCAACCAGACAGTCTTTTTTGAATGAGCAAATACACTCAGGCGATGAAAAAGTAACAGGGGCAGCTCGCCATGGTGCTGTTGTAGTGATGCCTCCGTTGTCTGTCGGACGTTTGTGAGCTATAACAGGAAAAAAGCCACCAGCCCTAAAATACGAGCATGTCATAGCATCACTATTACACATCTTTTCAGTTCATCTAAATACATTTTACAATGAAATAGACATCATTTTCGAGGCGAGGTGTTTGTAATATTTATTAAATGTTTCTAAGTAGAAACTCAATTTTACAAGAGCCGCCTGAAGGTAGCATACGGTCCTCAGCCGGTTATATTTTTTTTACGCCCCTCGGCTGCTCTACATCGCCTACATGCTTCTGAGACAACAAACGTAGCGTACAGGTAAATAAATAAGCATTTATAAGCTTAAACCTGCTCGCTTTTTAGTGCACAAATGTGCCTTTAGAGGTGACAATTGACTCGATAGTAAAAGCGGTATACTGCATATCCATTTCCGTGCATGGACGCTTAATCTAAACACACACATTCACTATTTTGATTTTTTCCCTTTAACAACAACAATACTAATAGCCTTTTATTCGATATTTTTATAATAGCAAGCGTGGGCGTAAAATGATACCTGGCTGCCATTCTGTAACACTTGTTTGCAGCAGCATTTGGAAATAGTTACATTCTCTCGTTTGTTATGTTTTTAACAAAAAAATTAAAATCAATTCTGTGTGGCATCACAACGTCATGCATACCCTGTGGTTTTATATACGCCAATGCAATTTCCAACAATTGATGGCATCAATGTGCATCTTAATCAACACAGTGTAAATTTCACAAAAGATAAAAACATTTATGAGGTTTATTTGTATTTTTTTCATTTAATTAAGCATTATTGATTCATTGTAAGTATATTCTGTTTATTTGCACGTGTCCACCTAACATGGTTGAAAAAAGGTCACATTGTCATGACAATAGTTGTATTTTGTGTGTGCGTGTGTGTGTGTGTGTGTATGTGTGTGTGGTAATATAGACTGAGGCTAGCTCCAACTACATTGACAACATTAATGTCCACCGTTGGGTCAACACACTGGAAAACCTCAATTTATGTTGTATATTTGACTAAAATGATCACTTGAGTGACAAATTAATATTTAATGACAGTATAATAATATTCTGTTCTCATGTGTCCATCCAACTTGGTGACATGTATGACTAAATGACCCAAACAGATGCTTCTCCTTTTCTCCGGTGACACCGATAATCCCATCAGGGTGGTTTGTCTCTGTAGCAGTGCCCATCAAGTGAGAGGTCAAAGGTAAACCTCATGTACAGTACATGGATGTGTTTGTCAGATAGCGGGGGCGACATGACTCTGACCAGAGGCTCCTTCACCTACGCCACTGGAGAGGAGTACCATGGCGAGTGGAAAGGAGGCAAGTGAACGTCCTCACTCATTTAAATGTCTACTTTCTCTCTCTTGTTTCTTGAGTTTATGTGAGGGGCAGGGTACACACTGGAAATGTCGCCAGCCAACTGCACAAGACGTATAGACAAACAATCATTCACACTCGTATTCACAGCTATAGATAATTAGTCTTCAGTGAACCTAGCATGGATGTTTTTTTTTTAAATGTGAGATATAAGTAAACAGTAAGAAAATAATCTTCAAGATGTTTATTGCTACCCCGTAGATCAGTGTCAAACTACAGTAAATATAAATTAATTAGAATTAATTAGTGTAGATTTTACCTTGAAGCAGAATCATGAATTCTTCGCGAAGTCTTGTTTTGGACACTGTGGGGTATCATGGGAAAGCAAGAGCATTCCTCGGCTGATTCCTAAAGCAGAAATCCCTGCTAAATATCAGCTGGATTAGAGTACAGTTAATTCCCGTCACACAGGAGGCAGATGGGACTCCTAATTCACTGCTAAACCTTTAGCTGACAGTGGGGAGGTGCAGAGGGAAGTTTACAGTGATTCACGTGACAGACACTAGCAATACTGATCGGAAAAGCCTTCACTTTTTGGGGGGCCGCTCGTCTGTATAAATGACTCTTAAAACATCCGTTTACATATAATGGGAAATTGGCTTTGTAATGAATTGTATATTCATAGTGTGGAATTAAACAACCAAGTAAATATTTAGTTATTTGTTTATTTGTGTGTGTGAGCAAGCGGTTCTGCATTTCAGCCCCACTGGTGAAAACAGTCAGGCAAAATCCAATTACTCATCGGCAAACCCATTTGTAAGCAACTCATTGGCAAGATCCAAATTACTGTTTGTCAATCTAACGGAAGCTGGCCACACCATTGGCCTAGGACTATGTGAGGCGAGATGAGAACTGGATCACTGTGCAAGTCAGACCACCAGGTGTGTGTGTGCTGTAAAATGAAGTCTATAATTCTTTATAATATAGTTATTTAGATGAATACATGCCACGTTCATGTTATTAAGACGCATGGTAACTTCTTTATTTCTTTTGTTCTTCTGCTGGTTTTCCAGGTCGGAGGCATGGCGTCGGCCAGCTCAAGTTCCAGGATGGAACGTGTTTCTCAGGGCAGTTTGAGGACGGCCTCTTCCATGGTGCCGGAGTCCTGCTCTTTACAGATGGATCAAGGTGCGCAGGCAAGAGGAAGGCGCTTTGTCCTCATTCAGACTACCAGTGATCTTTTCATCTTGAATCTTGTTGTTTTGGTGCTCTGGCAGGTACGAGGGGGAGTTTGCTCACGGAAAGTTCCAGGGCCTAGGCATCTTCAGTCGGTTTGACGGCATGAAGTTCGAGGGAGAATTCAGAGACGGACGTGTGGAGGGATACGGTAAGTCCAACGCTACGCTATAACATCTGGACATTGTGCTTGAACATCATGAGCTCCGTCTGCCTCCAGGACTATTGACGTTCCCACACGGAACACACGGCATTCCACGCAATGAGGGCTTGTTCCAAAACCACAAACTCCAAAGGCGAGAAAAGTGTCGCGGCGTGGTGCAGAGGGCGCAGGCGTCGGCCACCAACGCTCGCAGTGTCGCTCTTTGACTCTGGCTAACCTCGACATCAATGTCATGGTATTTGCTTGTTCTAGGAGTGCCTCAGGGAGGTAAACTCCACCCTCTCATGCTCCTATTACTTCATGTCCTCATCACTTCTTTTGATTGATTTATGAAACGCACAAACTTTTAACCACGTTTTCTTTACAGCAGTCACACACTCATTTACAGTTTGTTAGCGGGCTAATATTTAGCTAGACGACAACAAAATGCTAAGAAAGAGAATAGATAGAGCTTATTTTACACATTATAGCCTATGAGACCTGCAGTATAAAGGACTATTTGGGTCAGCTAAAAGAAACTACATGGATAAAATGGTAGAAATATGAGAATAAAGTTAGAATGCTTCTCAAAAGTTAAAAATTTACAAGAGAAAGAAAGCATAATTTAACAGAAGAAAGATGCACATTTTTAAAGAACTGAGTAAATTCGTAATAAGGTCATAATACTACAAATAAATAATTTTATAACAACAAAGTCTTAATTTTACAGCAATAAAGTAATAAGTAATTAATAACGATGTCATGAAATAATGATAAAGCCGTCTGTCTTTTCATGCCCAGTGCAAGTCTACTGTGTGCAAAGTTGGAGTTTTCTTTCTTTTGGTATTTTGACTGACTTGTTTGTCAGCCAATGGAATCGGCTCCCCTCATTCCCTTTTAAATTCAGCGCACGAGAGAGGTGTGCGGTCTACATGGCGTGTAGATGCAAAGTAAAAGTAATTACAAAAATATTTCCACTTGTGGATGATTTAAAGTTGGCCGCTGTGGAGTCGGCACCCTCAAAAACCATAGTTGTGCCACAGTCAAGGGGGATGCTTTTAAATGTATTGATGATAATAAAAATGTGTTCAATTGATTGATTTCTACAATGATTCAGAGGGACTGAAACATTTAATACACCAAAATCACGTTACGCCACCTGCGCCACAACTTAGACCTGCTTTTAGCTAGTCTAATTTCTAGTCTTTGTTCTGTCTACAAATTGTCAGGTGCGCCAGGGCATGTAATAGAGAACACCTTCGGTTTGACAAACACCCAGCGAGGTGTAATGCAGTCTGCCAAATTTCACAACACGGGAAACTAAAGTTGCCTCGGCACAAAGATGAAGATGCGCCAGTTTTTATGTCGTGCACACATATGCCAGTCTATGAAAATAGGTCCCGTAATGATATGAGGAAAATATCAGTTTTATCGGAGTAATGTAACTTTGTTCTGAGAAGTCGTACATGCCAAAGGTCGAAATTTTATCCAGAAAAAGATCTGCCATTTTACAAGGGAGCATATTGGAAAAATATATTTTTGGGGTGAATTTAAGGGGATTTTTTTTTTGTGAAGATAAATTGTAAATACAAATTTTACAAATTTTCTGACAAAAAGTCCTAAATCCATTGATTTTTAATAATCACACTTTTTGTTTTCAAGGCATTTCTTGTAATTTTGTTCTCATAAGTTCTTTCCAGCATGGCCTCTAATAGTCCTGCATACTTCAGTAAAAAAAAACATTTTGACTTTCACTTACCATTTATTAGTTCGACCTAACTTCAAATGATGCCCTGCAATAGTTTCTCTTTTATTATTACCAAGAGGGGATTATTGTTCTATATAGAATGTAAACGAGTGAACGTTTTTTTTTGTTTTATTATTACATAAATGCAGAAAATAATACCCTAACCTTATGATCTCCATGACGTAATGGAGTGTTGTTTTTACATTGCATAGGTTTAATTTTTATATATCGAATCGAGATACAATGCACTTAAAAAACGCAGTGACAGATCTCATTTTATTCGAGGAATGCATTTGCTTCGTTCCACTTTTGCCTTAAAGACATTTTTTGGGTACAACAAGCTCATGTCATCATCCGTGGCTCCTCCTCTGCATCATTGGCATCATCAACGCAAGTGTGTGTGCGTGAGTGTGCGTGTCACACTAATGGATTTGTGGTGCGTATTTGAAGGCTGCCTTCACTTTGACAGACACGTTGCTAAGCTGCGACTGCGGAGATCCGAGCGGCACTCGCTCAAGTGTCTGTGGAAAAGACTGCAGAGATGATTTCATTGTACGTTGTTCACAGTAGACGCACTGCTTATCCAGATATCTTCAAACTTGATGTAGTAAAAAAATAAAATAAAATGCATTTATTCCAGGACCTAAACTGAGGCAGCTGAAATACTTTATGTACAGTTTGTGTGTGTTTTTGTGAGGTGCACAGTGATGGTATTGACTTGGACCTACTGTACTGTATATCAGATACATTAAGACGTGATGCACACAGGCCACATCATAACTAGTGTGTGATGACAAATAGGCCTTAAAAAGTGTTGGTACACGTTTTCCGGTTGCCTGCTTCCAACTTCCAACCAAAGAGACAATCCTGTGATACAATAATGGATGTGTAAATCATATAACTGGCGATAAACAAGTGATGAGACAAAAATGACAAATCATTGCAGACACAAATGAGACGTAAGTGACATCAGATTTTAGCTGTAAATTTTCTCCAAATGTCTTGCATATTATTGTTGTACTCATTACAGCTATCATTTATGAGGGTTCAAAAAACAACAACAACAATATAAGCTCCTATGTTCGCTTGCTTTGAATTATGCCTATTAGTAGCATTAGAGTGCTGCAGAGTACAATTGTAAAGATTGGGTTGGAAAAATGCAGAGCGGTGCATCTTTCCAAAAGCGCACCGGGATCATTTAATATTCTCTCTGTATGTGCAATGTGTGCTACAGTATATGTTTTCATTTTTATATCATTTTATTTGATTATTTTCATTTCGAGTGTGTTACCAACAACAACAAGAAAAAGAAACATGTATGGTGCTTAATATCGCCGTGCCTCTCCAGACATTCACCTGCCAGGCAAATATTGTGATGGTTACACCATTCATTTTTTTATTTCGTTTTTACAGTCACAAGTTCATAATGTGACTTTGAGAGAAAAACAATGGACAGAAACATATGTGGCATATATAAAGGGATGTTCAATAAAGTCTTGTCTTGAAAAGAAATGTGTGGTTTTGGCTGCATGATTTTTTAGTATGATTTTGTACCCATTCTATGCAAATGTAATTAAGAACTAAATGCAGTGTTTATCTTTCTATCTATTAGTGCTGTCAAACAATAATTTTAAAACTGATTAATCTCATAATTTTCTGTAATTAATTGGATTTTTCTACTTCTATTCTTGTAATGAATGTATATTTATATTCACAGACTATTTAAATAGCTTTCTTTAGTCCTTGAGTATAGTTTGAATATACGGTACAGTGGCTGTTTGTTGTTGTTGTTGTTTTTACACTTATAAGACAATTAAGGGACGTTAAACATCTTTCCTAGTCTTCACCTATGCACACATGCATACAAAGACTATTTGACATTCCTGAATACTTTAGAGAGACTAAAGATAAGGCTTTACTCCAGTTGCTCACCACATGCAGTTCCAGGCTGCTTATCTTTTTCCTCAGCTCTGTGGGATCCTCTCATTGAGTCTGGTACAACATCATATAACGCCTGCGGACAGACACAAATATGGCTGCACAAGAGAGCTGATGGTGAACAAATTAATGGGAAAGTATTACTAAAAATAGCATTGTGGTGACCATATGCATTCTGTAGGGAATCAACCGCAACACATGTCATATTTAATAGTGGGCATCTTTCAGGGAAGCTTGATTTTGTCCATTAGTTTTTAAAATAATCAAACTAATGAGGGCTTAAGTTGCATATGACAGTCTGTTAAAGTGAATGCAGAACAGTACAAATGCTAATAGTACAGTCGGATTGGCAAAGTTAAAAGAAAACACACAAAGTAATACAAAAATACATTAAAAGTGAAGAAAATAGAAATAAATACATTACAAATAAATGCAATATATACATAATATATGTATTCAAACAAAAAATAACTATAATGGTGAGGGTTGCACTAAAAATGACTGAATTGAACTGAAGGTTAGTAATGATGTTGTGGGTGTGTTCATGTTTGTCAATCTTGTCATTATCAATATAATTATTATTTGTAATTATAGTTAAACATTTAGCCAATTCACAATGACCAAAGAACCAAATGTAACAGGAGGGTTAAAGTGCTTGAAACCAAGCAGGTTCTTTACTGAAAGGCCATACTGACAGTGCATGTAAAGAATCCACTCACCGGCCAGCCACAACATTACAGTAGATACAGTACACAGGTACATGGACTACATTTACAAATACCTCATTATGAGCTGTACTATTTTGAATAGAAATATTAGCAATAAAAGAAATGCAATAGCAGTGAATTAAACTGCTTTTTCTAACATTTTGGCTGTCTCAGAAATGCCTCCCAGTCTGATGAGTGTATGCCACACCCTGCTAACTCGCCTAAGTCATGTACTAAAGGTGTGTTCCATTGAAAAGCATGTAAACATCACTTTACATTAAATACAATCCATCAGGGGTTGTTTCAGTTGTTCTAATTGGTGAATAAGTATAACACAATATGGTGACCTCTTTTTTCTTTTTTTTAATTGCTGTATATATTGTAAGATTTGTATTTATTTATTATTATTGTTGTTATTTTCTAACAGTTACTCCAGGACTGTGGATGACCTAAGCAGACATGTGTTGACACAGTGTCCAAGCCTCTCGTTAATGTATAACCAGTTTTAGTCAGAGGGGTGAGGTAGAAAGCAGCTGCAGCCATTTTAACCACACTGGACATGAACCTTCCGCCATGTTGGAGAGACTTCATGATCATTAGAGGACTCCCTGACAGGTATTTAACTCATTTTCATCACTTTTGAATTGTCTGGCTATAAAATGTTGTCTTGCTTATTTGAACTTATCAGCGAAAACAAACAAATACAGTACAGTACTGCATTTTTGTTGTTTTGAAAGTAAAAGTACTCAACTTGTGTGTGTTGGAGGTGTCGTTACCATGGTGACCCTCAAGCGCTTGAGTGTAGAAGACCCCCAGGATGTTTCTCCTCTTTTGCCTGAGGCTGCAGAGCCGGAAGTGACGACGCCTGACGCACACAACGAAGCAATGCCATGCAGAGACTTTTTCATCAGCAGGTAAAACAAAACAAAAAAATCCATCCATCCATTTTTCAAATCGCTTATCTTCGCATATTTTTTAGTTAGTATAGTTTCTTGAGAGCCTTAATAAAAACTGAACTGTTAAAAAAAAAGTTTCCTTACCCTAGCTCTACTGCATCTTGACTGTGCTGGTGTCAAGTGAGTGTACATTTTTGGTGACTGTACTGTATACTCTAGAGCTAATAATGTGGTGATGTCACCCAGGACTGAGAATGCTGTCCTCAGTGTGCTTCTACTGGTTGGATGCTACTCTGCTATTCTGATTCCAGCATATTTCCCTCTGCATAAATTCGCTATAACTGATGAAGAGTATCCCAAACCCAGAGAGGTGCGTATGGACACACACACATAAACCCATATTTTCATTGTATCAATCCACTCTTCTCCTCTTCAGGATGTGCTGAACCATTCGGCCTGGCTGCTATCAGGCCGGTGTCAACGTCGCTGGTGCGTGGAGCGCCTTAAGCGGCTGCCATGCTCCTCGGCCCTGACAGACATCCCCGTGTTCCTGCGGCGAGTAGGCAGCGCCGTCTCTTGGGACGCGCCCCCTCCTTTGGGGCTCCGCGGGAGCCGAGGGAATTTGGAGCGGGCTCTGGCCTCTCTGCCTCAGCCCGCCCCGCCTCGGTCCCTACGGAGAGACGGCAGCTGCAGAAGATGCGTGGTGGTGGGCAGCGGAGGGATCCTCCACGGGAGCCATCTTGGATCTCATATAGATCAATATGATGTCATCATCAGGTGTGTTGGCAACTAGAGCACAAGCAACCGAGGAGTTATTGAAAGAATATTTATTCAAATAAAAGATCAATAAAATAATAAATAAATAATACTTCTTAAAGATGAAATGCTGATCTGTACTGAGTGATTATTTCGCGTATCACAAGAGGGAGCCAACGTAGCACACTTCTGTTGTTTGTTGACATCATTCAGGATGAACAACGCTCCAGTGCTTGGCTACGAGAGAGACACTGGTTCTCGCACAACAATCCGCTTGATGTATCCAGAGGGAGCACCCAGCTCCGCCAACGAGTACAACAAGACCTCCATCGTTGCTCTTGTGGTCTTCAAGAGTCTCGACCTGGACTGGCTAACCGCTGTCATCACCAAACTACCTCTGGTGGGTCCGTACCTGCAGCCGAACCAGGAGCGTTAAATAAAATGAACACAATCACATGTTTCGTAGGGGTTCTGGTCCAAGTTGTGGTTCTGGAAGGAGGTGGTTGATGATATTCCCTTGAGAGCAGAGAACTTCCGGATCCTCCATCCGGAGATTATTCGTAAGACTGGAGAAGTCCTGCAGAAATATTCACAAAAACAAGGAAATGTGAGTATTTCTTTACCGAGCGGACGTAGCAGTAGACAGTAGTTCATAGTGAGCATGTGTTGTGTTGAAGTCAATGGTGCCCACGCTGGGGGCTGGCGCTGTGGTGATGGCTCTGCAGCTGTGTGACCACGTCAGCCTGGCAGGCTTCGGGTACAACATGCAGCACCCTCATGCTCCTCTTCACTACTACGAGACCATACGCATGGCCGCCATGAAGGCTCAAGTGAGTCCACCGTGGTCCTTTGTACATCACATTATATTACATAGGTCACATCACACCTTACAGAAGGCTGACATGTTTCGCAGCCATCTTTCTGTTATGGATACCCGAAGGGGATGAACTTTGTGAACGTAATTAGCCTCAGGTGGTGTTTGGAGCTAATGTCGAACCCAATGGGTCAACCACCACTTACCTTGCACAGCTGTGTTGCTGAATCCTGTTATTCCTGTCACCCTCTGCTTTGCTCTCGCTAGGTTTGGCTAGCTTCTAACGCTAGCCTCTTGTTAGTTGCTCCAGCGAGCTCTTGCTCGCCACTCTTGCTCGATCCCGCCAGCCCCTGCTCACTTGCTAACCCATTCAAAAATAACTGGTAGTAATTGGTAGTAGGCTTGCGAAGTGTGGTCTTTTATGAGGCACTGTAGTGTGCGTGCTTCGTTGCATAGTTCACCATTAGATAGCACTAAATCCTAAAAAGTACTTTATTACATTTCTGAGCTGTAAAAACATTTGGAGACAATCAAAATGCACTTTTTTTCTTTGGACAAACAAACATTTTGCAATCTTCTTATATAAAAAAATATTCATTAGCTCAGTATAATTTAATGTGGATCCAGACTTTATCTTAGGCCTACTTCTTTTCAAATAAACACTTTCTCAATCCAAAAAATTTGGTTCAGATGCAGGATGTTTTCTTTTTTTTCCCATAAACATGGAAGATTTGCACACCCAAGATACGTTGAAAAAAAACTAATGTGCAATATTTTATTATTTTTCTTACCAACTTGTTGAATTTTGGTTTACATCCAGGATTTTGTCTTTCAATAAAATCCATCGACTTAAGTGTGAACCCAAGAAATATTCAGAAAAATATATACAGTACTGTACAGTACACCAAAAAAAATGAAAATAAAGACTTCACAATTTCCCACAAGCTCCAATCCAGGCACATGCAAGAGTTGGGTGCAATTGTGTGCTGATCCATTGTTTGGCCTTGGAGGAGGTGAGTGCTCTACTTTGTGTGCTGTTGTACCTGCAGGTGGTTCATGACGTCAGCTCTGAGAAGCTCTTTCTGAGGGAGCTGGTGACAGCTGGCGCCGTCAGCGACCTCACGGGAGCGCTGTGAAGCGGACGCGCAGACGCTGACTCTAACATGAACTCAACACGTGCCTGCCTCCTCCTACTTCTTCCCGCCATCAGCCTATGATGATGATGATGATGGTGGTGAAGAGGACACTGACGATGATGTCCTACATTACTGCGGCCATGCAGCTGCTCTGAAGCGGCAGGGACTGACCTTTAAAGCACAACATCCCCGGGGTCTGTCAGAGAACTTAGCGGATTCATCTCTGAAAGGTTAGAAGACAAGCTCAGACTGTAGCGGCTTGTCTTCAAAGGAAGTGATATCATCATCCTGCATGTACAGTATATGGGGTAATAGTACCATCATACTGTGCCACTTATGGGCTTTATGGGCATTAATCTGTTCCAGCACCCCAAAAAACATCAATAGAATTGTTTATAAGCAATTTTTTTTAATAAGATAAGAAAAACAGCGCTCTACAGAAGCATTTCATAAAATCATACAGTAATAACACAATTAAATAGAATGTAAAGAATGAAACTGTTGCAAGGACATTGTTTTGCTCTGCATTGCGTGATTTAGCCACCAGGGGTCATTATAATACATTCAGACATACTACACGCAGATTTGATGAACTAAAATGTAGTAATATTAGTCGTTTTAGTCAAGGACAAAGAATATATGACTGTGAGTATTGTTGTCTGTATGAGTTTCTACCACTTGAGTTCAAGCAGAAGTTGTTTAAAGTTTCAAGATGACCGCTACTTGAAGCTAGTTTCATTAGCTTGTTTATGGTGTTTTGCATTGTGTTAGCAAAAAGATTAAATAAAAAGCAACTGTCATGAAAGTGTAAAAAAAATATATATTAAAATGTGCAAAACAAAGAAGGGTGCGTAATACAGTATGTGCCGTGGTCTTAGCTGAGCCTTTAGAGGAGTGGGTTCCGCGAGGGCTCCCACAGCTTGCTGGCTAGCTGTCTGCAGTGCTGCAGGATTATGTCAGTGGGGATGACGCCCAAATGCACGGTGAACAGCTCGTAGCACTTCACCACCTCGCCCGGGTGGCTCTTACTGTAGTAGCGCAGCAGCTTCCTGAGGACACACACAATGTGGGTTTAAATGCTTTTAGAATAGTTCTGCTGAGGTTCTCTTACCTGTAGTAGTCCCAAGCAAGCATCCCGATGGGGGCTGAGTCATCGGGTAGGACGGGCATTTCCACTGCCTCCAACTTGTAGCCCTGATGGGTTAACCAGCACACCAGACAGGTAAAGGGGTGGGCAAGCTTTTGGGCTCATGGGTCACATTTGATGAGATGAGCGACATCAAAAAGTTTAACTGTGTAGGTAAAATAGTTTATTTTAAATCAGTCAGAAATGATGCTCACACAACTTTGTTCCAGGATTTTTAAAAATTGTTTTCTTTGCATTTTCCAATAATTTTCTCACCAACTATCTTTTTTTAATTATTGTTTTTATTGATGTACATTTTTTTAACTATTAATTTTTATTGTTGGATCCATTTTTATTCATACAATAAAAAAAGTTTTTTTAATTTTATTATTCAAAAGTAATTTAATCTAATTAATTTACCAATGAATACTTTTTCAAAAATATTGAATATACATTATATGAAAAAATACTTATTTTACTTTTTTTTTTAATTCACAAAAATTAGTATCTAAGGAGATAAATCAATTATTTTATTTTTTAATAAATCAAGGAATTTTAATAAAACGGATTTCAAGGACGAAACCACTAAATTATTGCAAACAAAAGTTACAGCATTGTTGATAAAGTAAGTGCTCGCAGGCTGCATTAAGAGTGCTGTATGTATGAGCTATGTCAATAAAGTTCAAAGACTGGTGTCACAAAAGATAGATTTCAAACCCAAACAACAAACCCTATTTTCTTAAAAACCAAACAAACTTACGGTTTCATTTTCAAACCAGAGGAAGTAGCAGAAATAGAAGTCGCCATCTCGCAGCGTGACAGTGGAGTAACCCTTTTGGAGGTAGCGCCGCGTTGTGCTCACCAGCCTCCAAACCTTGAAAGCAAGATGAACACATTTATAGTCGTGTATGCACGCTCAGTGGATACAACATTAGACACAATTTTGCAATCCAGTGAGATCCAATACTGTATGTACATAAGCTATTAACAATCACTTTTGACTGATAGTGTATTGTGGTGTACCTAAAGAAATGTCCGGTAAGTGTGGATGATGACAAACTGAATAGAGCCAATAAGTCTCCAACTGTGAGGAGGATTAGTAGTGACGGTGTTGCTAGGATACCGAGTCAATCGTCCGCAGTTGAACACATTTGAGTGACGTGCGCCTCGCCTTGTTTTTGATAAACTGAGCCACCGGCCCTTTGCCCAGCTCCGATGTTGTATGCTCGGTGACGTTGAGGGACGGCGCGATCATCTGGCCCGTGGATCGATCCACGCAAATGAAGTGGATGAGGCCTGGGAATTCCTCCAGGTACGTGCAACAATGAAGTGGGTCAAGGACAGTAAAAGCACTTACAGATGTATTACTAAACACAAGTACAGTACAAATCAATGATATCAGGGTTGATTCCATGATAGGATATGACACCATAGTAATGTTTCTCTTGCTTTTCACGAGCAAGAAGTCCTTCCAGTCCATCAGCTTTTCCCTGGGAGAGAAGACAGAAGAGGTGCACAAAAAGAAAAAATTCAATTCAAAATGCAGATGTGTATTATGGAAGAGTTCACTTACACAGAAAATAGCCTATTTTGCAAATTCTGGCCGGGGGAATTTGTTTACTCAAAAGCAGAAAAGAGTGGCCTTTTGGAAATATTATCAAACAATGTGACTGGTATATTTCAAAATTCTAACAAAAAAATGAAAACTTTTACTGCACTGGGCAGAACAAATAGTTCCGTAGATAGTAAGGCTTTTTTTTTTTTAAACCACCATGTTTAGTAAGCCATTTTTTTTAAACGGCCATGTAAAGTAAAGCGTTTTTTTAACGGCCATGTATAATAAGGCGGGTTTTTTTAAACGGCCATGTATATAGTAAGCCGTTTTGTTTTTTTAAACGACCATTTAATATAAAAATGCACACAACATTGTGGAATGAGCACATCGATTGAACTCTTTGTTAAGATTACATACGAACATAGCATCTCTAATCCTGGGAAAGGAACCTTTAAAGGCCCCCCCCCCCCAAAATATCAAAGGAATTTATTGTTTTTTTTATGATTTAAAGCAAATATACTTTTTAGGGTTTTTGCAAGTATCAGCAAATCTAATTCAGTGCTTTTTAATTATGTTTTTAATGCAACATAAAACTAATTAATACCAACATCGTACTGCATAGAAACGCACATATACCATACATACATAAATGCATATATATAGGGCCATCAGTCAATGACAATTTTAAGTCGTAATTGCATGACTTCCATTATTAAATCACGATTAATCGCAAATTAATCATGTTGTATTGGTTCTAAATGTTCAATAAATGTTTTTTTCATGCGTTTCATTCTCATCAATTAACATAAAAGGGAAATATGGTTACCACGTACAAATGTAGTTATATATTTCAGTTCATTGATATGGTAATTTAATAGTAATTCTAAGTTATTTGACGTTTAAAAAGTATACTAAAAGGAGTGTGAAACATTGAGGCAGATTTGTGTTGTTGTAATGTTCTGCCACTGGGGGGCATTAGTGTTTCATGCTGGACATTGGTGACCTGAACAGTATATTTTTCTTTCCAATTTCAGAGCAATTGGTATATGGAACATGAGGAAACTCTTGGACTCCAGGCGATTTTGTTCATTATAAATTACAAGTGACTGTAGTCACCAGTCCCCACAAATACATGTTTTTAAATCACACTTATTATTTCTAAATTGTGTTATGGTGTCTCCTTTGCATAACGTTGTGTGTGAAATAATATAAGCATGAAGAAACAATGTTTTTACATCAACTGTATTCCAATTTTTAATGCCTCTACATATAATTTTTAAAGAAATCTAAGGCCTTAATTTGAGCAAAATCCACTTAATGCTTTTAATGCTTTTTCATGACCCGTGAAAAGCCAGATTTTAGTTCCTGGCGGTTACTTGGCGAAATATCGCACTGACTGATACGCACTGAAGCATGGCCTGGGCTCGCTCCTGCAGGGTGGAGGAGAGTTTCCGAGGAACATCAGCCGGTCCAGAGTCAATGAGGAAGCACTGGCGGTAAATGCCACACAGCTGGGTCTTCATGTTCTTACACCATGGGATGAGACTGTAAGGGAATTGTAGCAATATTGACAAGGCTAGACAATGGAATGGAAAGACTGAGAGTCTGCAAAGACACTCACTCTCTGTTGAAGCCAGGTCCACCTCGGGAAAAGGCTCGGTTCTTGAACTCGCTCCAGACATTTTGTAACTGTACAGACTCAATGGAAAAGGAGACAATAAAAAAAAAACCTCAAAGATGCTTTTCATCTGTAAAACAATTAAAAAACATCAATGTATTGTAAAATTCTACAGTTTTGTAAGATTATTAAGCAAAAAAGAAAACATGTGCAAAAAGATGCAAAATGATAATAAAACCTACTTGAATGTCACTAGGCCCCAGAGCTTTAATGAACTTGTCCAATTTGCTTCTGATGTCATGTATTGTCGGTTGACTTCTAGTAGCAGACGACCCTTCCTGGCCTTCACTCAAACGCTTCTCCAACTTGGCAAAGGCCTCCAGGAACATGTAGACGGACGCTGCCACTGCACTGGTGGGAATCTGATTAGATTGAGCAGATCGATTGTGTGAGCTCAAAGTAAAAAACGTACGGGTGGGAGATGTACAAGGGCACAAACCTTAGTGAGCAGCACCAGTGTTATTCCGGGCCACAGTGGCAGACAGTACATGGAGTGAGGCATCATGGGATACAGCCCCTCCTTGTGGGACACTTCGAGAAACACCCTGCGCGGCGTGGATGGATCAGGTGGAGGGACATCCAAAGTCTGCAGACTGTCTTCTGCCATCTGAACACACACGGTTCACGGTTGTATAGCTAACTATTAGACGCGTTGCAATGTGCACATACATTATAAAACATGTGAAATATGAAGACACACATGAATGTCTGGATCCACAAACTCAAACACCGTCGCTTCTTCTCTTGCTTGTTTTTCTGGAGGAACATAACGTTTAAATTATTAAGACACTTGATGACACATTTGCCACAAAAATATTACATTTACATATATTTTTAAATCACAATTAGAATTAAATGGGCACAAATAGTCATTATTTTATTTTCAAAATAAAAAAAAATTTTAACTTAAAAATACATTTTTCTATTATAATTATTGTTGATTGGCTCTGATTTTATGAAGCAAACAAAATTTTGTAATTACAGACTGAATTATGGTGTAGATTATGTTGATTTTTATTTCTCCATTGCACAATTTTTTTTAAATTTCAAGAACGGTCATACCCACCCTCCCCTGCCAAAAAAACAAAAACAAAACAACAACATTAACACAAACATTCAATCATTTCAACTTATTTCTTTGTACTTTTTTTTTAAACATATTAAAACAACAATTACTAATACAGCTTCCTGTGCATGGTCAAAATTAGGATAAAAACAACACCAGAACTCACCCGAACTGCTGGAGTTGGTAGGGGAAGGCTGAGGTGTGTAAAAGCTCTCTGGGCCTGAGCCGCTTGTACTATCAACATCCTACACATGAAAGAGACAAAGAATAATAATGGGTGATAATCATTTCAATAGTAATAATTTTAACTGACAGAAAAATAAAAGTGATAAAAAAATAAAGAAACTATCAAAAATAAAGAATTAAAAAATAAAAAAATTAAAGAAATGAAATAATAAATGTGACAAAAATCACAACATCTACTGAATAAAAAAAGGAAATACAAAAATTATTATTTTAAACCAGCTAAGGTAACTCCAGCTAGAGACTAAATGCAAAATGCATTTCGAGACCAGTAGAGAATTTAAATCCAACACAAATTACTGCACAATAGTGCTTGGTGCTAAATTACTTGGCGTTAGTACCTCAGACGCATGGTCATCTTGGTCCATGTTGCTAGGATACATGTTTTGGGCCATGATGATGAGGGCCAAGAGGTCTGAAGTGGCCAGTGTGCTTGCACTGCGGCTGTTAAGACATTCAAGGCCAAAGTGAGAATATTTCAAGTGAGATGAGTCAATGAGGACGAGTTAGGAAAGCAAGAGTGCAGCACCTGGAGTAAAAGGCCAGTAGTTTGGTGTGCACCAGGATGAAAGCATGCTGCACATCCTCTCCCGCCCTCTCCACGCTGCTGTTGAGCTGCTGAACTAAACGGCGCTCCAGGAACTCGATGCACTGCTCGCACAGCGTTGGGTGGATCAGCCTCTCCACGGCCTGACAGGGCAAAACGCTCATGTTGTCAATAGCACTACTCATCAATTGGCGCAGTGTTTCTCAACCTTTATTGAGACAAGGAACTCATTTGACATTAATTTAATCAGAAATGTACTTAGCCGGTGTTTATTGAACACAAAGCTTATATACACTCGCAGGAGGTCATGACTTATTTTGCAGTATGAATGGCCACTGGTGAATAGATTTAATGAACATTGTGCCATCTAATGGGAGAACATTTAATTGACTGATATAGATAGCTCAACAAGAAAAAAATAGTAGAAATGTAATAATAGTAAATAATTTTCTCACCAATTAAGTGGAATTCTATAATTTCCTATATCTTTATGATCTCTCAAGGTACCTAGCATGTTGCAGCTGCTTCTGTAATCTAATCGACTTGTATTTGCAACTTGTTTAAATAGATGCTGCCATCTAGTGGTTAACCCTTTCAGAATTAACACTATCTACAGAAATATGGCCAGAAATATATTGTGCCCTGAGTTTGATGTATCATTTTAAAAACAGGATGAGTTAAGAAAAATATCATTTAATATTTAAAATAAAACAAAAATTGTAGTACCTTTACCAAAATATTAATGATGCAGTTTTGACACAAACTGGACACTTCAATAGGCACCCTAACACAGTGTAATCTAATAAAATGTTTAATAATAATAATAACAATAATAATAATAGTAATACATTTTCTGAATTTTTCCACGTGAAATTTTAATCCCACTTATTTTTGGGTCATTAATATGCATCCATTTTCTATCTGGCTTGTATCCTCATTAGGATTGCAGGTGAGCTGAAACCTACCCCAGCTTTTGGCGAGATGGGGTACACCCAGGACTGACTGTCAAATTTAATTCATTTGTTTTGAAATTAAAACAACCTGGAAGAAAACCACCGTCACGTAACATATTGCATTACATGCAATCATGAAACAAACAACAATAGATTGAACCTCCACTAAGAAGCTCTGGTCGATCTCCCTGAGGTGGTTGTAGGTATCCAGCAGGCTCTGGAGATGTTTCCAAAGACGAGCCCTTTGCTCGGTGTCTTGAGGACGCAACCTAGATAGAAGCAGAATAACAAAAACACATCAATTCAGTATTTCAGGGCAGGCCAAATGTGCAGTAGAACCAGTGACGGAGACCAATAGACTTCAAAATGGATGACTCCACTAATCGGTTCAACCCCAAACATATAATATGGACTTAGTATACATTTCAAGGATGTCTTACTCTCTTCTGATCAAGCTACCGCTGAGGGTGACCATGCCAAAGAGCACCTCGATCATCTTCTTGGCCACGTAGATCTTCCTCCTCAGATCCTCTTCCTCCTCCTCGCCATCTCCGTTCATGGCAATGTAGAGACACTCGTCGAACTGGAGGAAAATACAAAGCATATCACGTTCACAAATAGGTGGGACACTTTTCCAAGTATTGTAATTCATAAGTTTTAGAATTGCACATATCAAATTATCCCAAATATGAGAAACTACGGTTTTGGGGTCAAAGGTAACATTGTGCACTACAGTGTAATCTAATGGCAGCCAGTTCAAAAATAAATGGGGGTTCTTTTTATGTTGTAATTGCAAAGCACTTTGAGTTTGTTATGTATGAAAAGTGCTATATAAATAAAGTTTGATTTCATTTTACCTTTGTGTTTCAGCAATATCAATAAAAGATATTTCTACAATATTTGTTATATTTTGTAACGCAAATCATTTTTCTTTTTGGTGTTGTAAACTTGTACTATTATTTAACTATTTAGAACATGGGCAAAATATGTGACCACAGAAACACTTTCTGTTAGGTATTCATTGACCATGCTTTCAAATGAGAATGTAATTGTGCCTGTAGTGGTGTACAACTGCACTGCATCCTTTATGACAGCTCAAAGGTAACCTTATTTAGCTGGATGCGAGGGTCATATACTGAACAGTATATTACAAACTATATGATGTAGTGCAATTCTACACCACTGCAAACTACAAGTGAAAACATATTAAGTGAATACCTCTATGACGATGTCAATCAACAGCAAACTATTGTTGATTGTGTAAATGTATCTAGTAGTTCCACAATGTACAGTATATCACACAACTAGCCAGAAGTTATATACTGATGGAGTGCCATTATTTTAAGACGAGTACCTGGTGTAGTACATAGATGTGGTTGTTCTTTGTGGTGAAGCAGGTGTAGCTATCACCCAGCCTGTCCACCATGGAGCTGCAGGAGATGATGATGGGCGCAAACAAGGTGCTGATACTGTCCTCAAAAGCTGGAAGCTTCAATACATCACATATTATAGCACAATTATTATAGATTTATTTTCAGGACGCAAATATACATGTTGTTTTCCTTGCTACCCTCTGGCCTTCCTCCTGGGCAGCGCCATACTGCTCCTGGATGCTGTGCTGGAACCCCTGGTCAGTCCAGTGGAAGAGAACCTCGGCGCTCTCGGTAGTGATGAGCAAGGCTTTCATTTGGAACAATCGCGTTCTCTTTTTACAGCCACTCTACAGCTCTGCATATATAACACTTAAAAAACAACAGCAAGTACAGTTGTAAAGTCGTCAGGGAGAAACAGAAGTGCATAAAAAGTGCTTAAATCTAATTAATTAGTTAAATTTTTCAGCAAATTAAGAGGAAAAAAACAATAGTTAGTGTATTGACATTCTTAGTGTTCTAATTCAGTTGCTGCCCAACAAAAGCAAAGACTAATGTACCGTAACTGCATCTCCAAACTATTTGTTTTGTAAACAAAGAAAACATTTTGAAGTTGTACAAAATTATATACATTCGTGTTTCTGATTAAATTTAAAGGAAAACAATAGGAATGTTTATTTTTGTTTGACAGCAATTGTTTATTTATTTATTTTTTATTCTCTATTTCCGTTGCCTATGCTGCAACTAAACCACTAGTAAAGGGTTTTAATTTGAAATTACAAATTTAACTCTATAACTCTCTGAGAGGGCTATAAAACGGTTCTTTATTTTAAAATACATAATTTTCCCCGACAGCACTTTTACTGATGTCATTACGTCGTGCAGGTGTACCTAATAAAATGTCCGTTAGGTAAATTCCTAACAAGTAACGACAATGTTATACAGGGACCGTCTGTGTTGTGTGGCACACAAATGCGTGGCTCAAAGTGGCACGTCAAATGCATATATATTTAAAATAAAATAAAATATAATGAAAGTTTTTTTATTTGTTCGCTGCAAATTAGTTCCTCAAAAAAAAGTAAAACTTCCCTGATGCACTCGTACAATTGCCACTCATGAAAAAGAATAATTTTAGGGTCAAAATGACTTACTTTGCGTTTAAATGTGCTTGCGATATCGATATTAACATCCATCGGCTTGTTCTTGCTTGTTCAGCCAGTTTGTGGACAGTCCATGTTTGAAGACTACCTCTTTCCTTGAGCAGGGTCTAGCTGCAGACCATGGGCGAGTGGAGCTCTACCGGAAACACGTGACCTCCAATTTAATCCTACGTTTTTTTTGTTTGTTTTTACCAAGCATAAACGTAACAATAACACTAAACATAACCATAATCTTAACTCAAACTAACGTTAAGTATTATTATTTGTATTTTTGAGTATATTTCGCTGTTTTAACTAAGACGATGTTGGCGCTTTCGTCACCACTGAAAACACGTGACCCACATTTGAACACCAAAGTTGTAGCGCAGCGCCACCGAATGGCGAATATAGCGTAATTTCAATACATCGTGTCTTATACGTTTCACGTTGATTTGTCTGAACTACTAGGTGGATGGAATCTGATTTATATCGCGGTGGAAATATTAATTTACAAAAGCGTTAGCCTCCGTGAATTTTGAAGTCAGAATATGCATATATATTGACGTGGTGCTGTACTCGACACGTCAGCAAATTAAGTGAACCAGTCTGTTTGTTTACTTAATTTGACAGTCATGTACATTGCTGTAAATTATAACTGTTGACTGAACATTGAGTGATGAAGAAGAGAGGAAAACAATATCAAATTTCCTTTCAATTTAATTAAAGTTGGTTTAAACATAATACATTTATGCTACTAAACCCACTCCTCAATTGTGTAGGATTGTTGGATTAAGCATGCTGCAGTACCCCGAGTCTAAAGTGGCATAAAACGCCCATAGTTATATTAAAAAAAATAAAAACTGTCAATTTCCCTTCCCTTATATCCAGCCCAGTGTCTAAAGATTTTACGGCAAATGAGGCGGGTGCTGAAAGTACTGTACATCATTCTGCACTCCGCAGGCAGCTCCAGCAGCAACAACAACAATACATGTAATTTTTTATTGAACATCTTTGTAGATCGGTGTCATTAACAGGCACAGCACCTTTCCATTTGAAATCCCACTCTTATAAATTCTATCATTTTAAAACTTGTGGCTCGAATGCAAGTATTTGAAAACTGAATAACTCACAATTAAGGACTCATAACTTTTTATTTAGGAGTAATCACATAACGTGTCACATGCAATTGAAAACAAGTTTGAGAATAACACCCTGTGGCGATATAGTGTAATAATACACAATGAAACACGTTCAGAGGCAATACTTTCCCGATGGAGTTGTGTTGTTGATGTTGTATACATTGTTTCCATTCAAATGTTCTCCATGTTTGTATACTGTTTTGTTCAAATTAACTAAATAGTTTATAAAGTTATTTGTTTTTAAAAATGTATTTGCTTTAAAAAAGCGTTTCGTGCGTCGCTCGAAGTCACGTGTTTCCGGTAGAGCTCCATTCGCCCGGCGTCTGCAGCTAGACCCTTATGTGTTCCTTCCGCATTTCAGCCGCATCACATCCGCATCATGTGACCGTAGAACAGGCAGTATCCATGCGCGCTAAACTCGGTAAGAATGAATGTCATTTTTGTGTGCGTGTGTTAATGTGAATGAGTGCTTGTGTAGTCAAATGTGATCATGTGCTGCCTCAAGCGCATCACATGATCACCGAGTGCACAATGGTTTCATATTTCAGGAATGTCAATTCAATGGTGGGAATTTGGAGCATTTTAAACTTGCACCAGGGCTGGAAAGTCATCTTAAATTGACACCATGGTGAAAAGTTCTCAGAAACAGTACAACTAACTTAGCACGCTTAGTTATATAAAGTAATAGAATGTATTTATATGAAAATGACTTCACATCACAAATAGGCTATTAAACAAAAACAAATCTAATGTAAAAAGTAAGTGAGTAATACTTTCATGGTTTGTGCATAGATTTCATAACCTCATCAAAACATTGCACTACTGTTACAGGAAGTCAGGATAGATGCCACAAGATGGTGGCAAAGCTCTATATGAAGCTCTTCACCACACTTCAACATAGTTCCTTAATTGGCACCAATATACCACAAGATTGTCCCAAGCTATAATTAAATTAGTTAGGCCTTTGGCCTGAGGACAAAACAGCGAACAGGTGAATCTGCGAATCATATGTGGTAACATTGTAGTTCATCAGCCAAATTTGTCGAAGGATGTGTCCTGGGTCCTCCAAATTTGCACAAAATGGCTGTCTCAAGCCAAAATGGATGAATGACTTCATGATATTTTTCCAAGTAAGGCAATCAAGAAGAGATTTTCATTTGCAATGTTGACCTGGCTATCTGGCACATGTCCGACAGAAATGTGTCAGCTCGTGTCATATGCAACTCTTCATTGGGTAATGGGGACCCCTAAAATGCAAACATTGTCACCACAAATTCCTGGGCATGCAAAAAAAGATGATTCATTCAGCAGAATAATAATTCTGCTTGTTGCTCAGGCCATCTTGCGTGACAGCGCCTCCGTGGTTCAAGGGGGCTGTTGTCCAGGGCGGCCCCCCAACTGTTTATTCTCTGTGATCAGCCAGGAGACAAGCAAGACCCTCTTAGCCAGCTCGGAGGATTTCAGTATGTTTACTCAGTATATACAGGAGTCAGGGCAAACAAGGGCCTGGCTTCCCAGAACACTGAAGGAGCAGATTAGACGTTGGCCCAAATGTGGAACTCAGCGACTGTTTTAAGCTCAGCAAGGTTAATGAAACATAAATGTTTACTTCTCTGCTCAAACAGCCAAGCGTACATTCCAAACTCAATATTTTGATATAACACAGATTTGTGTAGCCATGAAAAATAAGGAATAATAAGTAGAATCACATAATGGAGATGTTAAATTATGATGTACGCTAATGAGATCTTCTTCTACAATATTTGACATTGGGGTGGGGGGGGGGCAATTAAACTGGGTAAAGATACGTAAAAAAAAAACAATAACAAAGAAAAAGAAATTATACCCGTGCTGTCATGATGGAGTTTATTAACTCATTCACTGCCATTGACGGCTATAGACATTTTATTTTCCACTTTTGTTAATAAGAGTATGTAAACCTAGAAAAAAATGTATTGTACATTTATAACAGATATAACATTTGTGATTAATTGTGAGTTAACTATTGAAGTCATGCGTTTAATTACAATTAAAACATCTAATCGTCTGACGCCCCTAATTGTCTAATAATATTTTCTTTTCTTTTTTTAATTAGGGGCATCAGGCAATTATTATTATTTTATTGTAATTAGTCACTAGTTAACTCACGATTAATCACAAATGTGATATCTGTTCTAAATGTACAATAACAAATTCTAGGTTTTCATACTCTTGTTAACAAAAGTGAAAAAAAAAGAAATAATAATAGAAATAGTTTGAATGATTTTTTTACGTCTATAGCCGTCAATGGCAGTGAATGAGTTAAATTGATAATGGAAAAAATGGCCAATATTAAGCATAATTGTAAGGTCATTTTTAAGACATTCTAAATGCCGTTTCCATTATAAGTATTAAAAAATCAAAAGCGGAATCATACCATATGTGTGGAATGATTGTGGAAATACCAGAATTAAAGTTTATTAACGACAATTGGTTTATATTTACTATTTACTTATGTCTAACTAATTAATAAAAAGCTGAACAAAATCAATAAACTAAACTAAACGGTCTGACATTAAGATAAAATTGTAAGGAACATTTCAGCCAATTAGTTGCGAGAACTCAATTGTCAGAAAAGCTACAAAAGTCAAACAAAGGTAGTGTAAATCGAAAAATGAATTTCAAAGTGCGGTCCATATTTTTAAAAAAGCCTTCAGATAACCTTGAATATAATTTGGTGCCATAAGACTGAAATGAAACATGGCTTGAAAATAGATTGGGACGTGCTGACCTTTTAGACCCTCACTTCAAACGCAAATCGGCTGCCAGCACTTTAAACCAACTTTGACACATGATCCCAAACAATTTTCTTGAGAAAGCACAGCTCGTTTCAGGGTACTTAGTATTGTGGACATTCTGTGTTTTCTCATGAGCTTTTAAAAAAGTGAAGCCCGCCTACAGTGATGGGACTGTGGCAGCCTTCAATTTCAAGGGTCTGCATGGCTTCAGTGATAACCACTTTGCTTTAAATCTCACATTGTGTCAACACTCTTTAAGTGTGCATCTTATAAAAATCTTAAAACGCGCATATAAATACTCTATGATCACAAGTGACAGCCGCTAGGTAGCAGCTAGCGCAAGAAGCTAACACAGCAGCCTACGTCCTGCACTCAATCTTACTTCTTGTCAAACAGCACAAAAAGATGGAGTCACACGCTCAAAAATAATCTACTCCAGGTTAAAATAAAATACAAAGTCAGGACAGCAGAAACAGCATGTTGTAGATGCCACTCAAATGCTTTGCTACCTGATATGATTTTATTTTATACTACTTTTTGGGATAATCCAACTGAAATTGAAAAACTTCGTGGTACCTCCCTGATGGTGACGATAGTCTTCATTTCTCATTTTCTTACCACAGCCATATTTTTAGAAAGAAAAACATGTATTCCTTTAAGGCAGGCTGAAATGAGGTTTAGAAAGGTGTGTTGGGAAATAGCCATTAGAAAGAATCATTTCTGACAACGTGCGATAACAAAGTAATGTTATTGTCCCAAAAAGCACAATTGTTGTAATTGGAATATACATACATTTATTTATAAAAAACAAAAACAAAAAACATAACAATAGCCACTAAATATATATTATTGTCACCCATTTTTGTCTTTTTTTGTTTTTTACAAAAAATATAAATGTATTTTAAAACACCCCCCCCCACACACACCCACACCCACACCCCCCCCCCCCCCCCCCACACACACACACACACACACGCTTTATAAAATATAATAATATTTTTTCCCAAAATATGAACAGTAACACCTCCACAATACAAATGTTACACATAAAAAAAAATCTGGAATTTAGCAATAACATCAATGTCGTTAGCCCATAAGCAAGATGCATCATGATGCATGAATTTACCAACATGTATGATATTTGCTAACATACAGTATAAGCAATTTTGTTGATTTTGTAACTGTCTTAGTTCAATGTTAGTTAGAAATGTTCACAATGACTTGGATTATGCATCATTACCATCTCAGGCATAACAAAACATAAAAATACAGCAAAACAATAATAAATAAATGTATAGTGAAGACAAGTACATTTTTAAACGTGTATTTTCTCTTATGTACATAAAAACAATTCACACAAACGCAAATCAGAAAAAAAGTGGGACGACATAAAATTTACCCCCCCCCCCCCCCGCCCCAAAACTATAAATTGTAACAAAAACCTTCAAACTGAATTTCTGCCCCTAATAGAGAACTCTTTTCCTACTTTTACTGATTTGGGATTGTAAATTATTACAGCAAATCTGTACACAAAATGTAAAAACTAGCAGCACAGGATGTTGTTAAAAATGCGGTGAAGCCCAGGTTGGAATAAATCTTCAAAATGTTTATTTCTGTGTCTCAAGCTTAATTCCAATTTAAAAATGGATGCAGTTAAATCCCGGTACAGTTGAACACAAGTTATTTTGTGGTCCTGTTTGATTTCCAAGTTGTTTTAGTTTCAAAACAATCTGTCCCATAGAAAATAATGTAAAGTGGATTTATTTGTTTTAGGCTCTAAGTTCCTAACACAGCCCAAAACATCCCACTGTACTCTGCTGTCTTGTCTGTAGCTAAGCAACAGTGACACAAAATAAACAATAAACAAAATAAAATCCTGGTATGTTTTGCGGCAAGAAGCATATCCTTTCAAGCGCTGTGTAACACACACATCAGTAGCTTTATCGGGCAAACACACACGTAATGCACACATACTACTTTCACCTGTTCTGAATTTTCTGTCATTCTTGTGACTGAATGGATAGAATTCTCTTGGCAGACATACCCAAAATGTTTTTCACTTTGATGGCCTGGGCAAGGGAAGCAGAGTTAATCGAGTCACAGATGAATTTGATATTCCCGTATTGGATTTCTGTAAATATGAAACGGCGGTGGTCTCCAACAACACGGAAAAGGACCAGTTGCACGCAGAACAATAATTCAGTGGACCAACGGGTGTCGACATTTATGTTGTCATCGACTCCCACACATTGCAGAAGAGAATAAAGTGCACATTATAGAATTATTTTGGTCCATTGTCTTTCTGATCACTAAATATGTTTACTCTATTGCAACTCATCATATTGCAGAATTAGTTTGATGCTCCCATCTGGAGGTGATGAGCTTGTGGCGGTATATAACACATGACCGTAGTAGCCTGTAACGATACTGCACTGAAACCGAGAATCGTGAAACTCAAGAGAAAAAGTCTTCGACATGTAATGTGACATCGTCTTTAATACTGCGCAGGAAACTCATCAACTGTTTACGTGCTTTGGTGTTGCTGTTTTGGGTAGCAAGTTTTTCCGATGGAAAAGGGGCAGTATAGGTTTACTTATCCTAAGTGAATTACGCACTCGGCGAATAATTGACGTGCCTGTCAAAGGGATAGACATTACTTGAGGAAACAGTAGTCTGGGGATAAAAAATCGTTACTGTACGAGATGATCCACGGTCCGGTGGTTGGGGACCTCTACTCCAAGGCAAAACAAATCTTGTGATGGTTGGAAAGTTACTGCATGGGGAAGGAAGTGAAAATGACTCAGTGCAGCTTTCATCTTGGCGGAGAACCAGTACGGACCAGTACCTTAGGGGTCACCAACATGGTGCCCACGGTCACATTGGGATTTCCTAGGAATTTTGTGAACATTTGAAAATGTAAACACAGATTTGATCTATTTCTTATATTGTTAAATAAGTGATTACAGGTATGTATACTGTGAGTAATCTTCGCATGATCAACGTCATAAATGACTAATATTAATAATATATAATTAAAATAATTTGAGCAAATGTGTTATTTCAGAAGTGTGTATCAAACCGGTAGCCCTTCGCGTTAATCAGTACACAAGAAGTAGCTGTCATTTTCAAAAGTGTTGGTCACTCCTGCAATATCCCAACTTCGGATATGCCCTTGAGGAAGGCGGTCGCATACTGATTGAAAAATCCACAATGGAAGAAAGCCAGGTTCAGAGCTTTGAGTACAAATGAGGGCGAAAAAAGGGTTCATCTGTGCTATCTTCGGCAGGCGTAAGCATTAATGTTTTTGACGACGTAAAAGCCAATGGTCATGGGAGGCATGGCTATTGTTCGTCCTGCTCGCAAAGTCTTTGGCTTCAATTCCGGGAATGTCTCATTGTCCAGCATTAACAGCCTCTCGCCGTTCAGCTGCACATGTCTGAGAGAAGAAGAAGAAGAAGAAGAAATAGAAGACATAACTTCTGTTTGATAGTCTACTCCAAAAGTCAGTCCGGGTAAAGATGATTCATGACGTTTGGTTTATTATATTATTTGTACACACGGGGGTGCTACTGCTTCTCCAATGAAATTCACTAACGTCAATGTCAATGGCACCACAATGACAAACTACAATACTGTAGAGGAAATACGATGAAACTACATTATTCCACTTCTGCCAATTTTTGTCTTTGTGACACAGTTAATTATTACTGTGAAACATGAAAAAGAAAAACTTGAACATTTTAATGAGCCTTGGTCTGAAGTCATGTTTAAGCATTAGTACCTAAAATGTAATTTTTCATATATCTTGAATGGAAATAATTATTAAATTTAAGTCCTGATGCAAATTGTTTTATATAATGATTTATTTCTACTAAGCACAACTTGTCATGGAAATAAAAAAATTAAAGCTATTTGTGTGTTATTTTTTTATTTAATTTTTTAAAAGTAAATGGGTGATCTATCCATCACAAAGATGCAATATTAAATGCACTATACATGAAAAATACTGCATCTGAAATGCATCTATTTCCCTGGAAAAAGTTTTTAAAGAGCTTTCGTCAAGACAAAAGTGTTGCACTTTTTTCTATTATTCTTTATACTTTTAACATCTTGCATTTATACTGTAATTACAACTACTTTTTGTAGTTATGTAATTGAGAGAGGTAAGATCGGCATACTGTATATGTTCACACAAAGGAAAAATTCATAATAAAAATAAGCAGCTGTGAAACAAGTTAATTTACCAAAACTTTGATGCAACATATGCATGTGACTACCATTAAAAAAAAAATACTCAGAAAAAGTTATAGACATCTGGTAAAACAGCATTTTTCATAAAAGTGTGATCAAAGCAAAATACTCTATCCAGCTTCTCAATTTTTTTCCCAACACCTAGAAGATGCTTCACCGTTGTTTAAAGGATCATGCCTGAGCCTCCATTAGGATCTCACATAAGTATCATATAGCACACATGCAGACACAAGCACGCACAAAAAAGAAAAAAAGGCGAGAAAAAAAAGACTTGCACTAACTTTTCAATTCAGATGATTAATGTAATTTAAAAAAATGAAATCTGAGATGGCTTGCAATAAGCAAACATTATACACACATAAAAAGCAGTCACTCAAAGCTATGTCAAAGGAAAAAAAAGAGAGACGGAAGACAAATCAGGCAAAGCATTGCAAAATATTCTCACCTAAATCAGGATGATTGTTTTATTTTTTTATATGTTAATTTTGAAGACTTACAGTGCCATCAGTGCAGAATAATACATGTTGGGTAAGAGTAAGGAAATTATTATAGTGGTATGCTTAACCTTTTTGCCCCCCGCTCCAGACGTAACTTTAAAATATATATTTTTTAACTAGGAGTAGGAGCACAAGGGCCCCTAACTAATATTTAAGGGGCGTATGTAGAAAATTTAGAGATGCATAGTGTATGTTGACTTGCAAAGTATATATATATAGTATAAATATTCACTCCACTCATTTTGATTACTGATAAATAGACTTAAGTATGGAGCAGATATTTGTCAGTAACAAAAACTTTCAAGAATTAAAAATAAATAAAACATTTTTTAAAATAAATCTTCTAAATTTCCTGGTCATACAGGCGCAAATTGGAAAAAATGTACTCTCATATTTAAGGATCAAAATGCCATAATTAAAGGGCATTCTGGAGCCTTGCTCTGAGGGCCATAAAATTATGAAAGAAAGAAAAATGAAAACAAATTATTTATATAGTATGACCATTTTTAGCTTGAAAGGTAAGGGGCCTTTTTTTGTAATAACATAGGTAGGCTATTTATTTAAAAGTGCATGCTAGATAAATTACACTTGTCAGTCCTCATCCCTAAAGTAAAATAAGGTAAAAGTAACCCCACAATTAACATTAGACTAAATTATATTAATTTAATTTAATAATTAATTTAATTAGATTTATTACAATCATAAATGAAAAAAAAAATAGAACACAATAATATTAGCTCACTCTAAATGTATAAATTCTCATCAATCAGCAATTGTTTTGATCATGTGTTTGTGTGCATACTAACTTGGCTCTAAGTCCATCGTTGCCGTAGGGCTGCAACAGGTACTGATGCACCGTCTTGTTCCGTAGCGTGCCTGCTAACTTGATTTTCTTCCGTGAGCGATGTAGGTTGATGATGTAGATGGTGATGGAGCCTCTCACGTAGTTGTGGCTGGAACAGTGAGGAAAATGATGTGTTACTTTTGTGTTAATCTTTTGATGCTACATTCACAGCAGATTAAAGAAAATATATGTATTTTTGCTCCCATCGACATGAGATAAGAGAGACTAGGTTGGAGAATAAGAATCACATTCTCTTGAATTAAAGAAGACTACAAAGAGATGGCTGTTTTTCATAGCTTTGTTATAAATTGCAATGCAACTTAAGCTAAAGCTCTTGATCAAGATGAGCAGTGAAGTATTACAGTGCCCAATTATGTCATTCTTTTTTTATTTTAAGTCTACTGGGAGCGAAACTGACGGCTGACAGCACTTGATCCAACCGACCATGCAGATGAATTCAAATAAAAAGCCCAAAACATTTAACTGATAAATTTTGAGGTATTAAAAAATAAATAATAATAATAACATTTGTTTGATCGTTGCGTCATATATTTTCCAGCAAGACTATCCGTGGACCTTCTAAAACTTCAAATGGCCCCTGACAGAAAAAAGCTACAGAAAGTCAAAGGTCTCATGAACGGTGTGAAGGTAATGGGCAACAAGTCTTGGGTTACACGAAAAACAATGTTTGAGTCAAAGCACTGGGGACACAACCTGATATGGAGACTGGCCAAAGATAAATAACTTTAACAGAAAGATAAGACAAACATGATCAAATCTAATAAGGGCTCCATACGACCACAAAAACATCTGTTCTAGTGAGTACCACATTTCAGGTTCAGGGTCAATGCTTTTGCTCTACCGACATAGTTGCGTAAATCAAATCTCATTTCTTACTTCTACATTTGTTTTTGTTTTTTTAATTATTGCTTGGATAAAGAATGAGCCATTCATTTCATAAACCTTATGTTATAAGAAGACAAACACAAAAAATGAACACTGTGTTTGGCTGTGTGCAAAAATTCAATTTCGATGCAGGGCAAGATAATGACCTCTCAGACCTTACAGAAGAGGATGTTCTCAGAACCCCATACGGGGAAACATAAACATGTGTTGTTAGCGTTTGATGTTGATGCACTGCTGGAAAATTGAAAAAGAATGCTAACCACTAAAAGGGCTAAAAGGGTAGCGAAAGCCAAGTATCTAATCTTTTTAGACCGCTGACTGCTGGAGCATATTTAAGCTGTTTGTGTAGTCAAACCACCGTCCACTCACACACTTTGTAAAACCACAACGTGACACAAAGAAGATAATATAAATTTGATCCAAGAGGGACTGTTAGAACAATCTTGCTGTGTGTTCTATAATAGGGGTCCCCAACCACTGGGCCGCTCAGAGCCTGAGCTAAAAATGGATGCGACCTAGCAGTTAACGGGAATTAGCGTTTGAGTTATACACTGAAAAAAAAAATCATTCAGCCATTATTTTTTTTGTATAATTAATTTTCACACATCAATACATGCTATGATGATAAGGATCCTCACTTATTGGAGGAGGGAGACATTTAAAAGACACAGGACTGCGGAGACTCGAACACAGAACGTCTGGTCGAAAGACTATCTTCTATCTTATTGAGCTAACAGTCCAATAATGATCTTGGTGTTCATTTTTAGTGTTGACATGTATGTCAATTCGCCGTCACGGACTAATGGTTGGGATTCGGATGAGGTTTTCAGTGAGGTTCTACAGTGCACGTTATGTCTTTTACATGGGACACTAACGGTTGAGATTAGGAAAAGGCACAGTAAAAAAAAAAAAAAAAATACAAAAAAAAAAGGAAAAGGCACAGTGAGATTGTAGACCAAAAACATGTAGTCGACACTAAAACAACCACTGGACAAATAGCTCAGTCAGATAAACACTCGTCTCCTGACCAGACGGAACGGGTTCGAGTCCCAGTTTTGGATTGTTGCGCCATTTAACATGGCCAATAGATGTCGCTAAACTAAAATATGTAACACTTGGTTGTAATTTCGCACCTTTTCAAAACGACCAATGTGGTCATATTTATTGGTGGACTGTAAGATGTGATGTCGCAAATGAGACAATGGAGCTACTAAAATTGCTTCGTGACATGGAGCCCAGGCACCTGGTATTTAAACACAAGCTTTGGGAGTTTTTTGAAAGAAAAAAAATATATACATCAAATACAATGATTAAGCATAATGGAGAGAATTGTATATTATACTAATTATATCGTTTTTATTTGTTTCAATGCTGGTCCGTCAAAATAAGTCTTAGGGTGAAACCACTCCGTAGTGTAAAAAATGTCGCAAATTACTTTATAATGTGAGTCCAGGTCTGACTGGCCAAAGTTATCCCAAACACCCCAGGTGGCTTGCTGTGAGCAACTATTTGAACTATCTACAGATATGTAACTTAACCTCATCATTAAATTGGTTATGCAACTTCAGCCTGTTTACTACCTCAACCATCTTACCTGTGTGGTGCTTGAACATTTTTCCAGCTTGTAAGTGAGCCCTATGGGGAGTATGGCCGTAAATCTAGCTTGGTGTTGACAGCCCCTGGCCTGGGTTAAATGATAACCTTGAACAGGCCATGGTAGTGCTCTTTATCTCCTCTCTGCACAGACTACCTTATTGTCCCAACCCCCCTCTAATAGACCCCTCCAGCCAATCCGAGACGGTATAAAGGCATAGCACACATTTCAGCAACTCTTTGACAGCGGAGAGACAGAACCCACACACCTGATAAGTGATACCCGTTAAGTTTTATAGGCTCAGAACTGTGAATGTGCGGGTGTCCGAGGTCTGCTTATTTATGGGAAGTTGAGTACGCTGTCTGTGGACTTTGTTAGCCCCGCAGATGCGCTGAGCCTCAGGTGTTTGCAGGACGACGCAAGGAGCTGGAATGAACCAGTCTGCTTTCAGCCCAAATCTTCCGCAACGTTCCCAAATGGATCCTCGCTCAGTTGCGTCAGCCTCAATTTACTGTAAATTTGATGTCAGTTGATTTGATTGTGTGTGTCACAGCACGTACTTGGAGTAGCTGGTGCAGTGGGCGTAGATGCGCAGCTTGTCCCGTATGACTCGTCCCGTTTGTGGCTTCCTTTGAAGTCCAGCAACTCGCACGGCCAAAACCTTCGGCCCGACCAGACGCTTGAAGACCAGAGAGAACCAGTAATCCTGCAAAAGGGCCATCACATATACACTACTTTTAGAATTTGTCTCCCAACATTTAGTCAAAATTGTGACTGTCCAAGCGGGAGGACTGTGAAAGAAGAAAGCCGTTAGGGTATGTTCGGTTTTTGGCAAAACCCCAAGTGACAAAATAAAGCATGTGGATCATTTGACACTTAAAGCTAATTGGCTCATGTAGTATGTCACACTGCATTGTAAAAACAGCCCCTAATTTGGAATTGATGGGTTCAATTACGACACTTTTTTTTCAACCAAATATTATGTTGATCCCTGTACTCATTAATTGCTGTTCTCTTCATGGAGAACACAGATTCAACACCTCTCCAAGAGCCCCTGAACAACATGTGTTCCCCAGGAAGTTCCCATGCAATCCTGCATATGGCAACATTTAGGGGCTTATTTTTTTTCCAAGCAGACTTTAACTTAATTTGCTGCTTAATCATTGAAAGACCCAGAAGAACACAATATAGCGTTGGACATGGACAGAGGGATGCTTGGAGTGCTGTACTGTATGTTGTGAATACCAGGAAGTTTGAGCTGTGATTCTCAGCAAGGAAACTTCTACAATAAGATGATCAATGTGACCCTTTACTCCACTTGTTTGATTTACGGTAAAATCCCGGGAACAACACAATGCAAATAACAACAACAATAATAATAATAATAATAAATCCCAAATCTAGGAGGTATTATACAAGGAGCTACACTTTAAAAAGAGAATTGTTGAACCAATTTAAGATCATAAATTGAATTGTTGACCAACTTGAAAAAAAAATCGCTTCAAGTGGTAACACACAAATTAAGTTAGTTCAAAGTGAAGTTTAAGAGATTATGAGTTCATGAAATTTAATATATTCATCTGAAATAAATTCATACAAAGTGACTCAAATCCAAAGTATTAAGTTTAATGAACTCATAATCACTTAAAATGAATATATTCACATTGGACTACCTTAATTCAATCGTGTGTAACCACTTGAAGCGATTTTTTTGAAAAGTTGTTCAAGTTTTCAATTTGTAATCTTAAATTTGTTCAACAATTCTCTTTTTGTGTTATTCACAGGATTTTAAGGTCAGTTTTTTATTTTTATTTTTATTTTTCATGGACTACAGACCCATTAACTTAATCTGCAGTACTTCTGTGGGGTTTACAGTAATCTTATGTTATATGCAAGGTTCTGGAAGACTTTGTGGTTATTGTGTGTGTTCAGGAAATTCATTGACCAATCATATGTGTTGTAACACTTTACACAATATACAACTCAGCCAATCAAATTATTTATACAGCGCAGCATTGTACCTGGAGTAAAAAGTAAAGAAAACAGGTAAGAAAATATATTTTCCTGAACTGGGCCTCCTTAACTTTTAATTCAGGACCCTTGATTTATATTGAAAAGAGAAGTGCTTGCTATTAACAAAATGTTGACATATTATGACATACGCTTGTGTCCATAATGACATATTAACAAATCCATAAACACCTGTTTGACTTTCTGAAAGAGAGACAACCACCTTCACATTTAAGTGATGGACAGGTAGTAAACTCAGTAATGCCCCTAGGGAGGTAAACCAACCAAACACCAGCTGCACAGCTACAGGATGCGCATGATAATAAAATAGTCCACCCAATATTTTAAAGCAAAGTATGGTTAAAAATTTTTTTGTGTAAGTGGATTATTTTTCTATAAAGCAACACTAGGTGACGGTAGCACTCTCTAAACACTTTGCTTGTCCCACTTCAGTATGTGGCAGGCAGATTACGGTGAGTAGTTTTATTTATGGAGCTAAAAGTAAACCTAGGTTGCAAACATTTGCTTTTGTTTGAGCAATTCATTTGTCTGGTCATGAGTGAAGTCACAAGGGTAACATTTTAAAAGGATAACAGACATGCAAAGTATCACAGCTTGCGAATGCTTGCCTTGGATTTACAACCTGGCCTGGAGTAAAAATATGCAAATTGGTCGTGGGTATTGGAGAGGTGCCAGCCTGCTTCCTGAGCACCGTGGAGATGCCCTGAAGCATCAAGCCACAACTCTAGTCAAGTTTGCGACACCTTTGCCTGCAAGACCATTGAATTCATTGTGCGTGCATGTAGATCGTGTGTGTGTGTGTGTGTGTGTGTGTGCGTACATTTGTGTGAATTACATGTAACAAAAATAACAAAGTGTAAAAGTGAACGCTCTCCCTTCCCTCTGGGAATGAATATAGTCATAAAAAAACAATGTGTTTACTTAGCACTGCACACTAGATATTTTGGCAGCTCTAAAAATGTACCTCAGATTACAATATCTGGGAATTCTCAAGGCACCTGTGGATGAAGACAGGAAGGAGCCGATTGTAAAGAAAGAAAAAGAGAAGTGTGGGATAACTCCATAAAAAAGCTAGTGTAGAAGCGGTTGAGTCATTCAGTGTTGTAGGAAGGGGTTGGACAGCTACTTTACCTAAAGGGAAAGGAAGGGCCCGGTCATAAATTTCTGGTCCACAGGACAGGTTGGCCTTGCAGTGAATTCTCTCAGCAGGTAGGCTAGCGCGGCCTTCAGAAATCCAGTGACTTTAAAAGCATTGTGATCTTAGCGTGAGGCCACCAGTCCAATAAAAATAATGGAGACGCAGCAGAAATAAAAATAACATCATTTTCATTGTTTTTGGTTTCATAACTGAAGTGAGTCTGGAAAGTGTGCATCCAATTTTGAGGAAAAGGAAGGTTTTGAAGAATGAGCCGAGTCGTTATCGGAATTTTGGACTGACCAAGTCCATTCTTTAGCTGAAAGCTAAAAGAGAACAAACCTCTTTCCTTTTTAATTGCATATCAAAGTAAATCTTGCCATGTGTGCTTTCTCTTTGCTAAATAGGAAAACAACGTCACTTATGTTAGCAATTATCAACATTATCAGTCTTCTAATTTATTTTTCCTGCTCAGCAAAATGGTTTAAATCGGTTTTTCACCACTTAAAAAGAACAACTGTAACTTTTAAATTATCAATGATCTACGAGGAGCAATAAACTAACATTACAGCCGACATCCTACAGTTCTGTGCAAAATGAGTTACAGTAAATAATTAGGTTAACACATTACTGAGAGAAGGTATTAAATTGTGGAAAAATATAGGAGTGATTCATTTTTATTATGTGAAATACAAGTACTCCACATTTCAGCATTTTGTTGGATATTCGCCTTGCACGCTTGTGTATCTGAATCTCAGGTTGCATCTCTCTCAGCGGCCCAACGTGATGCACAGAGAAAGGCACACAGTTGGGATGGGGCTGGGGGGAGGAGGGCTGGCAGTGACACTGTCCTGAGTTACTGACAAAGGGCTAAGGTTACATAGCGTTTTGCCCCGCGTCTAACCACTCATCACAACTAAACGCCTTTCATCTCAGCTAATAGCTCCCACGGGAAAAACCAAGAGGTGCAATCCAGGACTGGGTCTGGTAGAGAGGAGCTCCAAACTGTGAATAAAAACAACAACATTCTGCTGAATACATTACAGTGGTGGTCCTCAAATTAAAGCTGAATTAAGTACTCCAGTTCAGGAAAATGTTTCACTCCGAGGGCTAATACGTCACAGTGTGTAAAATATATTACACTTTTCTTGGAAATATTTTTCCTCAGCAACTGAATGTCAACAGGACTCTCTTAAAGGCTTCAAATAAAAATAACATTTTATTTAAGTGCCTGAAAATAGAAAAATAAACAACATACAGAATATATATATATATATATATATATATATATATATACATATATATTCGGTACATGTTCGGTATAACAGGAAAAACAAAAAGCCCCAAAAACTGAAATTCCGTTGTTTTTTCCCCCATTTATTTTAGCAAACAATAGTGAAGGTAACAGTTTGTCCAACATAGCGTCATTTAGAACTTTTAGAACTACCAAAGATAACTTGGCATAAGATGCAGATGCACATAAAAGTACTCAAGCTTTATTTAAAATAAATAAAGAAAGAAAACGCTTATCTTTATTATCAGAGATAGCTGGTATGGTATTATCATCATCATTATTATTGTTAGTGTGTATTAATATATATTTTTTAATAAATGCTATATATGCCGGGTCAGCTCTGTAAAGTATGCAGAATGACTCCCTGCAAACACAGCATGTTTGTGTTCAAATTAAACAAGCTCAGATTTCACATAAAGTACATTTGGGACTGCATTCGACAAGATAATTGTTTTAGTATCCGTCATTTCATATTTCTTAAAACTTCTATCTAATCAAACCTCTCCTAAAAGAAAGAAAAAAAAGTTGAATAAATCTTATATGATGCACGAGCTGTAAGCTTCGTCACTGTGGTTGCACAGGAGATCTTGAGAGACACCTTATGCTGGCCTTGTTCTAAACGGGTAGCTCATGCCGGTCGCCACTCTCTTTAAGCTCTTTTTAGCGATACCAATAGTACAAAACCATCCATCCTTTCATCCAAAAGCAATGAAATAGTACTAAAAGATCGCCGTAGAGATAGCTATGTTCCACTAGTCCACTGCTCGTCTGTGTGTGCGTGTGTGTGTGCGCTGCGAGAGAGAGAGAGAGAGAGAGAGAGAGAGAGAGAGAGAGAGAGAGAGAGAGAGAGAGAGAGAGAGAGAGAGAGAGAGAGAGAGAGAGAGAGAGAGAGAGAGAGTAGTGGTGCACCGATCATAATTTTCTGGCCGATACCTGATCTTTTCAAAAGTCTGACCTGTCGATCGCGATTTTTTACAATCCCGATTTTTCTACTTAACAAGCAGCATACACCTTCAGTATTCCAATCTTGTTTTATTGGAAAACATTGAATAATATCTCTGAAATAATACGGGTTGTTTTAACGGCAAATACAAATGAAAAGCTTTTTACTCATGTGAGCAAAAGAGGACAGTGGCTGACTTTTTCAGACCTCTGAGAAGGGAGATAAGATCGGTGGAAAAGATCACTTTCGATCGATGCCGGCCGATCGATCGGTGCTTATATATATCTAATGCTTTCTCCTCTGTTTTCATTTTTCAAAGCAGGCATTATCTGTTAAACTTGAACTTTCTTTCTTGGCTTTATCTCCTCCCCGCTTGCAAACACCCACTCACAGCACTCGCCAAGCTGCTCTGAATAAAGGATTTGATTGGCTGTGTCATGTCATGTGGGTGTAAAAATATGCGCGCTTGGTGCATATATTTATTATAGTAATGTAAAAAAAAGATGGAAAAAAAAGATGTGCAGGATCAGATAAGACGATAGTTAATTCCCAACATGTTTTGCTGATCAATTTACAAGCATTTGTCAAAAACATTGCGTTAGTCCGGGCCAGTATCAGAGGGAATCTAGGACCGTCACCAGATGTGAACCGGCATTCGCCAATTGAGGACCTCTGCATTATAAAAGATAATATGACTTACTGGTAAAGGGTTAAAATGCTGATCCACAAGATGCGTGTATCCATAATCAAAGAATGAGTGACGCAAGACTACATCAATTCCCTGAACAGCAGCCATTCCCAGCGTGTTAGCCCACCTGGGATGAGACACACAATTAATGAAATAATAACATGTTAAACAGATTTGTAATTAATTCATGATTGTCTCATATCTGATAGTCCATCTCTCTGGAAGCTATAGAGTGCTAAAAGTGTTACTGACAGGAAAGCGGCAGCGAATGTGTCTGAGAGATTATTGATGCCTCCTGACCACGCTGGACCCAGTCCACTGAGCCACACCTTCTTTCCAGGTGCATGAGTGCTCACCACCTACCACAAAAAAACAAAAACAAAAAACAAAAACATACACAGGTGTGAATGTATTGATTTTGTACAAATGCAGTTTATTTATTTATTTATTTATTGGGGATAACCTTAAAATAACACCTTAAAAACATCACTGGCATATAAGAATTTATGTAAAATTCAACTGAAGTCTAAAATAAAGATTATTACAAAGAAACAAGAACAGAAACAAATGGTTTCCGCGGATAATAAACAGACACATACAACATTGTCACGTGATCATGTACATGTAAAAGTCTGGTGCTTCTTAAAGGTTCTAAAATACAAACCAAAGCAATAGGGGTGTGCCCAAAAATGTATTCTCATAAGAATCGCTATTCTCATTTAGTACGATTCAGAATGGATTTTAAATGTTCCATAATTGATTTTATTTAAATTATTTTATACTGTCTTGCACTTATTTGTGTGTGCCTTTACTGGGAATGCTGTTCATGTTGTACCTGATTTGGCCACTTAGGGGCAATGTGGTTTCGTGCGTTCTGATACACTGTTAAATTGTAGCCACATTAGAGAGTAGAAGGAAAAAGTCACGATCAAGTTGTTCTAATAAAAGTTGTTTTTTTTGCAGCATAGGAAGAGTAATGTTAAGACCCTGAAGCGTTTTGTATGAATAGCCGTTCTTTTGAGTGATAAAAGTGCCGCTAATTAGCATTAGCGAATCAGACTTGAGTAGATCATGACGATTATTTTTTTTTCTTTCATCATGACGATTCTTTGCACATCTATAAATTGAAGCAGAAATCATTGTCAATCAAATCATTTTGAATCAAAAAGCGATTCTGAATGCAATCGCAGATCCAAAAATTGGAATCGAATCAAATCGTGAGACAGTCAAAGATTTCCACCCCTACAAAGCAATCTCTTCATAGTTCGCCACTATGACAACTTTTTCAGAAATACCAGTACCTTGGCAACTTTAGTGATCTGTTCTCTCAGTGTATCCAACAAACGTGTTTTTAAGAAATCCTCCACTTTTTTCACTCTGCCATCCTGGAAATAACTGTGGAACACATACAATTGAACTGTAAAATAATACAAAAGAAGATTTCAAGCTTCATTTCTTTATGTTCTAGAAATAATTGAAAAATAATTTTACTTTGTATGAAGTGAACTCATTTGTTGGCTGGATGCGTGGTAGGCTGCTTTTCACTGCAGATTTTCAAACCACAACTATTTTCAGAGGTTGAAAGTTGCCTTATTTCACAATTGGCTGCCATGAACAGGGACTAACAAACCAATTCTTGGCCAAATTGTGGGACTGAACATGAGTTTGCATTTGGAGGGTTTAAAATTGCAGCTAAACAATACAACAGTGGTTATGAGCGTGTGTGTGTGTGTGTGGGGAGGGGGGGGGTCATGGGGGGGTCTTGTTTTTGTGACATAGTGGGGCCAACATTTCGGAATTTCACAGAGTTGTGGGGCCCACCCGTCCATGTGGGGCCATTTTGCTGGGCCCCACACGTTTAGACCTCTTTTTGCGGGTCAAGACTTGGTTTTAGAGTTTAGGTTGGAATTGGGTTATGGTTGAGGTTAGGGTAAGGAATAGGGATAGGCAATCATTTTTGACAGTTGGGGTTAGGGGAAGGAGCTAGGAAATGCATTATGTCAATGAGATGGCCCCGCAAAGATAGTAAAACAAACCTGTGTGTGTGTGTGGGGGGGGGGGGGGTGCGTGTGAGTGCGTGTGCATGTGTGTGTGTGTGTGTGTGACAGGATGAGGATACGGATAATTTTAAGACCCTATACTATACAAGCAGTAGCGCACACATAAACAATATCATGTACTCCTTTTTTTATGTCATATCTCACAAACGTTACAAACAAATTATTAGGATTTGGGGAAAACTTGTGGCATGTATAATTCGTTATACCATGTTAGGTTTATTCTATAAACCTGATGTTACACAGGTTAACACGTTGTGCAATGTTGCAAGTTATGGACAATATAATGACTTTCCAATTAACAATTCAAATGAATGTCACAACTTTTCCGGATGGATGATTTTAATACAATAGCAATTTTTATAAAAAAGTGATTGAAGATAAGGATGAACACATCAAAACAAAAGCAAAATTTGGCAAAATTATTATTTTTTCAACGACATGGTGGAATGATAAACAGTTGTATACCTATTTATTAAACATCTTTGTGAGACAGTTTTGTTTTGTTTTAGGATTATCAAGGCAATAAAATGTATAAACAACATTCTATATCAGCTCATTACGTTTCAGCTGTTTTATATTTTATAACTGAAGAGGAAAGCAACAAAAAATGATGTAGATTCCTCAGTCAGAGGACCCATAAATCAAATTGACAATGTTAATGAAGCCTGTGGAGCAGAGGAAAAATAGCTCATTACCATTTTAACATGAAAGAATTCCTAGCTTTCAAACATCTTTATTTTGGAAAAGCTTACGTTCACATGCGAATGATGTGCTTGATGTGGAGTGACATGTTTTTGTCTGTGCGGTTTCTCTCACATTACTTTTTTGTGTGCAGTATGCACACTCTGCACGCTGCAGTTTGAAATACTATTAAGTTCAATTGTAAAACAATCATCAAATGCTTTGAATGTATGACTGGTTAATTACAACTACGTGTGAGAGGATTTGTTTTAAATTGAAAAGAAAATCACAGTAGAACATTGAACCCACATATTTTCATAACATATAATTGAACCTTCATCCAATCATCGGCTGATATTTCTTCAACTAATTTGTATGACCCTGGGTTGATTTGTAAAAACTAAAACGGCTCCTGAATGGAAACGTTCCCTGCTGCTCATGTTTTTTGTGTGTGTGTGTGTGTGTGTGTGCTTAAACATTATTTTGAAAACTAAAATGTCAAATTATGTATTTTCAAAATGAGAAAAGCAAAACAACTTCTGATTGAAGCGGTTTTTAATACATACAGTAATAAAAAACACACACACATACACAAAAAAAACGTCATGAGATCAGTTTTCAAACCTTTTACATTTTAAGCAAACCCATCAGTATTTTTTTTCTTTTTTTGTATTAATGTTAAAATAACCTACAGTATATACATCAAAGTCATTGACAGAAACAAGGAAATGGTCAACAAATGTCATTTAGAAAAAAAAAGCAGGTAAACCTCCTGTTATTTAAGACTGAGGAATTTCTTAAAAGTCACAATGAAACACACAGCTGTTTAAAAAAAAAGTGATTAATAGGATTAGCATTTTTTTTCTTTTCTTTTTTTCAACTAAGCAGTATTCCCCCTCACACCTCATGTAGACGCCACTAATGCACTGCTGCTTGCAATTAGAGCTCCCATAAAGTGTGCTGTTCAGGGGCCACGGCACAGCAAATAGGAAGCAAATTTGTCCCATTCACTTGTTCCCATCATATTTCCACAAGGCCAGACGGCAATGTAGCAGTCAAGACTTAACAAGGTCAGAGGGTCGAACTGGAGCTTGGCCGCTGATTGGGAGTTTGTTCTGAACTTTGAATGATGTTTTAAAGCGCTATAAATGTCATATCCTGTTTTGTTTGAGTGTTCCTGTGTGGAATTTTTCTCCGTACCGCAGTTTCCCTGGTGTGTGTTGGTGGGCAGAGGCTCCCGCATCGCACCTGCTGGTGATCATCATCAGCAGGGTATTTACATGTAGACGCAAGAGGAAGGCGCCGAGAAGTTGTCGATTGCTAGTTACTGGTGCCTATACCTGTTGGAAATATGACCTCACAGTAGAAACTTTTGTCCGCCGCTTAGTGAGTGCTACTACTGCTTTGCTCCTCTACCTTGTAGTTGATATTTTTCTTCCCATTTTTTTCTAGCTATTTCGGTGTCATCCTCCTGTGGCTTCCATTCACCTTCCTTTTTTGGTATACTGTGTGGTCAGGTCGACCTTATTTGTCCCGTTGCTTTTTGTTTAGTCGTTTGTTTCATATTTATGTGCAACTCTTGTTAAATAAACTCTGACAACCTGCCCAAGTCAAGTAAATTCTACTTCCTGCAATAAATTATGAAATGTCATAAATATAAGTTACAGTCATGAACTGACACAATCTTATTGCCCAAAAGTAAATGTCTTATGTCAAATATATATCAATTAAAAAAAATACATAGCGTAATAAAATAAATACGATTCATTGCAAATGGAAAAATAAAACGGAGTCCTCGCAACTAACTAAAATTATACTTCAAGTTCAATTGGGTGCTGTCAAAGTTAAAGCGTTAACTCATTGATTAATCACAAAAAATTACCGCGTTAATCATGTATTAACGTAGATTAATCACACTATTACTTTTGACTGCAGATGATCATTTAGCTTGACAGTGGATGGTAATGTTAAAGGTAACACAGGTTGTTTTTGAGCAATAAACATAACGACATGCATTAGAGTAAAGAATTTTGCATCTGACATATATCAAATTTTAAATTATGCAAGTAATTTGCTGATTAGAAAAAGAGGAGGATGAGTGTCTGCAGAGGATCCCAAATTTTCAAAGACGTCCTCGTCGCATTAAATGTACACAGCAAATCTGTCAATGTTAAATTTCCAGGGTTCGATGAAATCTGGTGTAAACAGCGTTATTCTGACACTGTTACGATATAAAAAATTACTCTGTCAGAGTAAATTTCCTCAAGTGTAGGAGCGGAAGCTAAGTGTAACCTAACCAGCCCTACCTTGAGTGTTAAATTTACTACACACTCATTTCAATTGAAGGACAAACTTTCCAGTGCTGTCGGCATTTCAATAGCAATACATCCAGTTGTTGTCGTTGTTGTTGGGGCAGTGTGATTCAGTAGTAGAATGGTTGTCTCCCAACCCTGAGAGCGTGGGTTTGATCCCAGGCCAGTGTAACTATGTCAAAGTATCCTTTAGCAACATACTGAACTCCCAAGTTGCTCCTGATGCCGTGTCATCAGTAGTCAAAAGAGCTTTGAGGGCCTTGTAAGGAGGAAAAACACTATATAAATGAAGTACCTTTTACCAGAGTGAAGTGTTAGTTTGACTAAATGTTTTGACACTAACACTAATGTAGAGTACTACCTACTCAGTGTTTACCAGTATAGATTTTATAACATTGTAGTGTTGGAATAACACAGATTAAGTGTAAAAAAAGTAACACTTTGAAAAGTGTCAGATTTACACTCATTGGTGTGGACAGATATAACACTTTTCTAGTGTTAGATTTAACACTACGCAGTGTTAATATAACACTAGCGATTTTGCTGTGTAGAAAGAATTAACACATAACAGGTAATCTTCAAATATGGCGAGCAAAAAATGTTAAGAAGCCTTTGTAATTAAGTGATTAATCATATTATTAATCAAAATTCTAAGATGTGATTAATTTGATTTAAAAAAATAATCTTTTGACAGCTCTAGTTCAAATACACAATGTTTTAATAAAAGCAACTTTTTTAAACCAATAATCATTACACATCTTTTTAAACTTTAGCAGTAGCTAGCTTATTTTTTTCCACACCAATAAATTGAAGGGTTTTAAACATTAGACAAAAGGTCAAATCATATTTGCAATACATCATTTTGAGCTGCATTAAAAACATGTTTTACCTAAAAATGTTGTTTAATGTTCTAAAATGGAAATAAATGGGAGAAAATTAAGACTCATTTAAAAGCTGAAAGGCACTAAAAATGATGCACATGCAATTTTTTCTTTTCTTTTTTTAAATCGAAAACACAAAGAAAAAATGCCTTAAAAAAACTGGGGATGCTTATTGACTGCTGAAAATAAAAATCTTAACATCAATCCCTTTTTTCCTCAAGAGGTTAAACCTTTTTTTGTTTTTTTACTCAAAGAAATCCAATACATCTTAAAGGAGTAAAAACTGACTAGAAAGGAATAACATTTTAAGCAAATAATATTGAGACAAATGGCTTCAAATGCTAAACTGTAATATTGTGAAAACTGAAAGCCACACATGTCAAAAAAGAGCATTCTAATGACCAGTTCACAGTGATTGAAATGTACCGCACTGTACAAATCAAGTCACGGCAGCTGCAGCGCAATGAAATGCGCATCGAAGACGTGCTAATGAGTGCTCTCCAAGTTTATTAGCTTAGTTCTTCTCGTAGACACGAGAATTTCTGTCATGCAAGCTTGTAAGCCTGGAATCTTGAGCTCCATATAAAACTGGCTAATTGACAGAGAGAATGAGCTGGAACATATGGTTTGATTTTAACAGTGTGGGTGGTGTTTTTCTAAGCTCTACTGACAAGCCCTTCCTCCTTCCGTTTCTTCTAATTAGACCTGACCTTCACCTCACTGACCGCGCATTCACGCAAGGTGAGTCTGTTGTTCCGCATGCGCACGTGTGCAAGGAGACAGGACTTTGATGAATTTGTATGCATTCCTAGAATGTGTGCAATAGACACATGACAGGTGTTATTAATTTAACACAAACTGTAGGTTGTTTTCCCTTGTTTTTCCATTCCCACAAGACTCGCAGTTCTTCACAATGTCCCTCAATATCTCAGTAATAATGTGGACATGTCTGGCTGCGATAAAATCGTAGAAGTCTTTTTGATTCATACTTCACTTAGCAGGGTATCCTCTTGTTGCCACATTTATGACTTTTAAGGCCATTTACATTTTTTTATATTCACTAAACCATTATCCATTTATTGCGATTGAAAACAAGTGTGGGTTTTCACAGCCAATTTGTGCACTTGTGCAACTGTTTATTGTGTCTGTGGAATTCTTACTACTTTTTAACAATGGATCTGATTAGGTGTCATTTTAAAGAATAATTTAGGCATTCATTTTGGAAAATCTAATTGCAGACATTTTAAGGCGCTGCAGTAAAGAGAATAGTGTGTATATTCTGCCAATGTCAACTGGTGAATGAAAGAGGAAAAAAGGGGTAAAATACCTACTGTTGCCACGTAACTGCGTCAATAACTGATCCAGCGTCTTTCATGAATCTGAAAACAAGAAAAAAAAAAACAATTAAGCACAACCGATCTGAATGGACCTAATTAAAATGTATCATGCTGATTTGCACCATGGAAAAGTTTCTGTGCAAGTGCAATAAAGTCCCCCAACCCCAAAAGTGTGAGAACATTTAATAAGGGCATTTGCCATTTAGGCTCCTTTAAAACATTCAATTGCTTCCAGGAGCTTTAACATGTCTACCAAAGGAAACACGCAGCAGAGTTGCTTTTTTTTCCTCTTTATTTTTGTGTGTAATGATTTATGAGGGAGTGCTGCCTTTGGGTGGTGTTTATTTTCTTATTTAAAGTTTAATGCACACAATATCAAGCAGTGTTATTATTGGTACAGTCATTAGTTAATCAAATAAAACAGGAGAAAATGTTTAATTCAGGCCCTAATAATATCTCAGAGGACCTTTTATAAAAAGCCAAAATATTTTTACTGTATCCCAAATGTAACCCATAAATTAAGATAAAAAAAAAATCCCCACCCTTTCCTGCACTTGAGCCTTTCAGTGTGAGTATTTACAGTCGCATTGTATCTGACACTGACGGTTCCATATTTGGGGCGTAGCAGCTTGTCAGAAATGCTTGAATGTGTAGCCTCTTTCTAAACATCAGAGACACACAACTTTCGCCGCGCTGGCTTGTTTAGTCTGCCCAGTTCGGCTATTTGGATAGTTAGCAGCTCACAGTGTAAATCAACGTTAAGCTTTCCAACACCAGAACAGTCCTCGTAAGAGTGTCAAACACACCAGAATCACCTCGTCGTTAAACCTGACCTGAAAACTCCCCTGCCTTCCTCGCTCTCCTACTCCTACGCTTCTCACCTTTATCGTCCACATCCTTCCTATTCCCAACCGCTCAGCCGTCGCTCAAATACACAGCTTTTTATTTGCGAGTAAATTTAATCTGTCAGAAACAAGCAGCTGCTGCTCTTAATGTACTCGCTGATCTAAGTCGCTCGAGCGAAGGGAGGCTCGCTTCAAATTCGGCTCTTCCAAATACCTGTCAAAATGTGGGTGGCTGCAGAGAAGAGACAGATTCAGGTGGAGATATTTGCAGACATTAAACTCTTCCTGTGTTTATCTGATTTTATTACAGCTTTACCATGCCGTTTGACTTTATGGGCTCTATTGTGGTTCCAATTGTTTATTTCACAATGTGAGTTCAAGGCTGGCGATACACAGGGCAATCTTTCCACTGCACTTATTTGGTCGTTAGAAAGCTCTCATAAATGACTGGTCACAGCTGGGACATCTTTCTATCCAGTGGACACTGTTGACCATAATAGCCTGGCTCATTTTCTTTTGACATTATTTGCATTGGAATCCCAGCACTATGGACACAACATTCGGTCTTAATATGTCAGTCTTGAAACCTTACACATGTTTCAAAATGTCTTCCTTTGATTGTTTAATCATGGAGAATACTTCAGTTCAGGGTAGGTTTGGCAAACATTTTACATGTCAATGCTTTCAATGGATTTGGAAAGAACAAAGCATGCTAATATAATTTGATTGATTTGAGGGGAGAATCAGAAAATCTTTACATTACATTTCACACAACAATAGGTAGTCAAGTAGCAGCAGCCCTTCAATAATAGACGCCATACCACAATTCGATGACATCCAGGGTAAACAGTGCAAAATGGGTGGATTTAAAATGATCATTGTTGATTATAGAAGGCTTTTCCAAATTCCTTAAAATAATGTTTTCTTTTTTTCCATTAAACCATTAACATTGTAGATCTTAATATTTTCACACTCGAAATCATACGAAAGTGTTTAAAATTCTGTCTTTTACGTTTGGTAAACATGACATTTTTAGTCACAGACTCGGAAACAACAAAGCCTATCAATATAATTATTTCTGAAAGGAGACTAACAAATCAAATGTCAGTTGCCTTTTTTCCTGATTTCTAGAGCAAAAAAGAACACTAAAGAATACAGCCACAGTACAGTAATTTGAATTATTAACCAAGCATTGTTATATAATCCTGCAGCTCCAACTTCAACTGGTGGAGAGACAAGCAGGTGAGAATTTGTGCCGACACGCTGTAAATCAGGTGACACCTCATTTAGGCTGACATGATATAACTAAGGCTGAGATGCTCAAACGGGCCATGCGGAAAGCCATAAACACTGAATGCGTGTGACTGCGTGTGCATATGCATCGGCATAACTGACCCGTCCAGAAGTAGAATGGCATTCCTCCGGGGTCTTCCTGCATTAGGGCCATAAAGGTGAGCTCGGTTATAGTAGCGTACCGACTGCAGCACGGTCCGTAGATGGTTGTAGTCCTGAGCCAGCTGGGTGCTGTTGACCACGCGGCCTACCATGCTGCGGTAGGCATTGGGTTCTGACGGGAAAAGGTGCATCGTTAACACAAGACTGCACAATATTGTTTAGAGATAGATCGATATGTTTTTTCCGGGCCAATATGATCATTAGTAGTCAAGGACGCAGACAACCGATATTTGGAGCCGATATTCATTTTCTAAAAGAAAAAAAAAATTGGCATTAAAATATGGAAAAATACAAACTCCAGCTCTTAAATTTTTCGAATGTTTAAGAATATGTTTATTGAACAACTTTTAAGGTTCGTTAAATATTAGAGTTAAAAGAAAAACTTAGTCAATAGACATCTTTGTTTTAAAAATCTAACAAAAGTTCAGGGATCTCCAAGGGGCAGTTGCATGTTTTCAAAAGTTCAATTAAAGTAAACAGCTCCATAATGTTTTCTACAGAAAATAAAGTTTTCCAAAATTTCAAAATATCTGAACAATTCATTCTAAGTGGACAGATGAACTCAGTGTCATAAGAAAACAAACGCAAACTGGTTAGACCCAAAAGACAGGAGACGATACATGTTGTTTAAACGTTGATTAAACACACCTCTAAAGAGAATTATTATCCGTCTACATATTTATCTGTTGTTTACGAGTTTAAGTCCTGGCGGTTTTACGAGCAACAGCCTTTGCAATTCACCCTCCATAAATGTTCACTACATCTGCACAATCTGTCTAATCTATTTTAAACAGCTTCTTTCACCATGGTCTTCACTCAAAGATTTGACATGGTGAAATCAGCGGATTCTGCACGGTCTTCAGTCGACGGCTGAGGAAAACATAAAAGGTCCAAGCAGCAGCTTCACAGCAGATGAGAATAAAGTAGAAGGAAAAATATGCCTTAAATGTTGCACAAATGTTTAACATGGACCTGCCATAATTTAGGAGGTCAGAATAACACGGGCGTGTTTTGCTTTTTACTTTTTGGGACATGAAGTTGGCCCGGAAAACAAAAAATTATGACTCTCAGCTAGAAGTCACTGACAGCAGAAAATGCGTGAAAATAAAAATGGCGTGGCCGCCAGTTGGTTAGCAGCCATGTTTTACTGTAAGTGTGTGTTTGAACTTTTTACATTACATTTGATGTTATGTTTTAAGACGGGTTTGGGTGTGCTGCAGTTCTGCTCATTATTTGAAGAGCATAAATGAGGACTAATAGGGTTTCCCACATTCCTTGTGTGAACTTACAATTAACCCCTGAAATACTCGACTAACATCATGAAAAATCCTTTTAATAATTTTTTTAAAAAGAAATACTGAAAACGATACAGATGACTGAATGCAAAAAACAACATACTACAACATATTATTGCTGTCAAAGTTAAAGCGTTAACTCATTGCTTAATCACAAAAAAATATCGCATTAATCATGTATTAACACAGATTAATGACACTATGAATTTTGACTGCAGATGATTCTTTAGCTTGACAGCGGATGGCTACTTTAATGGTAGCACAGGTTGTGTTTGAGCAATAAAGTAAAGCATTTAATAAATGTTTGCATACGACTTCAGATTAATTGTTCATGTCAAAATATTGGGGTCATTTTTTTCCATTTTAAGTAACTGGTTAGAAAAAGAGGAGGATGAGAGTGTGCAGTGGATCAAAAAATGTGAATGACATCCTCATAACATTAAATGAAATAACACAGCATGTGCTCTTCAAGTTTGGCGGGCAAAACATTTTGATAAAAAGGCTTTTAATGAAGTGATGAATCATGATTAATCAAAATGTTAAGATGTGATTAATCTTATTTTATATATATAGATATATTTTTTTGTGCATCATAGTCCACTTTTACGTCAAGACATATTTTGACGGACCATCAAAGCCATGACGTAGTGAGACCGAGATGCCCCAACGTGAGTACAGCCGTTTGGTGGGGACCCATCCAAGGCAAGCCAGTCGCCACAACTGCTGTTCACAGGCTGTGAGGGCCAACTTTAACAAGTAATACTGTATATAGTTGTCAATGCAATTGACTGGAAGCTTGCCTCACCGCAGTCACACTGACTGAACTGCTATATGTTTAGTACGCAAACTGTCGAATGTGGCGTGCACATTAGTATTTTCAGTACACGTGCGCAAATAACTTTCATTGGTCCCAAAATGGATGAATTTGCAAAGGTTATTTTCAGAAGTAGGATTTGACCTTGAGACTGTGACCTTAACGTAAGGCCTTAGACCATGTAAGTCATATTCTACTGACCGTTGCCCAACTCCCAGGAGATGTTGTATTTCTTGCCAGCGCTGTACTTGAGGAGGGTGAGCGTGGATGAGGTGTTCCAGGAGTTGTCAGGGTTTCGGTGCAGCGCGTTGAGGCCCAGGATCAGATGCAGACCAGCACAGTCGGCAAAGTTGTACAATTTGTCTAAAGATCTGGCTGGGAGAAACCCACAAAGCAGTTGTAACTTTGATTCTTAGTATGCATCCATTCAAATAACATCTTTTTTTGCACATCTCGTCCTGTTATTTAACACATTAGTTGAATGTATTCCAAAGCACGAGTGAGATGTATCAGACACTTGTTGTGGTGCGCCTGGTGTTGCAATCTTTCTGCATGCAAATTTGTTCACATAAAAATCTGACTTATTTCCCAATGATGATGCCAGAAGTGTTTTTACCCACTGTAGATTATGTACACTGCATCTCGCTGGCAAGTATATGCTGACAGTGCAAAATAAGTTTGCTCCTTGTGCGATACAGGGGTGTTACATACTCTTGTTTTGAAATGTGATCTGCTTGAGTTATTACAATAATATAAATATTACCTTGACTTATGACCCACTCTCTTGGCTAGTCTGTTTCTGATTACATGTTGCCTTCGACAGAGGGTTCCACACCATATGAACTTGCCAAATTGTGGAATAAAGACAAAAGCAGAGCACATTGGGCTGCCTGCAGGGATCTTTTCCAGGCTGCTGGTTGTGTGAAAATAGCCTTTTCCAACGCGTATCACGAGTATTCACTTTCAGTCTTCAAATGTGCAAACGTCCAAGATCAAATTTGATCGCCTCTGATTTTCACATTTCAAAACAATTTTTCCCTACATGAAAAACAAACAGTGACATTTTAACTGCCAAACAGTGTAAAAATAAGTTAGGATCACAGATGCAGAAAAGCCAAAGCAAAATGAAAACATGCGCCACTGTAATACTTAAGTATCTATCCATCATTCTATTATGTGTCTAGTATCATTCTCAATTGCTGTGCTGGAGAATATTCATAAGTATAGTTTTTTTTCCTACAAATAATGTTGCAGACTAATCTTGATGCTATTCAAAATCCCTTCTGTACATACAGTATAGCATCTTTTATATTCATGTCAAGTTGCCACACAAGTTCATTCTGCTTAGTCTCACTACCGGGGCCCAGTTGTTCAATTCTCTGTTATTTTAACCAATGTTTAACCCCTAACCACCGGTTAAATTCCTAACCTGCCGTTAACTAACTAATCATGGTTAGTCACACTGTTAATTAAAGGCTCCGTCAAAGTTAACCGTGCTGTTTACGTCACTGGTTAGCACCGACATATCCCACAATTACATATTTTTGTTTACTTCCGGGTCGATGAAAGAAATGGATACTATCCAAACCCTTGCCACCCCCCCCCCTTCAAAAAAAAAGAAGCAGGAACTGTCAAAATAAAATTTTATTCAATCAATGGATGAAGCAATTTATGAGTTTTGTGAAATAACTTATTTGTATTTTTTTTATCCATCCATCCATCCATTTTCTTAACCGCTTGTCCACACAAGGGTCACGGGGGGCGCTGAAGCCTATCCCAGCTGGCTTTGGGCAGTAGGCAGGTTACACCCTGAACTGGTTGCCAGCCAATCACAGGGCACACAGAGACGAACAACCATCCACACTCACACTCACACTCACACTCACACTCACACTCACACTCACACTCACACTCACACTCACACTCACACTCACACTCACACTCACACTCACACTCACACTCACACTCACACTCACACTCACACTCACACTCACACTCACACTCACACTCACACTCACACTCACACTCACACTCACACTCACACTCACACTCACACTCACACTCACACTCACACTCACACTCACACCTATGGACAATTTGGAGTGTTCGATTAACCTGCCATGCATGACTTTGGAATGTGGGAGGAAACCGGAGTACCCGGAGAAAACCCACACAAGCACGGGGTGAACATGCAATCTCCACTGAGGAAGGCCAAAGCCTGGACTCGATCTCACGTCCTCTGCACTGGGAGGCGGACGTGCTAACCAGTCAACCACCGTGCTGCCCCATATTTTTGTCAAATGTTTTTTATGTCTAACATATGTGTATTTTTGACTGATTTGTATATTTGTGTAATATTTTGATAGAATAGTTTTGAATTATTTGTCTTGTTTTTGTATTTACATACTTCTTATAAGTGTGTATTCTTCATCTAATATTTGTAATTGCTAATATTTGTAATTGCTAATATTTGTAATTGCTAATATTTGTAATTACTGTTATAAATTAAAATAATTTAATAATAATAATAATAATAATTATTATTATTAGTAGTAGTAGTAGTAGTATATTAAATTTAATTAAATAATTAGCCACTCTTCACAGTGTTGTTGTCCGTTTGATTATTGATGTGAAAGCAAACAAGAAACATTACAGGTAACCTCTCTTTGGAATCCCCTCCCACTAAATGTTGGGCAAGCCCGCTCACTTTCCCTTTTTAGAACTCATCTTAAAAAACACATTTTTATTCTTTCTCTTTTGATTCGGCATGAGACTTGGCATTGTATTACTGCTAAGCGATCGCATGTGCGTAACTCTTCATCAGAATAATCACCAATGTCAAAGTCAAGCCCTTGATGGACTCTTTTTATAGGCTCAACGAGCAAGGCAGCATTAGCCACGAACGCAGACTTAACCATAACCACACTGTTAAAAAGTTAGCGGTGGTCCTTAAGTGTGCTAACAAGCAAGTTAACAGTTTTGAACAACAAACTAACAGTGCCGTTAAAGTTAACGGTTGGTTAAATCTACTTAACCAGAGGTTAAAGATATAACCGAGTTTTGAACATCTGGGCCCTGGTGGCTGGTGTTATAAAAACTGTATATATTAGGCTTATATAATATAATAAAAGATTTGGTTTTATTCTTATGTGCTACTAATGTCGACTGTAGCTGTAAAAACAGTATTTCGCCAGTGTGAGACCAATAAACTCTTGTTCAGTCATTTTCCATTAAAAAACAAACAAAGCCAAGTGACAACATTACTGTTGTATTGATAATAAATTCAATCTTCAAGTGCACAAATTAAATAGCCAATAAATGGTCTGATGTCAAGCCAACAAAGCATGCTTTTTTAGTTAATATAGACAATAGTGAAGGCAACAAGACTCACAAACAAGCAGAAACTGAAGGTGGCGTAGTAAAGACCCGTTTTTTGATGGAACCTCTTAACAGAGCTACTATAAATTCTCCATCATAATTCGGATATAAGTTTCCCCAAAATCACCCTTCAAAAGCAAACTTTCCTTGCTACTCGTGTATAGTATAAGCAAGGGTGCAAATAATTGGTACGCAGGTACGCATGCGCAACAGAAATCACTGAAGCGTAACGTCATGTGAATCAAGGTGTGCCTTTACGTACCTGTTTTTCACACTGCCATCCACTATCTCATTCATTCTTGTCGAGTACAACGAAGGAGAGAACTTTGAAAGATGCCAAAGAAACAACAGACATTAAGCAGCTTCCTTGGAATCAAACCACCAAAAAAGATCCGATCCTGAGCCGAACAAGAGGGCTTTTTCTGAAAATGTACTCCATGACGTGCCGTGGTGCAAGATTTGCCGCTCACATCCACATCTTGCTGACAAAACAGATGCGTTTTTTAAGGGCTCAAATTATTTCATCCATCCTTTATTTGACAAACATGAAAAGAGCAAAGAGCACATGAATATAGTGCAAGCTATTGCTAACCAACAAGCTAGCCATGAAGAAATAGCCAGTCGTCCTCTTGCTAGGTGGCGAGACAGAGTCAATGATGAACAACAAGCTCTGTGCAATATTTTACTCCTCACCTTTAATAACGCTAAGCATGCATGTCCCATGTCTTCCTATTCGGAAGATATTCCCTTACTGAAGCGGCTTGGAGTGGATGTCGGCAGTGCGTATCATTCTTCTTGAAGGTGGCACGCTCATAATTCAGAGCATTGCGCAACCATCAGCGGGGATTTGAGAGCAAAGCTGCAGTCTTCTGAATTTTGGGGGCTGCATTTTGATGGATCGGAGGACATCACAAAAACTGAGCAGGAGATCGTTTACGTCGTATCAGTGTCCAGTGACGGAGAATTTACCTCCGACTTCCTTGGATTGAACTGGGTGCTGATCGAACCGCACAAGCCACAACCGACGGACTCGTGAAACTTCTCCAGGACGCAGGATTGGATAACCGGAGCGCTACACTGGTCGCTGTGTGCACAGACGGTGCTGCTGTCAATGTTGGTGCGTACAACGGCGTTGTGCTGAAACTTAAGCAACTCGTTGGTGTGCGCCGTGCACACACTAGAGAACTGTGCAAAGTCAGCTGATCAAAGTGTGCCTTACTGTGAGACATTTAATCACTGTTTGATCAAGCTGCTGCAATTTTATTTACAGAAAGGTGGTGCAAAAAACACTGCTACATTGAGAAAAATGTGTGAAGAGAAGGGGATCTCTTTTGTGGAACTGGATAAGTAAATTTCATTATATCAGATAGTCTGCATGGAGACATGAAACACTGTTAAAAATATCCTGACTACTGCTAGCCATTAAAATGCAGCTGGCTAAAAGTGACTCAAGGGAATCTGCACAGAGCATTTTCAATGTTTTCTGGCCAACATGCTTGCTATTGGTAACATTTTGAAGACCACATCCTTGAGGTTTCAGAAGCAAAAATTGGACAATGTAAAGATGAACTAATGGTGGCGATTAGACAGTTCACGCTTCTGCTTAATAGGAAAGGTCACCACGAGACACACGCTGTTTCCAATGCTGACGCTGACAGAGACAAGTCAAACTTAACTCAGAAGGTTAATTGAAGAATTTGAAATGAGATACAACTCCCTCAAGTCATGTGACCACTTCTTAGCATTTGATCCCACAACATGGCCTCAGGAGATGCAAGACCACCGTTTTGGCAACACAACTGTTAAAAGCATTCTTCAGGAATATGAAGTCATCTTACAAATTGACAGCGAAATAACTGTGAGAGAATGGATGCACTTAAAACAGGCAGGAAAACGCTTTGGAGCCTCCTCTGTGTATGACTTGGTTCGAATAGTAAATACAAGTAACCTGAATATGTATCCAAACATCAACAAGCTGATTAAACTGTCTCTTACACTCCCTTTAAGCAGTGCAGCTTGTGAGAGGGGATTCTCACATCTCAACATCATAAAAACCAAGTACAGATCTTGTCTGTCACATGCCTGACTCACAGCCCTGATGCACATTCACCTGTCTACAAAGACCACAGAGACACGTATGACCCAAAGTCAGCTGTTGACCTATGGATGGACACCGCTAATCGGAGGCTCAACCAGGAACAGGGAGATGCATCTACATCAACTTCATCATTCACCATGCTGGAAACTGAAACAGATAAAAGCGGTGGGGACACAAAGGAGGACATTGAGGAAGACTCTACTTAAAACCACTCAGTGAGTACCAAACACAATCTCCTGGTACTCATGTCAGTAACCCATAAAAAAAAGAAGAAGATATGTGCACCCCTGAGTATACGCTCCCCCAATTTTCTGGTTTCCATGCTCAAAGCTGAAGAAGCTGGCTCAAAATCCTCAAAGTCCTTCATAAAAAGCAGACAGTCCTTGTTAAGTTTGATGGCTGTAAACAAAGCATCGATCCAGACTTGTATATTTTTTTACTGTATTCAAGTCATTCTATTTATGGGAAGGATTTAATAGATGCGCTAACAATTTAAGTGAATACATTTGTACTGGCCCTATCAGGAAAAGTGTGTGTAGCTTCATGGTGGCCCAATACAGTCCCATATCTTTGTATTGGTGCGAGTCAAGGTTATTTGAGTTAATAACAAAATATTAACACTAAAATAAAAAATATATAAAAAATCCTTAACAAAAAAAAAAATGAAAAGAAAATGCTTATTAAAAAATTAAAACTAACAAACTACATTTTATGTTTACAGAACTAACTAAAACTAACCATAATTATAGTGAAAATGTCCTTCGTTTAATACTTTAATTTACTACATGAGCCTTTGGAGTTGATTTTAAATGTGATTTTAAGTATTTTTATTTCAATATTAACCGGAATAAAGACGTTTGAAAGTGTGTCACACTTTCACTTACCTCAGCCGTAATGCAGGTAAGAAATGTCTTACTTTGTTTTCATTTTACCATGGTGTTTTATTTATTAAATATTGTGCACAAGTAATACACATTAAAAAAAAACACACCTGTTACTTGCTGGTTAGCTGCTATGCAAGCGCCACAAAATATTAGCACACTTGCAGCAGGGCATTCTTGTCCTTGTACGCTGTGGCAAACACCAAGAAAAGCAAGTGCAGTGTGAAAAGGACTTCAATCCTAGAAAATCATCCAAACTAATTGTCCAAATAATTTCTGCACTTATATCCAAGTGTTCATACTTCACACTGGAGTTCTCAAAGAACGTGGGGAGTTGACACACATTGAAGAGTAAATGGGACAGAGACTAACTTGATTCCCTGGGAACAAGCTACCTTTTTTAATGGTCGTTAATCCTTAGTTAGCCTGTTGAAGAATGTTTGCTATAGTTTCTGTTTGAGCTGAGCACACAAACAACAGCTAGTAGCCTGAAGACAAGGGATAGTATTACTGGCCAGTAAAGTGGAGTTCTCATTTGTCGCCTGCCAAGAGCAGGGCATCATTTGCTCTTTTGCAAAGGAAAACAATGCTTGAGCACTCCACCCTCACTTGGGGCCAACATGAAAGTGCTCACATGCACACACTTGAGAACCCTCAAGCTACAAATGTGTGATCTTGGCCAGACAAGACTAAGTTTGTGCATATGTGCAAGGCCCATACTCCATAAGTACAGCTACGTATGCGAGTTCATAAGCTGATAAAGTTGATAAATATTTGACTCATTGATATATGGTAACGCCTAAGTGGATCATTCTATGATGAAGAAGGGATACAAATGATGAAGTGCTCCACAAACACAATCCAGCTAACATTAAACTGCCATTTATTATGCCGCGAGTAACAAATGAGACTCAATTACATTCAATAACGTCATTAATCATTAGCTTCCTTTGAAAACAGTGTCCAAACATTTATTGTACATTCTGGTCACACAATAAAGGCCTGTCTGAGACCATGTCATATTCTCACTTGGTAGCAAAGCTTTACAACAATCGGCGAAGACCTGAATAAAGCAGGAGAAACACTGAAAGCTGCATGTGTGTGTACGTGTGCTTGTGTGTGGCGGAGAGTGTGGTCTGGATCATGTCATGCTGTCTATCTGATAGAAAGGCCAGTCGTGTGAAGCAGAGAATCCAGCAACACAGCAGTCAATGTTATGCCTCATTTCAACAAGTCTGCTCAAACGCTGAGGCATGGCCTTATCACTATCAGAAGCAGACACTCACGCACAAACACTGCCATTGTCATAAACAATAAATTATTCAATACCACCATGAACTACGAAAATGTGTCAAAGAAAGAAGGAAGTGGGGAAAAGGCCTTCATGTGTATTCAAATTGAACTCGGCCCCTAAAATGGTAGCAATGCAAGTAAAAAAATAAAGAGTAGAAAAGAAAAGTCCAATCTGAAGAAGGATACACCAAAAACGTGCAGGAAGGGAACCCGGCCACAAAGGCAAACTCCTTCTGAGCCTACTTTTTCCTGTTAAGCATCTATGAGTGGGTGCAATTGGACATTTCAAAATGTTTGTAAACAATGAACACCGGGTACGGTACTTCTGGGTGGCGGAATGCGGGTGATTACCGCTGACCTGAACTAAAACGATGACAAAAACTTGGGTTTTCGCTTTCCAAAGCAGGCCACATCTTATTTGTTATTCCTCTATGCTCTGTTATGAAGTACTCACTTTTTACATATATTTATTTTTTATTTAAAAAACTGTCAGTTACAGAATCGTATTGCGTTCGCTTGGGGGGAAAAACAAAACTGTTTTGGGGGAGCTTTGTTTTTTTTGTGTAATATTCAGTTTTTCTGAATATTTTTGTTCTGTTTTACTGTTTATTTTGATATTCAGAAAAATAGGAGAAAGAATTACTCAGAAAAACAGGAACCAAAAAAACCCCTGAAAATTTTCGATTTTCTTCTTTTTTTTTAACTGAAAAAAATTATTCCTAAAAACAGAGCACCAGCTTCTATTTTTCTGAGTTTTTATTCTTCTTCTTTTTTTTTTTACCTCTGAACTCCAAGTTGCAGACTCGCTAATGGCAGACACTTTCCCGCATGCAATACGATTCCGTAGAAACTTAATGGTTAGCTTACTAAAATCATGCAGATCGATTGACATGTTCGTATACATGCCTTAACTGAGCCAGTTTGACTAAGTGATATAGTGAAGGTGCGTTGGAGGTATGCAGGAAAGTGTCTGCAACAAGTCACTTAGAGTTCAGGGGTAAAAAAAATAAAAATAATAAATACTACGAAAAACTCATCAGCTTTTGTTTTCCGGAGTAATTAAAAAAAAAATCCCCTGTTTTTCTGAATATTTATTTTTCCTGTTTTTCTGAGTAATTTTTTCTCCTGTTATTCTGAATAGCTAGCATCCCCCCTACCCCCCACCCCCAACTCCCCGTTAAAAAAAATTTTTAATGAAAAAAAAAAAATTATGAAAGAGAAAAAAAATCAGTAAAACAGAAAAACAAATATTCAGAAAAACTGAAAATAAATAAAAATAAAACAAAGCATCAGGAAAAAATTGTAAGAAAAACAGAAGGGGTTTTTTTTCCACGTGAATGCAATACTCGTCAGTAGTCAGTCGATAAAAAGTGTCAAAATTAAAAAAAAATTAAATGTATTAATTGTTTATGAAAAGTAACGACGTTATCACATTAATTATAGACAAAATATTATCTTCTTACTGTATAAAATGTCTCAATGAGTCAAGTATCCCTTTACGACTTAAAGGGGATTACTTCAAAACTTGTCATTTGTGGTTTGGATTTGAAATACTATATTTTGTGACTCCAGTCCTGAAGTTTTCTGGCACATCTCATAGATGTGATTACCAGTGGTGCCATCGACGCTCGCTTGGACTTGTGCCACTCCGAAGTACTGTAAGTGTTGGTGAAATGTCGGTCATGACAAATACCCAATAATTAAACACAGTGAGTTCATTCATCATCATCAGCAGCAGCAGCAGAAGAAGCGTACAACAAAACAGGCAACCCCTGACAAAAATACAGGAAATCAATGTGACAAGTCATCTACTATGGCCAACTCCACACTAATCTACTGTTACAGCCGTTACATCAAAAGCTATTAGATGCAGTCTATCACATAATATTAACTTGACACTGCGTGTTAAGAGTAGCACAGACGGCAAAATGTGTTTCCAATATAGTTCCATATGACTCCACAAGCATATTGCTAACAGCATGGAGTCTTCCTTCATACAGCAAGGCTTCATTCAAGTCAAACCAGTCAGGTCAAACCACCTACGTATATTAAACGAATGCAAGATATGAGATAAGCACATGTTTTAAATTTTTCTAACGGGGGTTTAGTGTGAGTGTGTGTTTTGAAGTAAGAGAATCAGAGTGAAATAACCTTGATTTGTAAATTTGCAGTGACATAACTTGAGTTTGTACCACATCCGTGTGCCCAGCGAGAGACGATGCAAGACGTATGACCTAGACAGTGTGGTATGTTAACATACTCTGCCCTTGACATTTAAATCAAACACAGAGACTTGGAAAACATAAAACGAGCTGCCTTTTAGTGATTTGGACCCAAGTGGGATGAGAAACACTTGCAGCTGGAGCTGGTTGATAGTGGTTTTGTTAAAAATTAAAAGTGTAAGCCTTTAGCTACTAACCAAAGTGTATGTTTAGTTTAAAAAAAAGGGACAACAAATAATTTGTTGATACTGTACTTTGTTGGGCTTTTAACAAGTCAAGTCATCTTTATTTATATAGTGCTTTAAAACAATATGAAACAATTAAAAATAATTTGATACATCACTCTATGTAGGCAGTGTGATTTATGCCAACAACAGCTATGCAACATAAGTATAGTGAAGGGAAAAAATGAAGAGTAATAAATAGAGTAATGAATGAGTATTAATGCCACACTGAAAATAAAACATATACTAATTTTAAGGGAGCCCAGTGAAAGTGTGTTTAACAATAGCAACACAGTTTAAAATACTACAAACACATTTAAAAAACATTTAATATGTTGAGAAACAGGAAATGTTGGTACTACACCCGGAAACAACAATACTGAATTATTACTGGACAAGGAAGAAAAAAAAATATGCTAAATGGCAAAATCGGAAACTGGGAACCTGGATTCCGCGATGGAGGGGGGTTTACAATGTTTATTTATTTATAAATTATGGCCCGACTGATTAATCCACCAGCCCATTACAGACTTCTCAAAAAATAATAATAATGGGCCAGAATTTTGCCAATTAAACGCAGATATCTTACTTTCTCAAATGTTTCCTTTGTTGAAGCTTATGCTAGCACCAGTAGTGAGCGATGTTGTCTGTCTTGATCGCAAGAGCACAGTATTTATTTCACCACTGCTAGACACGCTTTGTGAATTTAAGCTCCTCAGTGGAAAATTTCTTGGCAAATACGTCAGGTGTGACTGTTGTTTGAGAGACACTAACCGCTGCACTGCTTTTCCAATAAGCAGGTCAATAGAGGGCCGTAAAAGTCACACCTGATGTTTTAAGTAGATATTATGCCATAATCTTCTAAGAGGGCAGTTGTTAAGCTTTCACCTTTTATCCTGTTAGGCATCTTGTCACACACCTCTGGTAATGGTATAATTGCGCACTGATTGCGTTCAAATTGCAGGGAAACGTCAGTCCTATGGGCAGGGAGTCGAACGAAAAGCAGAGTTGCCCAAGGTGTATCTGCTCCTGAACCATCAAAGAGCTTGGACCTAAATAAACCTGGCAGTACTTTTTATGAGACACCTGCTTGAGAATGCAGTTGAACTGATTCAATCAATACCTATCTAAGAGTGGACTATTTTATTGAACTTGATTACAAATGCCACAAAATTATGTTCGAATAGTGGAACAAAAGCAAGAAAAATGTCTATTTGGCGGACATCTGCTACTTTCTGGGCTCCGAAATGTTAGGTTTGATCCCAGCAGGCTGTGTGACTGATGAGGGTGATGAGGACCAGATCACAAACAGGGCAGCAAGGCAAACACATGCCTCGCCAGATTCTCCCTTTTCTAAAGCAACAATTATCATAAGCATTGCCATCACAACCTACTCTAAAAACGCCACATCATTATTGCTACAGTTAACGTTTGTAATCTATCTCCTTTAACACTGCTGGTAAAAGACATATATTTTGGCTTTTCGTGCGTCTTTTCCGTATTAACACCATTTCCACAAAATGGGGAATCATCATTTGAAAGCAACACGTCTACTTTTGTCATTCCGGGAAGCCATGTCACTGTGTGAAAGCACATACAGGTGCGATAATAGCTTTGCCGGGTTAGGAGAAGAAGAAGACAAGAATTAAAATTTTCTGTTGCAAATTTGCTTCTTCTTTTTTTTTTTTATTATATAAATGTGGATAATGAGTCAGGTCTATCTACTCAGTGTTTTGAATGTTTAAAAAAATATATATATATTAACTGCATATTAAAGATGTTTGGTCATCAACAACTAGTAGGAACAACCTGAAATTACAAGGTGGATTGTCCACATTGGATGAAAAACACATTTTGAATGTAATGACTAAATTTGAAGCCATTATTCATAGAATCTAAAATAAAGATAAAGCCGTCTTTAAAAACAAGTATCAAAATTCTTTCAACCACTGACTATATGAAATTTTCATCATATGTCTGATGCCTACTAATACACTACAATATAAACTGGAACAGTCAGTGAGTTCTTCGAGTTTGAAATATTACATATTAAGTGGTACTCAATCATTTTGCACTCACAGGAACAAAATGTAAATCTTGTCAAACATCAGGCAGGTGCAGGAAGAACACTACGGGGGGCACCTGCTTCGACCGGGCCTCTCATAACTCTTCGCTCCCAAATCCCACTTCTCCAGCAAGTCATAATGACAAAATTGGGACTTCGCCCAGCACATTGAAGGATGTTCTAGCCAGATGTTCTTGAAGAAAGATTGGGACTTTTTCCAACCATACACCTTAACAAAGAAAACTTTGAAGCCATGAGCTTCTGATTGGTTTCCTGACTTTAAAAAGTCTAAATATGCATTTTAATGAATGATCCTCAGACTGTCAAACAGCCTATGATTGTTGCAATCTTTATCATTTAATTTAATAAAATATCCACTGTGCAATGGACTAAGAATTGGGTCACTGCTAAGATGGAGTCAATTTTGCCATTCATTCCATGCTTTGTCCTATTGGTTGGTTCACAGACAAAGACGTCAGCACGAGGCAGACACACTTTGAGATGATTTTTCTAAATGTATGACAATGCAGCCCATGTTTGGTTCCAAGACCACCACAGCTTGCTTCATGGAGACACAGGACCATTTCTATAGTTGCTGCCAGAGAATCTCTCCTTTCGTCCCATCTTGGAGATCTCAAACAATTGTCATGGTAAAGAATGAGATTAATCGAACTTCTCATCTATTAAAGATGAGGTTTTTTAAAATTCAAGCTCCCTTCTCTTGACATACAACCGACCACACACGTGTACATGCTGACAACGAGAATCATTTAAATTATTTTAAAAAGGAAAATGCTGTGCCATGCTTGAATAATAGGGTACCAGAACAAACTGTTTTGTGCTATTCTTGAATAAAAGGGCACCAGAACAAACAGTACAATAACTAATTGTTAAAATAATCAGTAAGAAGACAAGGGTTCAGCAGTGTTTCCTAAAGATTTGAAATCTACTTGGGCGGGTGGCCTCCCGGGGGTGGTCTCTGCAGATAGTGCCCGGTCGCTACACATCGCCAAATGGGTGGGGTCCAAACGGGGTAAACAAAATGAACTACAGGAGACAGGAGGTCACACTGCAGTCTGGCGTTTCATTTGATCTCTTTTTATTCACTTTCTTGTTCTATCTCCACATTTGAATACATACAGCGACAACTCTCTTCTGCCCGCCCAAGTATTACCTTGGTGTGGAAATGGCTGGTTAAGACTTTTTGCATGACAACATAATAAACTGCAGCATCACTTTAGAGCGAAGTTGGCTGAGTTGATGTGTTCTCTTTTTGGTAGCCCGTTGTATCATTTACTGTTGCAGATCCGGATGGGTAATGCTGCAAGCGGGGCATTTGGCTGCACCAGACCCATTGTTTGTCTACTTTGCCAGGGGAGGGACAAAGCCAAGTTAAGTTAGTCAAACATCTGCTCTTGGTTTGAGGTGTCAGCTCGAGCCACTGACAGCGAAAGGATTGGTTTGCATCCTTCACTTTCTTGGGCCACTGCAAGCAGTCTTGTAAGATCACTTTGGGAATGCATGTCTTGAGAATATACCACTGGAGATTTGATTCCCCTTTTCCTATTTGTTCTTCATTACTCTCTCAATAGTCATAAATTCAAAGGTGTTTTATCTTTCATTCCTTCTGAACCCATTTAACATAAGAGGACCTCGTCACTTTATAGTTGTATGATTATTTCGTATCATGTCTCTTTCTTAGACATCTTGAATACCAAAAAAGAGATGCAACACAACAAATAAACATTGGCAAAAGTAAAAGAAAACAATTTGGTAACACATCTGACGAGAAACTTGCATAAATCTTCTCAGAACAACTTCACTGGTGATTCATACAAAAACAGTCTGTTTTTGATCTCGGTTACCCGAATAGCCAAGATAAAATTCACCTCTATCCAAGTATTTGCACATTTTTTGACATTTAAAATACAACTCTGATAGAAATTCAATCTTATAATCCATGTTTTCAAATATTTCAACTGAAAATTTGTTATTACATCAACTTAAAAAAAAAAAATCTGGGCCAGCCAGTCAGGCCAACTGCCACGATTGTTCATATTATCATAGCCGTTTCTTCCTATAGGCCAAGTAGGCGGCTGCCTAGGGCATCGAAGCCACCAGGGGCCCCCCAAGCTTTATAGTCTCTCCCTCACTCTGTCATCTCTATAGCACTGTAGTCTTACCTGAGAACGACTAAAATGTCCTGTCTTTATTACATAAAAAATAAAAATAAACATAGGATACAAATAAAATAAAATGCGATGATGAGCAGTGGCTGGTGTTTTTGTGTCACTGAGAGAATGTGTGACAGCTACCCATCTACCTTTTCAATTAGTGAGAGTACTAAACAAAACAGACACCGTAATGGCATCAAAAAGTTAAATGGAAGAAATAGAAAACTGAAGAAGAAAAACGGTCAAAGGAGAAAGGTATGGCACTTGTTGGTGATGGATAGTTGGAGGCAAAACTATTTTATATTATTTTTAGCAAGTTTGTTTATTTGTTTTTCTAGCCAGCTTGCTAGCCTCGGGCATTTAATTATAGATGTTAACCTTCCCTTGGCCAGCCCCTAGTTCAACTAGTATAATATGTAAATTATTGTAGATAATGCAATAATGAAATAATGGTATCTGCATTTTACTTGTTAGTACTTGCCGATGCCGTTACCACTGTTTTTATGCGGTTTTGGGGCCTCTCCCGATACCGGTATCGGAACAACACTAGCAAGAAATTTTTCTTTTTTCATTTTACCAAGGTGTTTATTAAATATTGCGCACAAGTATTACACTTTAAAAAAAAACACGCAAACTAATACTGAAACTAAACTAAAACTAAACTAAAACTAAACTAAAACTAAACTAAAACTAAACTAAAACTAAAACTAAAACTAAACTAAAACTAAACTAAGCTAAAACTAAACTAAAACTAAACTAAAACTAAAACTAAAACTAAAACTAAAACTAAAACTAAAACTAAACTAAAACTAAGCATTTTTTAAATAACTAAAACTAATTTTTTTTAAACTAACAGAACCACCCAGAAAACGAATTAAAACAAACTCAATTTAAAAAACAAAACAAAATAAAAAAACTAACTAAAATGAAAATTCCAAAACTATAATGACTCCGGTCTAGAGGATGTTGGAGACGGACTGTTCTGTCAAGGACTGCAAGCGCTAACAGCTTGGTTGGTTTCTGTGCTCGCTGTGGCATGCAGTGCATTCAGATGGTACCAGTCACAGATCTGAATAGAAGATGAGATACGTTAGCACACCGTAGCAGCCCAGCCGAATATCAGAATTGCCAACAACCTCAAAAATCCATATCGGTCGGGCCGTAGTTTTAGGGTGCAAAATTGAAAGATTTGACATTCCACTGCTGCCTGGCAAAATATAGTTATTTTCATAACATTGTCTTTTCTCAACTGCCTTGCTGTTTCTCCATTTTGATTTCTTCCCTTTCTTCTCTTTTTATTTTTTCTCTCGGTTTGAGAATGGAAAGCTGGCTGTGAATCTCCTACTCAGCACGACACCAGAGAGTGATAGATGGCCTCTGAGAAGGTCTAACAATCCAACCAGCCATATGCTCCGAGTGAAGACAAGACGAAGAAAGAGGAGAATACACTCGTGGCCTGACAAAAAACAAGCCAAACTCTTGTGCAAGCAACATTTTCTGGAGTTTACTGAAATATAGAGACTTTGTTTTGGCAGGATCCAAATTCCTAATTCCAAATGTGATTAAAAAAACAACAGCAAAACCTCCTCAATAAATTCAACCAGGAATGGATCAACAGCAATTAAACCAGTAGTTTTGCATTTTTGGCAGAAAGATTATCATATTAGCAGTGAGACAAAATGATTCCCTTTTGACTTTATCTTCTTGCAAAATCACATCAATCATGACGCTTATGAGTCAGTACTCTGTGAACACAATGCTTGACTCCTCAAGAATAATATGTTCATGCAGGGGGGAAAAGTCACGAAGAAAAGGTATATAAGCTCAGACACAGGGACATTCAATATCTCACCTAGAGAAGGCTATGACTTTACATAGGCCCTCAAAGTCTGACAAAAACCACATGCACACATTTCATAAATTAAGGGTGCCAGGAAAGTTCAATAAAAGGGAAAATGTCTGCATCACCGATAATGAAGGAGTCGTGTTTACCATCATAATACAGTAAGAACTCCATCTGGACTCACACACAAACATCAAATACCAAGATCCTTGCAAGAAAAATGTCTAACCGTCTCGATATATGCGAGCAACAAGCAATGTGCCACAAAATGTGCTCTCAGAAGACAAATGTGCTGTACGAGTGTCAGGCCAAACAATGCTTTCAAACATCCCATGCATCACGCCATTAAAATGGCATTTATTTGCAGGTGGCTGGGCACTTGTCTCGGAGCATATTGCAAACACATGGCATTACATATTGTTTCCCTCTGCGATTTAAACACTGTTGGTATTCTTTCGAACAAAAGCAATCTATCACATCTGGAACAGTGCGGGCCATGTGGACAGCGTAAACAAAACATGAAGTAATCAGCATCTTGACATGCTCAACTTACATCACATCTAATACACTGGATCTATGACACAGCGCGTCTCCTTCCACACGTGACAATCTGCTAGCTACTAGCTGTAATGTATGTGGTATCTACGTAAAGCGCCGCTTCTCTGCTTTCAGAAGCCGTTGGAATTACGTTGTTAGCGCTAGCGGTTCAGGAATTACGGTGATTTTACGGTGTTGTCCTGTCGCCGCAGCTTCAGATATGGAGGGTTTTAAATACCACACATTGCACAAACTAAATGCACCACAAACTGGTGTTAATTAAGATTGTCTCACTTACAAAACTCATTCAGATGCTGAGCCCCATGCGTTTAGTAAAGCTTAATTGTCAGTCTTGTCATGTTCCTCGAGAGTCCAACAGCTCTCAGCAGTGAGGCTTCTACGTTTGATGGCTGCGCTTTTGTGTCAGTTCAAACAGCAAGACTCGGGTATTGGTGTCTCATGTCGTCTGTACAATGTTTACTTAAACCTAACGACTGATTAAAGGCTGTAAACATTCACGTCACATGATCCCATCAATGTGAGATCAGACTGAGAATGAGAGAAAAAGGAAAGGAGTTCACTAACAGCTGCCGGCATATAAAGCCAACTACTGACTCATCCAACAAAATATTGCTGTTTTATTTAAGGCCTATCAGCACGTAGCCATAAAATGTATACTGGTTGGGCCTGTCATACATTCGGTACACACAAGTTTGCAATGATTATCCTGCTCAGAGAGGTTGTCTTGCCTATGCGTTTTCTTGTCTTTGGTCTACAGCACACAAAGCCTACGCACCAATTATCCGAGAATGTCCATTTTTAAATCAGAGCTTGTGGACTTTTCTTTTCTAGCAATTTTTTAGCAGTTTCAAATGACTTTTGCATCGCATTTTCATAATAGGTTTGTGCCTCTAACAAGAACAGAACAGAACGAGAACAAGCGAAACGGGGAACAAAACAAAAAAAGTCCTTTAGAGCTACAGTACCCTGATTTCCTAGATTAAGGTATTCATGTTGTATCAACATATCTTCTCCCACTACATGCAAATCTCCTTGCAAGCTGACTGGCTGGAAACACACATCCATTTTCTTAACCGCTTATTCCTCACAAGGGTCGCGGGGGCGCTGGAGCCTTTCCCAGCTGGCTTCAGGCAGTAGGCGGTTTACACCCTGAACTGGTTGCCAGCCAATCCAGGGGCTGCAAATATTACCCAGGAAAAACGAGTCACTCTAAAAAGAGAATTGTTGAGCAACTTAATTAAGTTGCTTCAATTGGTAACACACAATTGAATTCAGTTAATCCAAAAATGAATATATAGAGTTTAATGAACTCAATTAAATTAACTTAATGAGCTCATAATTAATTATTAACTTGGATTAACTTAATTTACCAATTGAAACAATTCAATTAAGTTGGTCAACAATTCTCTTTTTTGAAAGTGTTCATGTTCGGACGACCTCTGCGAGTTAATCACTTATAATAACCACAAAACTCCAGTTTTCAGAACTTTCATTTAGCAAAAATATAGTGTCTATTACATGTGTTACATGTGTTACTGTGGTCCTGGCAGATTTTCTTTACGACAAGAATAACAGAACAAAAAATTCCTAGATTCCTCAAGATTATCTTTTAAGCCTTAAACACACGGACGCATCCCTTTGAGGTGACTGGTTGGCAGACTGATCACCTCATTCTCTGGAAAGTCAAATAAACATTGGACTTTCACATGAAATGTCAATATACAGCGCAACAATAACAGTAAACCCATGAGTGGTAATTAGGGAAGAGGTGTGAGATGGGCGACTGGAAAAAAAGACACCAGATGACACTGACCGTGACCTTGTCTTTTTTGCCCAGTGTGTGTGTGGGGGGGGGGGGGGGGGTGCGTGCGCATGTGCGCGCGTGTGTGTGTATGAGCTGTATGCCATTATTGATAGCTCTGCCTCTAACAAGCATAGGTCAAAAGTCAAACAGTGGTGAGTGGAAATGAGATGGAGCAAGACTGTTAAAATGGGCCTTTAATACACCACCTGCTCAGACAAACACACACAAACACACACACGCACACACATAGGATCTTGGCTGATTGTTACCAGACCATTTTTAAACACCTCCCTTAATCCCCGATCCTTATTACTCTTTCCACCACAAAGATGTGAGGTCTTAACAGTAAAGCCTGTTTACACAGCATTAAGCTACATATAATAATCTGACCTCCAAGCAAACAATTACATTACTCACGCGTCACTTTCAAGGTATTTGACCCCAAAAAGGTACAGTGGATCCTTGAAAGGTTCAACGCAACATGCTGCATGATACTGGTTGACCTCTTTTACACACATTGTTCCCCAGAGAAATTGATGAAAATAGATGTAATCAGCAGGGCCTCACCAATATAGTTTTTTTTTAGGCTGATACCAATTTCAGATTTTTGCCAGAATAAAATTATTATGTCCGATTAATGAGTTGATTAATTAAAAATTAAATAATGAATAAAATAATGTTTTTTTCTTACAATAATAAATATATGAATTACAGGCAGAACATCTGACTGTTTTACAATACTTTGTATTAGTATTTGTTTACCTGACCAAAAATTTAATATTTTTTTATGTCATTAACTTGTAAATCAGCAAAAAACATTAGGGATGTAACGATAACGGCAATATCATGATATCGCGATATTAAAATTGCCACAATATCGTCGTTGTCATGTCACGATATTGAAAGCAGCTGTTAAAAAACTCAGGTTGATTTCCATTAGTGCAGTTCTAGCACCCTCTGGTAGCTCATTTTTTAGTGCAGTTTAATTTTCACATGGCATGCTTTGGCCCTTCTATGCTTAAAATCCACGCTAATGGTCAGATGAAGGGATCGTAATATGCTTGTGAACCGAGTCAAAATGTGGAGGAACTCAATGTGTATTAGCAAGTAAGTGCCGCAATATTAAGTGTTATTAGAGATTGTAGGTTGTTTATATGCATTGCTTTTATGTGCAAAAGCACAATAATGTCTGGTTTTTTTTGGTATGAGTTCATTTTTTTTTACAATATTGTGACTTTTTTATTTATTTATTGCCAAGCTCCCCGCAATATTGTGATAATTATCATATCGGATATTGTAATAATATTGTATCGTGATGTTTGGATATTCTTACATCGCTAAAAAACTATTTTTTTTCACAATTTTAAAACAAATAATATCTGCCGATTAAATCGGCCAGCCAATTAACCAGTTTGACAATAACCGTGATCAGTTGCTATATTGTCGCCGAACAACAAATATAATTCGCCGCATGTTGTCCGCATTGATATGAAATTAATGCATCAGGGCGCTTTTGTTGCGATAATGAAAACAGTACAATGCTATTAAATAGCTGATTAAAATAGTAACAACCAAATAAAATGTGAAATAACGTATTTAGTTATCAATTAATTAATTACAATGTGAAATAAAATCCAAGGACCAAAGTGATGTTTGGAGGGAGGGCTCAATCTGAACTGAATCAAAACAAAATAAATATCTTTGGAGGAAGAAATGTTCCACTCTTTGTCCTACTACTTGATCACAGTTTCACGTCTGCAAGGACACAATCCTCAGTTGGGATACAATAAATCAGAAACACAATGCTCAAGCTACGCGGCAAAACAACATACAGCAGGGAGTTATTATGATCACATATCACACTGCCTGCGTTAATATTTCTGAATTAGGCCATCATTATTCACGTTTGAAGAATACTTAATATTTGCCTTTTATTTTGGGTGCATTTGAACAATATGATCAGCATAACAGAGGGTGAGAATTGAAACCAGACACTATGTGAATCCCTCGAGTAAAAAAGTATGACTCCAAAGTATGATTTTTGACGTGAAATTGGGTTTCGTCTCACGTTCTGTAATTTATCAAAGTTTGCTCAAGAGACAACCACAATTCATTTCATGATCAACCCAACTTATGTCTGTGAATGTAATCATGTTTGCATTCATAAAGAATGTGATTTATAGATTTTCTCTCACCGGGTAGTTGTTATTTGAAGCCTGGAGTTCCACATTTATTTTCCAAACACCATTTGGCTTACAAAACACCTCTGGAATACGTTCAATCGTTACACACAGTCATATTGCATGCTTTTAAGGGTGGCAAGCAACCAAACTGACATTGAATGCTTGTGGTCTATTATTCAGTAGATCCTAACATTTTTCATTACTCACAGACCACTGACGTTCATTGTTACAGACATTTTGAGGTATTTCTCTTGGAGCAGACACAGTTTTGTGGAGACCCTTCTCTTCTTCTCTTAGCCACAGTTACATGCATCGTATAATCATTTGCATCTATCATGACAGGATTATGTAAACTTGTTGCATCAGAGCAATAATGGAAGATCCAGAATTTACCTTGGCCCTTCACACAGAGCCCACAAAATTGTGTGCGCTGTCACACAGCATTCCACAATTTGATAATTAGATGGGCGGTGATGTCAGCACAAATGTCTCGGATGACGCATACAACATTTGTTTGAACCACGACAAATGCTGAATACCCTTTGCAGGACAACTGAATGTCAGCTATTATAACGTATAAAACATATTTTGAGAAATACTTACACAAATGCCATCTCACTTTTGCATGGTCAACTTTGAATAATAACCCCAAATCTAAAAAAAAATTGCTCCAAGAATAGAGAACAGTGAGGCAGAATTGCCAAATTTTACAGCAGTCATTCTTAAATAATGTGGCAATGCCAGGAGAAGTGTGTGCAACCTCGGGGAACATGCTGTTTTTACCGTAATCAAATGTAATTGCACACCCACTACAGTAGGTGGCAGTGGTGCTCTCATTGTCAGAGAGAGTGTGCATATTCAGTAGTGGTGCAACACATCATCATTGATCCGTGGTCGGATCGGATCAGTTGATGAGGGGAAAAAAACGAAACAAAAACAAAGTGTGCATTCACAGTCCATTCTGAAATGTCAAGGAAGCTGAAACATACTTAACGTAACACGCTAAGCCTAACTTCAAAATAAAGTTGACCAAATACAGTAATACATTGACCGCAATGCAAATAACCTTAGTACACTTTTACTTTGAAGTTCACCCACGTCGTGGCGTGATGGCTAACTTCTCTTTTAGACGTTTCTGTATCATAGTTGATTGACATTGTAGTTGCGAGCATCATCAATACAACGCTACCCTTAACTCATGTTTAATCGCTAATTTAGAACGCTAAGAAACCGCTAATTAATTACGCTGTCATTTTATAGAAGTCTCCGACGTAAGTGGCTAGCGGCTACCTGTTAGCATGACCACCGAGGGTCTGGCTGCCGGCTGGTAAGACGATGAAAAGATGATTTGACGAGAGCGCGACTCTGGAGCCAACTTCAGCGTGCTGGACGATAAGTTTGACAGCTGGTGCCTGGCTTACTTGAATTATTTTTCAATATTCTGGACCAGGGCTACTTTGTAATTCACTCTCCATGTTTAAATGAAGGGAATGTGCCTTAAATTGCACGTTGAGGTCTTTTCATCATTTTTTTTTTTTAAGGATAAAAATAACTTTGTTTTCATTTATTTTATAAAACACTTTTGCCCATTAAAAAAGAAAAACATTCAACTCAAAATGTCAAACTTAGCTGTTAAGATTATAGAAACACAACTTTAAGCCATTAATACCTTGTTATTTTACAAATGAACCATGTAAAAATAAGAATGTTTCTGCTCCTGTTGCACTTAAAAGTTGTGTTCCTAAATTCTAAATGGCTATATTATACATTTTGAATTTATTTTGTATTTTATTTTTTAATGGGAAGAGGCGATTTACAAAATAAATGAAGACACTAAATCTTACACAGCAATTGATTTTTGTTTTTTAATTTAATGGAAAAAGCGCTTTACAACATAAATGAAGACAAAGTACTATTTAGCTTATTTTTTTCTTTTTTTTTTGCTGATCTGAAAAACGATCCGATCAGTGAGTCAAATCCGTGATCCGATCCGAACCGTGACTTTAGTGATCTGTTGCACCACTAATATTCAGTTGCCAGTTTGTCTGTTTTTTGCACCGAAGGTGCACACACAAAGTACAGACGAGGAGATTCGTGGTGTGTTCAGAAATACACTCTGAGCATGCTGTGCGCCACGCCGATCGTTTGGAAACTTGTTGGAATGTGCCGTTTGGTTATTCAGAGTACCACAAAATAGGGCCCGATTTACCGTAGTTTCAAAAAGTCAAGTTTTCAATAACTGCCGGGTGTTACTGGTAATTAGGTATTTTCATGTTTTAGGGGCTGTCTAGCATGGCACAATATGATTGGCCGCTTGCAGAGTTGAGTAAATAAGACAACTCCAATTAACGTTTTTCTTCTTCTTCTCTGGTGAGCAGAGAGCAGTTACGTACAGAAGAGAGGAGGAGTAAGACATAAGAGACACTGCAAACACGGCTGCCTTTTTGCTATGTGCAATGTCCTTTTAAAAAATTACATGAAAATTGTGCCAGCAGTTACTAGTTAGTCCCAATGACAAAACGAGTAGCCAATGTGCAGGGCTGGACTGGCACAAAAAATTGGCCCTGGCATTTTGACTTAATCCCAGGATAGGCGGTTCTAACATATATTTCTGCCACTGTTTATTGATGATGTTTCAGTTTGCTATCTATATTCGAAATGGATTAATGGACTGGCCCTTCTAAATTGTGGGCCAGTCTCTTGTGGTAAAATGTACAAAAAATAATTAAAAAGTACTGCATCGGCCCCAAAAGAGGCTGGCCCACCGGGCATCTGTCCTGAATGCCAGATGGCCAGTCCAGCCCTGCCTATGTGTCTATTCTAAAAATAGCTTACCAGTGATGTGACACTGACTTTCTAAGAAGAATTAAACCAGAAGAAGAATGTTAACATTTATTTATTTATTTATTTATTTATTTATTTATTTATTTATTTATTTATTTATTTATTTATTTATTTATTTCAATTTAACATGGTATACTTTTTCTCTGTACCAAATATTCTATAATTTGCTTAAAAATACCCTTTAATTGTTTTAGAGGTATTAACTATAATTTGAATACAGTTGTACAGTGATTTTTTTTCTCTTCTTCTAATGATTATCATTCGGCCTGAAATAGGAGTGAAGGAGCACACTGGCCGCTCTGACTGCAGGGACACGGAGTAGCCAGAGCAACAGATGAGACAAATGGAAACTGCAGCAGCAAGATGTGAGGGTTGTGGGCTGACGGTGGATTTAATTTATACTTCATTCATCGTTCATATACCGTGAACACATCTCAATTTTGTTCAAATTAACGTTTTCAGAAATTGTTGGTTGTTTAGCGGCGTTGCCCCGTTCCTGAAAGAGCCACTGTAATGTTTACAATAGCTGTACTTGCTGGCCATAGCAACAAAAACACGGGTGCGTTCGTTAATTCATAGAGGTGGAGCTCACTGCCTCTCGGAACATGTCAGGACGTCAGAATGAATTTACAAAAGAACAACAAACCTTATGGAAATGTTTCCACTATAAATGCAGCACCACACATGTTCCTGAATCATTCCATAGACTGCAGTCATTTTCACAGACACATTTCTCATCTTGCGCAGTTCCGAGTTTCCACTGCAGTCAACCATGAAAACAGACAAGTAAGGCAGCCCACCCCAAAATGGGGTCTCAGACTTTTGTGGTCAACTTGAGTTAATTCTAACCTGCGGAAACGTCAGTGTGTGTACGGCCCTCGATCCATCCCAACATTCCTCCTCGTCAATATGCATTTGTCATTCTGAAAGCTGACAGTTTACATTGGCACGCTAACCCTCTGTGTGCGCATACATCAAGATCCGAAATGTGTTCAATCAACAAAAGTAATGCTTCTGCCTGAAAGAAAGCATATACTTCACATGCGTGTGAGCGTGGGATCTCCTACCTGTTATTGTTACGTTGCTGTAGATGTTGGACAGTTGCTCCTTGAGCAGGACGAGATGCGTGCTGGCCGCCTTCTCTCGCTGGAGCTGCAGCATCATATCGGGGTGGCTTGCTACTTTGCAACCGTTCTGCTTGTCCATTGCAATGTCACTGCGCACTATATCTGTAGCCCAACAAATATAGAAAGGAATATACTTCTTTAATGTAGAGGTGGGGAATCCGTGGTCCGGGGCCATATATGACCCATGTCAGCATTTGACCGTGCCTCTTATGCAATTCAAAAAACAGATAAACTACAAAATAACTGACAGAAAATAAGCATTTAACCCACAAAATATAGCGCTAGGGGTCCGGGTGGCGTTGGAGGGTGTTGGGTTAGATACTAAAAATATGCCTTTCGTATCATTTTCCTATCCTTGTCATGGGAGAGCTGTCGCTTATCCCAGCTGACTTCACTCTGAACTGGTTTGCCAGCCCATCACAGCACATAAACATACACAAGCAACCAATCACAGTCACACCTATAGGCCATTTCATGCTGTCAATGAACGGTGCATGTTCTTGGAATGAGCGTGGAAGCGTGGAGTATATGCAAACGCCACACAAAAAGGCGGCATTCAAACCTCCAACTTCACAACTGTGAGTCAGATGTGCTACCCACTTCCCCACAGTGTCACAATTTTTGCTTTTAATACACCCAGACAATAAAACCATATTCTGAAACTGAATGCCAATTTAAATATTTAACCTTTTCTTGTACAAAGTATCTTTGTCAAAAATATTAAATATTATTTAACATGTCAATTGGTCTGGTGTAACCATGATTCTACGTTTTCCACATAGTCTAATTATTAACCATTAAGTGATAAGGACGCTTATAAATTGCCTTGCAAATGTTTTAACCCCCCACCCCTACACAACCAGGACGCACCCTTTTAGCCAACGCGTGCATTAACGGGAATGGGCTTACGTAAAAATGTAATGACTTTAAATTGAATTATTAATTTAAGATATATATATATATATATATATATATATATATATATATATATATATATATATATAGAAAGAGAGAGAGAGAGAGAGAGAGAGAGAGAGAGAGAGAGAGAGAGAGAGAGAGAGAGAGAGAGAGAGAGAGAGAGAGAGAGAGAGAGAGAGAGAGAGAGAGAATATTTATTTTATTTTATTTTTTACCGTCGTCGTAGTTCTTCAGGTAGTAGTCGGGCCCGGGCCCTCTGTATTTAGCCAGGTTCTTCTGGTTGTTGAACTGCAGAAAGTCTGTCCGCTTGCCGCCAAAGCGGAGGAAGGCGGGAGACAAGCCTCTCGCTAGGGTCACCAGACGCTTGGAGCTGTGGGAAAACTTCAATTAGTTTTTCCGGGTTGTCGTCAAAAAAATTTAAGGTTTATTTTTTTCGTTTGTTTCTTTTGTTAAACTACCAGTTGTGGTGCTTCGATAGTTCTCTCTATTGACAGACTTTTTTCCTTTCCTGTTTTTATCCTCGTTGAGTCTGGAGTCAAGCAGCAAGTTAAAGAGTTAATAAATCACCTTTTTAATTTGTTAACCTTTTTTAAATATAAACCTTTTATTTGCCTTTGGATTTTCAGATGAAATCAGATGAATATGTTTTATTGGTTATTTGATTTATTGAAATATTATTTTGTTTGGTAAGGAGCAGTTTAAGTTAATTTTTAATTCATTTGTTATTAATGGCCATCAATTTTATTAATTTACAACCACAATTAAAACAGACTAATTTCAATATAAAACGTGCAATGTAGGCTATACCACGTCTTGGTTGGTAGTATCCAGGCTTAATTATTTTTTCCAAGGTATCGGTTATAGTATATCTTCTTTTGAATTAATAAATTATCACTGTCAGCAAATGCGTCATGATCAGCGCAAACTTGTTTTTGTCATGTCTTAGAATGCTTGCTTGAAAAAAATAAAATAAACAAGGCATATGTTTTTACAAGGGTTTAATGGCAGACTTAGGCAAAACAAAACGAGGTGGTGTTGCTGACAATTTGTTTATGTTTATAATTATTTGGTTGTCTGTTTTGTTATTGTTGGAACTTTGTCCATGCATGCCAATTTTAAGCATTGTTGTTTATTAAGCTATACTATAGATTGGATATAATGGTTAATTTGAGCATGCAAAAGTATTTCCTTGCTTCGTGTTTATTTTTTCCCAAAGTTCAAAATAAACGTTCAAATGACTTCTGAATGCTCCATGATTCTCATTGACATGAGTGACATAACTGTAATAATTTTGGGAATTTGACTGTTCTGTTCATACTCCCTGCACGTAATGCAAACAAGGCGAATTTCTCAAAAATGACTTTAAAAAAAAATCTTGGAAGGTTCGTGCTAAAAGTTCTTTGAATTATTATTTATTTATTTATTTATTTTTACGCGATGTACAAATGCAATAAATCTGCTGAGCACTGGTTATTTTCATTTCCCCCGACATGCATCAACACCTTCTGAACTTGCATAAGAAATGTTCCGCAAAAGGTACCTGAGAAAGACCAGCCAGCCGTCACTGATGATCGACGGATCCAGCTGCAGGGAGAGAAAGTTGTCGTTGAGGACTCGGGTGGGACTGCGGGTGTTGACGTCCAGCAGAACCAACGTTCTTCCCAGGAATCCCGCCCGAGTCCCGCCGGCTGCCGCTCGCTGGTACGTCGGGAAGGAGGACGAGGAGTAGGAAGAAGAAGAGGAAGAGGAAGAGGTGGAGATGACTGGCAGCAGCAAAGATGCCAACCACCAGCAGGACGATCGTGGATGTGCTCTCTGCATCTTGAAACAAACTTGAACTCGTCCCAGCGTGTGAATGGAGACCACAATGGAGGTTGGTCACCTTTTCCCTCACAATCTGTCTTCTTGTCCCGCTGATCTCACCCCGCCACCCCAACCCGTCCAAACACCCCCCGACTCCCGCCCCTCGGAGTGTTTTTTTGGGATCTGCGCACCAAGGCGCATGCGCATAGAGGCAGCACTTGTGAGAGGCTGCAGAGAGGGGTGGAGGAAAAAACCCTACCCTCACGCACCACACCAAGGAAGTACAACCATGAGTGTTGCATGGGAAAAAGTAACTTGAGTCGTTTTTCCAAGTTGTACTTTACTTGAGAAATTATTTCTGACTTTGACTATAAATATATACAAACTGTAAAAAAGCAACAGGTAACAAACAAAATTAATACTCACCTTGGCCTAAAGATAGAGAAAAAAAAAAGATGTAAAAAGGGTGATGTCAGTTGAAGCCTTATTTGACTGAGATTCTGAGGTTCTAGAAGACTGGGAAAAAAGCAGGGACAGCAGCATCATGGAGGAACATGAACCTGGGAGTCAATATAAGCAAAGTATTCCCCATCCATGGTCTTAAGAGAATTTTTTGTTGAGAATAATTAGTTGTATCTTTTACCAGGCTAAAAACCCGCTCGGTGCATAAGGTTTATTTATTTCAGTTGTTGTCATGAACTAATTTAGCAATTTTTGCAACTTAGTTCATGCTATAACATTGATTTGATGGCATAAAAGTCAAGCCAACCCTGGCACTACAAATGGTGGAAATTGTGACTCCCATGCATTTGGTTTGAATGTAACTGCATGGTTAATTCTGAACACATCTTTTGTGCACACTTGCACAGTCTTGTCATCTCAGTTTTTCTTCAAGGGGATTTCATGTGTTTTCAATGAAGATGTCAGGTCACAGGTCACATAGTGCTCGGAAAGGTTTTTAAATTATTTAATTCTTTTTTGGTCTAAAATAAATAACTTGGCTTTTTAATAGGGGGGTGTAGACTTTTTGTATCTGATGAAAGACCAGGAGATGAATCAGAGTTTGTTCTTACACAAGTAGCTCACTTTTACTTGAAAACAGAGCATACTTTTGCTGTTTCTGAAAACTGAATTTAGTATTTTCAGTGGATTGTTTTATGGCCTACTAGTATTTTCCCCATGAATATTTACGTTGATTATCACTTTTCCATCTCATAAGAAACAATGAACCCGTTTTTAGGATTGGCCTCTTTGGCACATAATTGGGACTTGAGTTGATTTTCACCACAAGAATGTGACAAAAACAAAAATATAATTTAAGGAGAAAACTATTATATTTGCTACTTGGTACTTTTATAGTACTTTGTATTGTAGTTTCATCATCATTATTGTAATTGTATGGTTGTGGTGTGTTTTATGGTTGTAATTGAATACATTTACTGAGAAATAATTATGCACAGGCATTGCAGTATTGCTAAAGCAGCACAGCCATATGCCTATTTTATTTCCTTTACCTTGCCATTATTTAAATAGTGACAATATTTTTAGGTGATTCAAATAAAATAACCTGACCTATGCATGTATCCAATGCATTACAAAAAAATCACGAGTAGGGCCTATATCTTTTTAATGTTTGATGATAAACTTGTCTATTGCTAATTTTTACAAACACAAATCGGTACTTGTATGGACAATGTGGATGTATTTAGGTCACTGCGCAACATATGAACTCGATGAGACTTCAGTGCTCAGCCTGAGTTCTCTGAGTGCAGAAAACGTGACAGGCACATAAATAAAAGTATGACGATTGTAGCATGAAGGGGGCGTACAGCCAAGCGTCTCCACGGGTGGTCAGCGCTGCTTTTGGGGTCATGCACGCAAGCAGACAAGTCTTCTTCACACGTGATCGCCAAACTGCACGAGAAACATAACAGGCCGAGGAAAGAACACTTGAAACTGTAACTTTCCAAGTTGTGACACAAACGGCTTTAATTGTTGAACTTTCACGCACGACCACACTTCTTTAAAAAGGGAAAAGTAACGAACTGTGGTTTTATTCTTATTCTTCAAATTACGTCAATTGGCAACCTGATTGAGATGCTTCATTTAGTTTTACTTTATTCTTTGTAACATGATGTCGCATAGCGTCATGGATTCTCCCGCACACTTAAAGACTAACAATATTATGGCCTTTGGCCTGCATTTTACAATAAAAGAAAATGGGAAAAAAAGAGCTAGATGACGATTATTTTGAAGGACGCTCTTATGACTAAGGCTGTAAATAAAAGCAGCATGTTGTCAAACATTTAACTTTTAACAACATTTAAAAACTCATGTGAAATTTTGAGGGAAACTTTTTGTATATGTACAACAATACTTTTCAACGTTGTGATATATCTTTAAAAAAAAACGGCACCCTATACAAACCTGTGCGTTCGTTTTAGCTTTGCAGTGAATTTTATACGTGCACCGAATCTGTGTTCTTCAGGCGCAGTCAATATTGAAGATCTTTGAAAAGCATTTCAAAAATTTAAAACACAAGTCAAACATAAGACTATTATATGTAAACTATACAATTAAAACCGTATCAAAGGACAACAAAGTCAGAATCCATAAATAAATAAATATAGGGTTCTTTTTTAGTCGATGCCGATATACGCGACACAATTGATTTGAATGAATGTGGACTGGAAATTAGCCTATTTGCTTGGAAAAATTACATAAAGGCCTGGAATATATACCATTGTTTTTTGTTTTTGTTTTTGTCTACAAACACATTCACATTCATGGTTTAAAGAGCTTGTTTAAAACATTGAATTGTTGTTTCGATGTGTTATTCCCAATAATAGGAAGTAACGCACTCACCGGTTCAAGGCAGCTACTGCAAGCGGAGATGCATGGGTTTCTGCCATTTAAAAACAGTGGTCTAAAAAAATAAACTCGGGTGATGACTTTAAAGCAGGTTTAAATATGTAATTTATTCCGTCTGTTGGCTATATTGAACGATCATACAACACCTTAAATAACGATATGAAAATATATATTTTTAAAGTTTGCAAAGTAAAAATTGTGTTAGTTCGTGTGTAATTTAATTATTGTAGCTATACTGAACATAACATGATTGCAATAACAAAGTGCTTTCAAATCCATTTGTAAAGCAAATCAGTGAAATAGCGAAAAACAATATGTTATCAGAATCTGATACAAAAATATATAGGCTCACATATAGCCTATAAGCAAATGTTGGACCAGTTAAAGATGTGTGTTGTTTAATTTGCCTGTTAATAGGGCACATAAAATGTAAATAATGACAAAAAGGGAAAATTAACCAATTCGATTTTTAATATTACTATTATTAAATTGTGAATTGTGTTTTTATAAGACTTCGGGTGACATTTGTTTCCCCTGTTGATGTTCAAATTGAAAATCTGAGATGCAAGAGTTTCTGCTATTTAAAAACAGTGGTCTTAAAAAATAAAAAAATAAACTCGGGTGGTGACTTTAAAGCAGGTTTAAATATGTAATTTATTCCGTCTGTTGGCCATATTGAACGATCATACAACACCTCAAATAATGATATGAAAATATATATTTTTAAAGTTTGCAAAGTAAAAATTGTGTTAGTTCGTGTGTAATTTAAGTTTTGTAGCTATACTGAACATAACATGATTGCAATAACAAAGTGCTTTCAAATCCATTTGTAAAGCAAATCAGTGAAATAGCGAAAAATAGTATGTTATCAGAATCTGATGCAAAAATATCTAGGCTCACATGTAGCCTATAAGCAAATGTTGAACCGGTTAAAGATGTGTGTTGCTTAATTTACCTGTTAATAGGGCACATAAAATGTAAATAATGACAAAAAGGGAAAATTAACCAATTCGATTTTTAATATTACTATTATTAAATTGTGAATTGTGTTTTTATAAGACTTCGGGTGACATTGTTTCCCCTGTTGATGTTCAAATTTAAAATCTTAATAAAAAATATATATATATATATATATATATATATATATATATATATATATATATGAAAACATGTTAAAACAATAATAATAATAATAATAAATAGTTTTAAAATTATGTGTTTGATATATTCTATAGTGTATTAAATATTCTATAGTGTAGTTCTATGTAAAAAAAAAAGTGATTACATTTTTTTTTCAAGCAAATGGTTCATCTGTTTATTTGTGTTATTTCTTTCACCAATACAGTACATGAAGCATAAATAAAACTTAGGGTGTTATTGTATTTTGTTAAAATACAAGTTACCTAAAGACGGGGAAGAAACATTTAAGTCATTATGTTGTCATTGGGTTTTTTTACGTTAAAGATTATATAAATGGTTGTGATTTAAAGTGTTTTAGTACTTCTTACTCATTTGTACTTAAGCACTTGTACTCAATAGCGTGTACTTGTACAGTACTTAAGTACTTCCACTTCACTGACACTTCAGAACCTCAGTCATGTGATTTGTAAAGACATGCCTGTTAAGTCAAAGCAGTTTTGTTTGAAATAGTGACAATGCTACCATCTGGTGGTAAATTTGAGCATTACATACAGATATCGCTTGATCGTTTCCCCCCCTATTTTATTATTTTATTATTTTATTATTTTATTATTTTATTATTTTATTATTTTATTATTTTATTATTTTATTATTTTATTATTTTATTATTTTATTATGGGTGTTACTAGTAATGAGATGTGGCGTGTGGCATGCCCCTCTGATTCTATTTTTAGCAAGCGGCAGAAAGGGAAGGAGACGTCACGCGGCGTGTCATGTATATTTAAAGGCTGCGGTGCATGTTTACTGTGACATACCCACGGCTGCACTCCGTGGATATGCGGCTCCGTCTGCAAACCACGTGACCCTGCCAGCTTTGCCCCCTACGTCCTTCGTTCAGCATGATGGCTGCGGATGCTGCTCCCTGCCGCATCCTGCATCCTCTCCTCCTCCTCCTCCTCCTTTTCTTCTCGTGGCTTGCAGCCCCCGCCGCGGCTCTGCTCGGCGTCCGGCCGGAGGACACCCAAAGCGGCGAGCTGTCCGTGCAGGACGGCGTCCTGAGAGCCACAGAAGGGACTCGCTTCGTTTTACGGGTTTACTACACGGAGCATCCCCGTGTGAACCGCAGCGGGGCGGCCGAGGCGGCTCCCGCTGCACCGTGGATCGCCTTCATTGAGGAACCGGACAGGGATGCGGGTCGCTCCAGCGGGAACCCGTGCGAGGAGGAGAGCGCCCGGAGTTCTGATATTGAGCTGCTGGGCTCGTTCCGATCCGCCTCCAGCCACAACTCGGTGCTCGTGGAGCTCCTCGCCAAGCACCTGCGCCGAGGCGAGGCGGTCAAGTATTACTCCATGTGCGCCTTCGACGGCGTCAAATGGGAACACTTCGACACTCGAGACTTTTGGTTGGCGGTGGTGGAGAGACCCGCCGAGGCGGACGCGTGGCTGCAAGCCGGCGTTTCCGTGCTGCTCTTGGGACTCTCCGCACTGTGCAGCGGGCTCAACATCAGCATGCTGGCGCTGGACCCCGTGGAGCTGCGGGTCCTGCAGAACAGCGGCACCGTGAAGGAGCAGAAGTACGCGAGGAAGATCGAGTCCGTGCGCAAACATGGCAACTACATCCTGTGCACCGTGGTGCTGGGTAACGTCCTCACTAACACTTGCTTCGTGGTGTGGATGTGTCAGATTTTGGGGATGACCGCGCTTTCCACCGCAACCTGCACGTTGGGGATTTTCTTCATAGGGGAGATCCTGCCTCATTCGGTGGCGTCCCGGCACAGCCTCGCCATCGCGTCCAAGACCTTGTGCGCCACCCGGCTCCTCATGCTCCTCTTTCTGCCCATCGCCTACCCGGTCTCCAAGATCCTGGACTTCCTGCTCCACCAGGAGATCTCCAGCTTCTACACGCGGGAGAAGCTGGTGGCCATGCTGCGCGTCACCGACCCGTACCACGACCTGGTCAAGGAGGAGCTCAACATCATCCAAGGGGCTCTGGAGCTGAGGACCAAGACGGTGGAGGATGTGCTCACCCCTCTGTCCGACTGCTACATGCTGTCCTCGGACGCCGCGCTGGACTTCGGCACCATGTCGGACGTGATGCAGAGCGGCTTCACCAGGATCCCCGTTTACGAGAACGAGCGGTCCAACATCGTGGACATCCTGTTCGTCAAGGACCTGGCCTTCGTGGACCCCGACGACTGCACCCCGCTCAAGACCATCACCGAGTTCTACAAGCACCCCATGCACTGCGTGTTCAACGACACCAAGCTGGATGTGATGCTGGAGGAATTCAAACGAGGTAATTGAACACCGGGGTGAATCCTGCTCCTCTTGGATCAATCCCAGGCCGCCAGACTATTAGGAAGGCGGTGCTGCTTGGCTTTTAAGGCGCCATATGCTCTGCTTACCATTCTGGGGCTCTCACCACCTATGGTGTGAGTAGTCTTTGAAGTGTGCACGTGTAGTTAAAAACACACCAAAATACGAGAGGAGATGTGCTGCCGTGTTAAGCTCACAGTAGGCCGTGGCCATGAAGCACGTTTCATCCCTAAGGAGAGGGCCAGATGTGAAATGTGAAACAGTGTCAAACCGAGAGGGTTCAAGCAGGGGTTACAGAGTCAGCGTGATGAAATACGGCCTGTCGGGATTTATCAATCGAACACATTAGGTGCATCCATTTTGTGTCACATAGCTGGATGTTATCCCATCTGACTTATGGTGAGATACGAGTGACCAGGTATGGTGGTAGTGAACTCAATTCAACTTTCACAATAAGCAGGATTTCAGCAATTAGTGAACTATTCATCAAAAAAAGAGGCTTCAAGCTGTTTAACACTCACAGTTCAAGTTTACCATCACAATAAACATCAAAAGAGAATTTCACACCATTGTAGAAAAAACAGATACAAAAAAAAATTGGTGGATGGAAACCCAATTTATTAGAATTTTCAAGAATTGCGAAAATAAACCTGAATGGAAAAGCCTAAAATGTGCACACAAAAAAAGTTTTTACGATTGGTGGGGGTGGATTTTTCAGCTTACTCTATCAATAAAAGGAAATGCTAATTTTGACTATTGACAATTCAGAGATTACATCACAAGCAAAAATGGCGTCTAATGCTGCAAGAGAAGAGTGCAAGCCGAATTTTCTGACAATCATAAACATTTATTTCATAAAGTAGTTATTTGAAGTAGCACCACGTAATCAAACATGATTTGGACTGACTGCGTAATTGTTGTTGTTGTTGTTTACATTGGCCTTGAACGCTTTGAGGTCAGAAGAGGGATCAATCCGAAGCATTGCATTTTGGATGGTTGTAATTTGATTTGAGAGAATTAATTTCATTTCAAAATGTGATGAAATGTCATTTGACTACTATAACAATCTGCCTGGTTTATAGTCACAGGCGATACGAATACGCCATTTGTTTTTTCCAAAATATCAGAAATTCGTGTCACGAATGGGTTGTGTTTGTTGGACCCCAAAAGAAAAGAGCAGACTGAGCCAGGGCGAAAGTCACTCAATTTTAATAAACCAACAAAAAGCGCACAGCACGTGGACAAAAGGTTGCTCAACAAAAGGCGCTGACGACAAAAAGGTGTACGTCGTGGGCAAAAACAAGAAAACACAAAATCACACCGGAGGGCGGATAAAACAGAGAGGAGTGTAGCATACAAAGTCGATTAAAGAAAAACGCTACTAGTCTTATTACTAGTGGTGTCCACAACACCAAGAAAGATTGCCGCTTGAAAAGTAGCAGTATCAAAACGTCATGTATGGTGAGTAGCGTCACGGAGCAATAACCCAACATTCCTCTCTGTTGCTGCCAGGCCTAATGGGCAGCAGGTGTGTTGGCAGGATCCGCCCTCCAGCTGTTTCCCCAGCAACTGCAAGGGAGAAATCAGAAACAGGAAACACCAGAAAACCAAAACATAACAATTCGAAATTCAATGCTTTATACTCTGTGATGGTTCACTAAATTCGCTGACATTTTTTGTTGTTGAAACATTTGTAGGAAACCCCCATTATAGCTTTGCCATAGAAAAGTTCACCTAGCTTAATGCTAACAAACAATGCAGGATGACCCATGAATGCTAATGGGTAATGCTAACGCTTAGCATTGATAGTTGCTGTTTATGAACACGTTGACAGATAATATAGCAATACTCACACCCATATAATCTTTATCTTTTATGAAAAATTTGTTAGGTCGTGGGCTATAGTATTATTCTTAATTTGTGTCTGCATGACTATTTATTGCCTACTGATTGGAAGGATTGGATTGCAGCACTAAATTATGTACAAATGGTTTAACTCAATACGTGTTATTACTCTGTTTATATAATGAACAATATCATTGGGATCTATTTTTCCTTTTTAAAAACAGATTATGATTGAAGAAGAAAGTTAGTGGAGCTGTTGAAAAGGAAAAAGATAAAATTTTCATTAAACAGTGTTATTTTTTTTAAATTGATCTGGTAACAGGAAGTTAAAAATAATGTGGGCAAATATGCCATTAGGCTAGGAAAAAGTGTGTGTTTTTGGACTCATAATAGGGTGCCAGTGAAAGCTTCAGCAGGCTGATTATTATGTGAAGGGAGACATGTTGACTTTGGGGAGAGGATCATAAATGACATTGCCACTCACAGGTCAGGAGGTCCATTGCTTCATCCCGCTCAGGATTATGATGGATAGCTTTTGGTCTGCTGACCCGCCAGCTCGCAGGTCTGACTATGAAGAGCTTTTTTCTTTCTCCATCTTGCACTCCGCGGGTGGTTGCCATTCAAGTCGGCAGAGCAATCATGAAAAATTCAACTCCAACCTTTTCCCCTTCCTGTCTGGCGGCTTCCTTCATACTTTGATGAATTAAAAGCTCCAACTGCTCAGGCAGTCCTGCTGTGGGAATGTCACACTGGGATTACTGGGGTCGGTCATACGGCGGAAGTGAGAGGAAATGTCACCAGCAAAACCTGCCTGCACAATCATGCACACTCAATAGACGACTAATTAGGTACGTCAGCATAATATAACGAGATCTGATACGAGTGCTGTGTCAACAATTTAGCCTTTGACATTCTGATTAAAATAATACAACATTATTTACAAATGTGTCAAACATTTTACAAGCATTTTAAAATAAAATATTCTGTAGTTGTTTATTTTTTCTGTTGCATTGTTGATACATTTGAATAGTAGATTTAATATTATGTGTCATTTCTGACAATAACTGAAGCGTTAATTTTGGACAAATTATGACTTTATGTGACAAGGGACCACATTCGGTAGGCAAAAGTGTGCTATTTGAATGGCTAGTGGAACATGGGCTCCCTCTAGTGTTACCCAAATGAATCACTGTCCAAGTACAGTTATTTTTTTTTTTTAACAACAACTTTTACATATAATCTTTTTATATTAATATTAAAAAATATATATATTAATTAGGTACAGTTTTATGTAACTTACCAATTTTTGAGTTGGAAAATATTTTACAGTGTTAATGTTTTAGTTTTTTACACAATATTACAATGACTTTGAATAATATTAAATATACCGACTAAAACAACTGTCACATTTTGATAAACATTTGAGCCTTCTAAGAACTAACTAATTTTAGTATTTTACCATTGGTCATGATCCAAGTACTTGGAGAGCTTAAAAAAAAAAGGTAACGTGGTAATGTAAACATTTATAATAATAAATTGTAAAGTAGACTCACATGACTTTGCTTAGTCAGTAGAAAAGGTGATGATAAATTTTAAATTTCATGAGAGAAATGAACATTTAAAAGTTTAATCATAATACAAAACAGTAGCCTATTGGTTAGCACGGCTGACTGTTTTGCCTGAAATTAATTAATTAATTAATTAATTAATAAATAAAAACTCAATGAGAGCAGTACTGCCACCTATTGTAGTGGACGTGCAATTCCACTTTTTTCTTATACGGCCCAAAAAAAACATGTTTTCCTCAGCATCGTATCGCATCCCAATATTAAAAAACAGAAAGAGTGAATCAAATTGAAGCCTCCTGGTTCTCATAATGTATATGTCTAATGCAGGGATTACATTACGAGCGACAGTGAACGTAATGTGATGTTCACACAACAATGCATTCTGGGAGGGGAGCCCTGCAAACTGGTGGAGCGAGCAGAACAATTCGCAAAAGAGACATTCGCATTCGACCCGGTTTCACTCGGGGCATGTGTGCGACTGTGTGAGTGTGTGTGTGTGTTGTTCTGCAAGGGTATTATGTAACACACGAGTGATGTAATGCAGTGCTCGGTCACATCAGCAGCTATGAGGGCACATCCACGCCTGACTCACCTGAGCTATTTTGACAGGCTGACATCATCACCTCAACCATATTCACATTGACTTTAAGCAGTCTGTCAATCAGCACGTTTTATTCCACATTACACACTATCAGAATTTGTGGATTAATTGCTAGTTTTACAGCTGTTCCTCTGAGGTTCGATTTGTCTTGAGAATTCCCCAAAGGGACCCTCCAAATGTTCTTGTGGGTCGTCTACAGTTCACGGGCCACAGGTTGCCCACCCCTGCTCGAGAGGATTAAATGGTTTGATTCCTCACCAGAGATCGCCTTAAATCTCAAACAAACTGGCTCACTGGAGGTTAGATATGTGTCTGAGTCTCTATTGGCGACTGGTTAGATAACCTATTTGGACAACATAAATAAAAAAATCTATTTTTTGTGCATGCGGCATGTTTTGACTATTGTGCGTATTCATGCTTATAATGCTTGACTATGTTGACCCCATGGTGTCACATAGCCTTTGGATGATATTTAACCACAGAGGTGGCAGATGCAGCCATCCCCAGACTGATTGCGTAATAATGCTTTACGTAAGGGCAGCCAAATCTTCCCAAAGTGCCAAAGCATCTCCAGGCTAATCCCTCAAATATCCAATGACGTCTTGTCTGAGTCACAGAAGGAATAATGGAATTGGAGGAATGAAGGAATTGGAGGAATATCATGTGCGAGCTCACATATGTGATATATATATATAGGTCATGGGGGTTCCAGCAGGACAATGACTCAAAACATACCTTAAATTGCACCAAGAAATAGTTGGAGACAAAGCGCTGGAGAGTTCTGAAGTGGCCATCGATTAATCTCGTGCTAAATCCCATTGAACACCTTTGGAGAGATCTCAAAATTGTTGTTGCAAGATAGCCTTCAAATATGAGATACCTGGAGCAGTTTACAAGTGGTCCAAAATTCCATCGGAGAGGTGCAAGAAACTTGTTGATGGTTATAGAAAGTGATTGCTTTCAGTTATTTTCTTCCAAGGGGTGTGCAACCAAATTTTGAGTTGAGGGTGCCAACAATTTTGTCCAGCCCAGTTTTTGCATTCTGGGTAAAATTGTGTCAATGTCAGCTTTTTTCTTTAGCTTTTTTTTTGTGTTTTTCCAGTGCACATCAAAGACAGAAACACATTGATACCAAAAACATTTGTCATTGCAACTATTTCTGGGAGAAATGCTGTATTTTCTGGAAAAATTCCAGGGGTGCCAATCATTTCGTCCATGACTGTAATTGAAACCTCAAAGTCAGTCTGGAGGATGGCGTTTGGAACATTTGAGGCAAAAATACTAAACTAAAAAATAACAAAAAAATTGCACAGCAGTAAGGTCCCAGTGATGTCCCAATACTTTTGTCCATCTCACCTGTTAAGGTGTTAATTTCTTACATTGAGAACCGCACGGCAGTCAAGAATGTTACTGAAATTTATGACAGTCACAGTTTGTCCCTGAGATGAATGAATAAATAGTATAGTAGATATTTGCTGCTTTTCATTAAATAATAGTAATTAAATCCATCCATCCATCTTAATTCCTTTATGTACATTGAGAAACGTAGTGGACATAAACCTAATCCCTGTGGCACACCAAAGTTTACTAGTTTACCTTTACAATAATAATAATAATAATAATGAATATAAAGACACCACATTAAAATGTTTTCAATCACAAATAATACAATTTAAAAATGACAATGAAATATTATATTTATTATGATATATATATTTTTTTACAAATTGTTACAAATTATATTATACTATTTTTATACTTATTTTTCTATTTCATAGTCAAAATTGTTAGCTCTTCATATTTAAAAAAAAAATGGCTACGTTCTTCCTAATAAATAGTAAAAAATAGTCTGCAATGCGATCCTGTTTTGGGTTTGTTTTTTTTGCACGAAATCCTATTACCAGTACATTCTCGTAAGAACAGGCATGCACAGCTATTGAAATGCACAAATATACTCTTACAGTATCATCTTTCTTTGGTGTTCAATGCAGGCAAATCCCACCTGGCTGTGGTGCAGCGGGTCAACAACGAGGGTGAGGGAGACCCCTTCTATGAGGTGATGGGCATCGTCACCCTGGAGGATGTCATCGAAGAGATCATCAAGTCTGAGATTGTGGACGAGACAGATCTTTATAGTACGTACATATGAAAGATGAACACCAGCATGCAAGAAATTAATTAGTTCTGTTTCCAACTGCTTTTAACTCATTCATTTCAAGCCATTTTCACTGAAGCAACCCCCTTCGCTCCCGGCTGTTTTACTGGATTTTGACTGATTTTGCAAGGTCCACAGAATATTGTGTTCTATTGCTATAAAAGCAACCTACCAAAAGAAAGATTAGAATCTATTTCTGTTTCCGTTTTGCAACAATTAGCATTAGAATATCGCTATGTTTAATCATTATTCACAAATCTGTTTAAAACAGTGGGGAAAAGAGCCTTTTGCAACATGGCCCTGGTTGATCTATTATACTCTGCTGCCACCTTTTGGCCGTTTTTGTAATAACTGCCATTGCTTCAACCATTCTCTTCAATTCTGAGGCTGCATCAAAACCTTCTGTATGTTCTAGCATTTAAAAAACAACAACATAAAAAACGTATAAATATCTCTTTGGGACACTGGTAATAAAAATAGAACGTATTTATATGTTTTTGGGAGCACATGAGTTAGTAGTTGGATTTCCATCCACCAATCTTTAATTTTAATTTTCAAGAAATGCAAAAATAAAACTGAATGCAAACGCCAGAAATTCGAAAAAGGGCCCAAAATTTGCATAAAAGTTTTTACGCTTCAAGGGGGTAGATTTTGAAGCGTATCGAAAAAAGGAAAATGCTAATTTTGGCTATGGAAACAGCGTTTGCGAATAACCACTGGCAAGACCGGATATACGTTGCACGTTTTGACCAGATATTACGTTTTACGTATGTTTGTAGTGCCAAAGCAATGGCGGACGATAAAGTAAGGTATGTATGGGGGGACGACGAAACAGACGAATATTAATGCTATTTTAGATGGAAAACAGCAAAGAAACGCTGCAATTTATCAAAAATTACAAAAGCAAACTCATACAACGTTATCGCACGGCGCAGTCGCTTCCTGGTCTTCTTTTTTTTTTTAATTACTGGTGGATCACATCTCTATGGTATATACCGCCACCTACAGCGGCGGAGTCCCCTATCGCAAAAGAAGAACTGATGGAAACGGGCATAAGCCGCATGTCCGTTTTGCGCATTTTCAGTAAATTCGCTTAAAATTTTTTAAACAATTAGATGGAAACCTGACTAATGATTTGGTGAAGCAACATGCTACTCATAATCCCAGGTTATAGTACGCTCAAGTGGTTTAATTTAATTTTAAATGTAATTTCTTCCATGCTCAGACATATAGGAAATGTTTCACTAGGGGACTCAGTAAGTTGTCATTAGTTTAGTTGTTATGCTTATGAGTACTGTTATATTATATGTATGTATATGTTTATGTTCAATTATCAGTTTGTTTACAGAGTTATAATAGCACTGCAACACAGCACCGAATCTATTTGTTAGACTATATATGGTGTTTTGTATTTTGTGTTAGCATTAAGCTAGCAGACGTTTTAAAATACGCAACATGTACTTCACCCTTACATAAGTATTTACGTGAATACAAATACTTAGATAGACATATCCTCTCAAAAATGTGTGATACATACAAAAAAAAGTCATATTTGATGTGCCAGAATAACGTTTCAGTTCGCTATAGCATATATCACTGAAAAGCGAGGGTGTAGCAATATTTCCTGTAGGCTATTTTTAGCAGATGTTTGCATTTTCTATGAATAATTCAACGCATAATCAAACACCTCATTAATCTATTGATTCCATGCTCTCACCCCTGTTGTTCACAGCTCACTACTTATACATAATGAAATAAGTGAAATCACCATAATCCTTTAATTGCCTGGAATAAAAATGCTAATCTCACATGGGCTTTCTTTCATACCACTTGGGGGAAAAAAACTGTTTAATTGCATGTCATTTGTGGGTGCACATTCAGTAATTATACATACAGTAAAGAGGAGCTTATGTCTTAATGGCACCAGCTGTCATTGAAGCAGTTATGATTCCTTTGAGCGAATGTAATATATTAAATACCTTCGCATCTGCGGAGGATTAGTATTTATCAATCAGATATGCGTGCGGATAATCCAATGCAATCCAAAGAAACCCATGACTAAAACCTATTTAGTGTGAGTAAAAAGAGAAAACACGTTTAAATACCTGGCTTGGCCGTGTGTTTCGCAGCTGATAATCGGACCAAAAGGCGAGTATCGCACTACGAGAGGAAACAGCAGGACTTTTCCATCTTCAAAGTGGCAGAAAATGAGCTGAATGTGAAGATCTCGCCGCAGTTGTTGCTGGCAACACATCGCTTTTTGGCTACAGGTAGGTCATGTGATCCAGATGGGGACCTGTGGAATTGCGCATAAGTGGAACGTCACCAAGGGCAAAACTTTCTCAATTTGACCAAAAGTTTTATACCTGTTGGTATTTATTTTGAGAAGGGACAAACAATAACAAATTGATGACAGCAACCTTAACAGTTGCTATGTGAGATAGGACAGAGGGAGGCGAGAACAAAAAGCAATGGTGTTTTTCCCCCTCACCCTCCCATATTGCTGCGTGCGCGTTTGTGTCTCCCACTGTCAGAGGTGGAGCCGTTCAGGCCGTGTCACCTGTCAGAGAAGATCCTGCTCCGTCTCATCAAGCATCCCAGTGTGGTGCAAGAACTCAAGTTCAACCCCAAGAACAAACACGCTGCTCAGCACTACCTCTTCCAGAGGAACAAACCCGTCGATTACTTTGTCCTCATCTTGCAGGTAAACGTGCTGAGTTTAGCAGAAAATCATATGAAAAGTAGTTTCGTGGTTTTAGTGACCATTTTCACAGCAGTCAGTTTTGAAGTGTAAACTGTTTTGAACACGACCACCCACTAATACACTGTTTCCCAACTTCAGCCAATACATTTTGTATATTATAAATATCACAGCACCCCACCAAAGAAAAATGAAAACAATACAATAATCTAATTGGGGAAAAAAACACTCTATTTTAAAAAGTATTTCAGATGTCTGATCTCCACTCAGATCCTCACAGAGGATCAAGAATATACAATCTCCCCTAAAACAACCCCCCACCCCCATCGTGATAATGGCGTTTTTCTTTTCTTATTCACCTTCCATCACAAAGAAAATAGCTTGGGAATAAACAAATATTTTTGTTAGCAGTTCAGCCTTGGAAGAGGTCTGCGCTCCATTAAGTGACATTCTAGTCATATTAGATATAGATACCATATTATCAGATTATATGTTTTATAAGTAGTGTTTAATTGCATTTTTTCATAGTTAACTTGCCGTTAATCACACGTTTTATTAATTGTAAAAAAATAAAAAATAAAAACATTCTAGTACTCTTCTCATAAAAACTATTGGGCTGCCACAACGAACCCATAATGCACTATAACCTTTACAGGTGAACCTAATTCAACCACTAAACTTTTGAATGCAATTGCTCAATGTTTTAGTAGTAAAAACTGGTGACCAACCAACACATTTCCAAAGACGTCCACTTTCTGCGACTCTTCCAGTCTCTCGCTTGCAACTTGCTGATGACACGGTAACACTGCTGATCAATTATTTGCTCTCTGTCTTGGTCTCAAGATGTCAAAATGTCAACAGCAAAATGAAGTGGACTTTTATTTGATCAGTTTTCAATGAACCAGGAAATTCATATAGTATAAAAGTTTAGGGAATGTCCCTTTTCGAGGTTAGAGTGCATTTTAGGTTTATCTTTAAAAAAAAAAAAAGTCCTTGAGCGAGTCATGTATGTTTTCTGCTGCCCACAGGACATTTCTTTTTCGGGGTACAAATGCTCAATATTGCATGTACAATGTTGATGAAATATTTCTTGTGTGGGCTGATCAATTGAATTCTGTGTTGACGTGGTGGTGATATGAAAACTGCTGACGTTGCAGGGACGGGTGGAGGTAGAAATCGGAAAGGAGGCCCTTCGATTTGAAAACGGAGCATTTTCCTACTACGGCATGCCAGCCCTCATCCCGCCCCTGCCAATCGGTAAGTACATCCTCGATAACAAGTCAATATATGTCAACTGGGGGGCCTCAACGGGAGCTAATGGTGCTGATGACGGCGGCAACAAGAAGCAATGATAAACAGGGGAACTAATTGACATCTAAATCCCTTCAAGTTAAGTGCAGTGCAGCCGAACAGCGTCTGTGGGAAAAAAGTAATTAAGAAGATGAGATTGAGAGAGAATTTCCCAGCGGAAGAACACAACCTGACTAGGATTATGTGGGCTAAGACTGCCGAGCGAGCAGAAAAGGTTCTCAGTTCCTATATGTGCACTTTTTGTCTTCAAGAGTGTGCGAACATATTTTGCATTCCAGTGGTAGGCCCGAGGCAATTACAAAAACTCATTTTAATATCTCTTAATCCAAAGATTGGGACATTGCAAAAGTGCACAGTTCAGAAACTGCACAAGTATAAAAACTTTCAATCTTCTACTGTGAAAAATAATGTAGGTTGGCTACATGCAGCGGTGCCTTAAAATTAGGGGTGTCAGGCGAATATTTTTTTAAATTGTAATTAATCCCATGATTTCAAATAGTTAACTCGCGATCCATCGCTAATTTAATATCTGTTCTAAATGTACAATAAAATGTTTATTAAGTTACATACTCTTGTTAACATAAAAGGGGAAAAATGCTAAATTAATAGAAATATGGCTGCATCTTTTAGTCATTGATACAGTAATTTCATAATAATTCAAAAATTTAGTTAGAATCAAAAAAAGATGTACTGTACTGTAACGAGTGTGATGCTGATTTGTGTTGAGATCATTTTTACTGCCACTAGATGGCATAATTGCATTTGTAAGACATTGGTGAAATCTCAGTGCATTTTTCTTTTCATATTAAAGGTGCATTGTGCCGTTTAAAAAGGTAATATTAGAGCTTTTTCTACATCATGCATGCTCCACCAATAACCAGATGAGTACGTAGAGCCCTGACTGTTTTACTCTGACTGCACCTATCGACTTTTATCTTCCCTTTATAGTAGAGTGTGCGGACCCTGTACACTCCACAGTTTCTTGAGGTAGGGGAGAGGTGGAGTGGTGGAGGGTGACATCATGCGCGTCCCCGCGGAGTAGCGGACATGTGGCGTTGTGCTAGCATTGGTGTTAGCTAGCGTACGACACTGCACGCATGAGCTGCTAACTTTCCATAGTTGAGATGCTGCAGTTACGCCTTGGGCCAGTGGTGGCAGTCACGAGTAAAAAATAAATAAAATAAAAAAAAAGACAAACTGCACAAAGATCTTGACCCTAGTCTTCACAAATATATGCATTATTATTAAATGTATTACTGCTTAATTTTGACGTGGACATGTCTGCTGCGTTGTGACTGGAATTCCCCGAGTACTGGCTTTCCAAGTAATGGGCGGTCATTAATCGCTCGTTTACAAGAATGGTGGAGTTAAAGGAACTTTAAATTGACCCAAAATTAACACACTAATTTTGACACTCCCAACTTAAAATATTATATCTTTCCCTGTGTAATTTTTTTATATTATTCTTGTGCATGTTCCTACAGTGTTTTTCCTGATTTTCCGTGCAGGTCAGCGGTACAGCTCTCGCAGCAGTGGTCTGAACCAATCAGACTCGCTGCTAAGCGGCGGGAGTATTGGTCAGCTTTCAGCGGGAGGGCTTTACCTACCGGACTACTCGGTCCGACAGCTCACAGACCTGCAGGTCATCAAGGTGACTAACACAAACTTGTACTCATTTAGAACACGGCTTGAATACTTCTCCAAACCGTGACCCTTCCCTCAGATAATCAGGACGCACTACCAGAACGCCCTGACGGCCACGCGGATGGACAGCTCTCCGCAGACACCAGACCCAGTGGACTCAGACGCTAAAGGGAGGCCCCCCGTCGTGGAGGCCCGCTCCCACAGCATCGCCCTCCCCCTCACCAGCGCCCACACCCGCCTGGGACTGGCACGCCTCGCTCAGCTACATCCCCACGCGGGCCTTCGCAACACCTCCAGGCTCAATAAAAGAAACCGTATCGTTCGTAAGTTGGGGGATCTCGATGTGAGTGTTTGGTGGCATCAACTGGAGACATTTATTGATTACATTTGGAACAATTTAGTTTTACATATCAACTTAAGTTTGGATTTTCACAAAAATATGTTTGGTGTACTTTGCTAGATAATAATCCTTTACAAGTTTTTTCGTTGGATCTAGTTTCTGGAAAAACAAACTAGTACTAGTACACACACTCCCTCTAGTGGTACGTGAAAGTACAGCATTGTATTTGTATTTAACATGTAAGGCCAATACATTCATATTTAATTTTTAAAGAACTGCTGAAGTTTAATTTAGGTACACTTTTATTTCATTTCTATATAGAATTATTTTTATTTGAATCTATATATAAGTACCAGTGCAGATTTTATTTTCCTATAAACCTAGCTATAAAAAAAAAAATCTCTGTTGTCTAAAACAACACCTGGGCCAACTTAAGATGAAATGACAATTTTATCTTTAATTGAATAAAAACAGTACAATTTAAATAAAACAGCACAACGTACTGCGATTTGCTGCGCTTGTAGGAAAATGATTAGATGCTGTGCAGTTCTAAATCACAGCAAACTACATACAATCGGAATAATAAACATAATGCTAAATTAAATATCTCTTTGACAGTGTCAAGCAAAACAGAGCTTTATTATCTTATGTAAGAACAGATTTGTTGATACAGCTCTTGTATCGCATCTAATATTGTGGTGGGCAGTGCGTGTGTATATTTAGAAGGGCATCTCAAATCCCACTTTAATTATCTTTCACACTATTGTACCATAAGGTATTTACAGATAAAGCATCTGATGAAGTCAAAGTCCCATTATGACTCATCTCCCAAAACTCAACAAACGCGGCATGCACAATCTGCTCCTTTTTTTTTTTTTTAGGCTTAAAGGATTTCCCCCAAGCCATCTGTACTCTGCTGTGTAATAGATGTCACTCCCTCTGTGTCAAGAAGAAAAATCAGCAGATGGCTCAACTGCTTGTCAATAACAGAGACAAATGTCACTGCGAGTCATAAAAACACTGCCAGATAAATCACCCATCTTGAAATACAATCATTTTACCTTAAAGGGTCATGAAAAGCTAATCAATAGTCTTGGTTCTTCTGCTGACTGGCACCTTTCTTCACACAGGCAGCAAATCTGATGGCCAGCGGAGTCCCAATGACACCGTGTTCCTCCGTATGGATGGGATTCCCTACATCCAAGAGGATCGTCCAGAAAATTATGGAGAAAACGGTCAGTATTGTTAAATAATATCTGCTTCTTGATTTAGAAATTTCGTTTGGGATTAATCAGAGGCACTTTAAATAGTGGCAGGTGAATTATTATTATTACTTATTTAAAAGTGATGGTGACTGACCACATCCCCAGTTACAAGAGGGACCACATTATTTCAGTTGTTCATTTTTACTCTCCCTCTTAACTCATTTGCTCCCAAAAACGTATAAATAAGTTATATTTTAAATGTTTTAAGTGTCCCAAAGACGTATTTATATGCTGTTGTTTTTTTTTTAATGCTAGACCATACAGAAGGCTTCGATGCAGCCTCTCAACAGCAAAGAACGGTTGAAGCAATAGTAGTTATTACAAAAAAAGTTAAGCAGCAAAATGCAGCCGTTTTTATCTATTTCAGGTGCCGGTCATTTTTCCACTTACTGTCAACTGAAGATGACATAACAGTTGCTCAGGGCTTAGGCAAAAACCAATCACAGCTCACCTGTTTTCTGAAGCTGAGCTGTGATTGGTTACCTGAGCCCTGAGCAACATTGATGTCATCTTCAGTCGACAGCAAGTGGCAAAATGGCCGCCACCTGAGATGGATAAAAACGGCTGGATGAACTCATATTCCACAAATGTAATATTAATCAGAACGTCATGTTTAGACGAGTGAGGTCACATATAACATATTATTGTCAAGAAATGTTTAAGGTTGACTTCCTTATTAAGAATTTTTTTTTCAATTAAGTTATGTGTTATAGGTCATATTAATGGTGGAAAAAGTTCAGACATGATTTATGATGGTCTCATTCTTTTACACCACAAAAACCAGGCCTTTGAACAGGGGTGTGTAGACTTTTTATATAGACTGTTTTTTCAAACTGTACATTATTACTGTATTTTATCGTGATTCCAATATCTGTTAAGCAACACACGGGAGGGTAATTTTCCACAATGGTCAACATGCAAAAGAATATAAGCTTAAATAAACATTGTTAAGCATTGCAGTAATTATAAGACATTTAATTTGATATTTTTATGTTACTTACTTGTGCCAGTTTTGTAATGTAATTATCTATTTCTCTATTTACTTGATTTTTTAGCATTTATTCTTCATTTATTCAGCTCCATTAATTTGATCTCATATTTTTTAAATACAATTGGAATGAGCTGTTTTATACTCGAAAAAAATAAATTATATATATATATATATATTATGCACTCAAATAAAACAACATAGAGGGTGTAAAAATATTATACAGTATATAAAAAATTTAATTACATATTCAACCTGCTCTACTTTTTTGTGTCTTCTTTCAGACGTGCCTACAGACTCTCAGCCATCCACCTCTCCTTACATCAGCTCTCGCTCTCTGTCCAGCTCAGAAGAGAACGTCGGCAAGAAGCTCCTGCGTAAATTGAGTGAGTGAGACATCCACCGTGAACACATGAAGCAATTTGTGCGTCTGCTTGTGTCAGATGTGGCAACTGCGCCTGGCGTAGCTTAGCAACGGATGATGAGTTACTGTGATGGTTACTTGCAGACGTTAAGCTCCCTGTTGGCTATGGAATGACATGACTCACTTATTTATTCTTTCGTTTGGATTTGGGTCAAGGGATATGTTGCCGAGTTTTACTTCACATTGCCAGAGGCTGGTCCTTTTGTCAGAACACCCCCCCCCCCCCCCCCCCCGTGTGTTCATGAAATTGTGTTATGCTCCAATGAAACCAAAGTTGAACTTTTGACCTTAATTCAATGCTTCATAATTAATTAAGATCCTTTTGTTTGCCACTAAATGTCAGCATGTTAACCTTGTTTCCAGGTAATAAGAGGAGGAAAAAGTCTCAAGATGGAGGAAGGAGCTTGGAGGAAGGTCTGGAGCAGCCTCCAGTGACAAGCTAGCGCACTTCTTATTTATTTTTCCTCATCCAACCGTCCCCGTCACGTAAACTCCCTCGATGCCCCGGCACCTCCCTCATCATGTGCTGTAGTTACCAGTGCTGTCAGGTCTCCACGGATACTCTGTCCCCGATCTGACTCCCTTCACGCCTTCTGTGATTGAGACAAAAAGGGAACAAGACGTGGGGGTAGAAAAAAATAACTTGAGCTGAAAATTCCCAATAGCAATATTTTGGCTTAATCGGCCGTATGTGGTGGTTTGATTCCCGAGTGGGAACTAAAGCCTCTGATACGCCTTTTACACTAAACGGGTGCCAGTGCTGGTTGGGTACATGTGTTAGTGTCACAATTTGGTGATTTAAAATGACCGCCAGGGACTGGACAATTGTTTGTTGAAGATGTTTTACCTTGAATCAGGCCTTCCTGATCTGTGTCTGCTGCTTCCATCTTCAGTTGTCTGAGGTAGAGTTCTTTGTTGTCTTCAAAAATTCTCATAACCCCCTAGCACTGGCACCATCTGTGTGAAAGTTGTACACAGTAATTTAAGCCATAACGTGTCAATGATATCAAGTCATCTCAATCAAAGGCTGTTCTTGTGAAATTCTAGCAGGATAATGCACTAAAAAAATGCATTTTAGGGAAAAATGACAAAAATTGAATTGCAATATTTTTTTTGTTGTAAAAAATAACCACTAAATGTCAACCCCAAAATGTTCTTTATAATATGTTGTATGGGCCCCGACTAGGTAGTCTAAACACGACATTCTGATTAATATTGTGTTTGTGGAATATGAGTGAATCATCAAAATCCACCCATTTTTACCCATCTCAGGTTTTTTGCCCATTTTGCCACTTGCTGACTGAAAATGACATCACAGTTGCTTGGGTAACCAATCACGACTCACTTTCAAAAAACACGACTGGTCGTTATCTGAGCCATGAGCAACTGTGATGTGATTTTCAGTCAGCAAGTGGCAAAATGGCTGCTCACCTGAGATGCATAAAAACGGGCGGATTTTGCTGCTTAACGCATTCACTCCCAGCCATTTTCACTGCTTTGCTGGATTTTGACTGATTTTGCAAGGCCCACATAATATTGTGTTATATTGCTATAAAAATATGGAACCTACCAAAAGAAAGATTAGAGTTTCTTTCATCTGGAAAAAAAACATTATTTCTATTTGTTTCTGTTTTGCAGCAATTAGCATAAGAATTTAGCTAAGTTTCATCATTATTCACAATTCTGTGGGGAAAATAGTTATTTGCAACATGGCCCTGGTTGATCTCTTATACCCTGTTGCCACTTGCTGGCCGTTTTTGTAATAACTACCATTGCTTTAAGCGACCTCTTCAGTTCAGAAGCTGCATCAAAGCCTTCTGTATGCTCTAAAAAACAACAACATAAAAACATATAAATACGTCTTTGGGACCATTGTAATATTTAAAATAGAACATATTTATACGTTTTTGTGAGCAAACTTATATTCCACAAATGCAATATTAGTCAATTATTGTCTTGTCCTCATCAGTGTCACAATTAAGCTGGATTTTGACTTTGGTCGAGAGGCGGTGTATTCCGTTGGAAGGATAAAATAACAGCATGTTTCTGTTAAAAACAAAACAAAACAAGATTTCCGACTAAATTGTCATGAGAGCACGTTTACCATCAGCAAAAGGGACATACAGTGTCATATTCCGTTTCATATTGTGAGACAGTTGGCAACTGGAGTTGTTTTCCACTCGTGTCATAATGGCGCCATCTAGTGCCAATGCACAAAAAAAAGATGATGATGAAAAAAAAGCCTCTACTGTACAGACCAGAGCACAATTTTGAAGATGAAAAAAACTTACGAGCCATATTCTCCTGAACTTGAATGACAACTAATTGTAACTCCCACAGACTTTAGAGGGGCTTGCACACTTTTCAAAAGGAGACACTTTCTTACCTGTTTGTTTTTATATGAGATAACCAAATAGGATGTGAACAATAGCAATATGTACAGTTGGTGGATTTCATTTAGCATCAGATACTACTACTAATTCATTGCATGTTTTCAGCAAACACCATTTTCTGTGCTTTTGTAGCTTTAGGGACTATCACATGAACTAATAATACTATTGTGATGCCATAATAACAATAGTGCAATAAGACAATTCTGTGCTACTTGAAACATAGTGGAACCTCTAAGGTCGAAGGACCCTGACGTACAATTCTGAATTTGAGACAAATTTAAAAAAATATGCGCATCTTTATTCAGAGAGAACCAGGATGTAAGAATGTTACAAAAATAAGAAGGGCGAGAAGAGACCCTGATGCGACAATCTGACCTTGGAACAGACTTTCCATTCATTCTATGGGAATTCTTTTTTAGAGTAAAAAGTGAAAAAAAACTGGAGCGTGCTCAAAAGAATTGTGTTCTACCTTAGAAATTCCACAGTATTACATTTTACATATTGACAATGTAAATGTCACCCCTCCAAAAATCAATGGATTTTTTTTTCCAAGCTTGACCCTAAGTCCAACTGTTGAGTAGGGACATTAGTTCATAATGGCATCTGTTTCGATAAAAAAAAAAAAACATCAATATTTGGCACTAGTGCATCGAAACACAACACGACAGGAAGTACTGCAATAATACTTGTCACCCCATGTCTTTTAACACGACACTGAAGCTGCCTACAAACCAACTAACAATAAGCTACATGTGTGTGTGAGGACGTCTTAAGACTTTCAGTATAAGCAGAGAAAAGTTGTTATTTGCATGTTTGTTTATTTATGCTGCCTATAAAGTAGGATTGTCCCCTTTAGAGAGCCCTGCTGTCCTCATGCATGCTGGGGCAGGGGCCGTGCATGAGTAGCATTTCTGCACTAACTTCTCCCCAAAAGAAACTCCTTCAAATCTTATGCTGCTTTCGCTTATGTGTATGATCTTCACAAAAACAAACAAACGTGCGTTTCCTTTAAAAGGCAGCTTTAAGTTGCTATCACGTGGAAATGGAGGCTTGTAAGGCTGCCTGAGGCCTTTGGATACTTGCATAAGGACATTAGAAGCATTTTGGATATTCAGCAAAGGGAGTTAATAATTCAACTCACTTTTAATTGAGTGGAACTGCTCCAAGAGAAACGTGAAAGTTTAATCAATTTGAGAGAAAAACAATATGACGCAGGCGCTGACGTCAAGCCTCTTTTAAACACACATGAATGCAGTGATAATACAGTCTGCCTGAAAGGGTCGAAAGTACAGAGGATAATGCACTGCTCAGCACTTGGGACTGACCCAGCTCCACACAGACTAACAAAATGACTCACTGACACTCATTTTTGCAAAAAAAATTATTAGTTAATGGAAGTCATCCAAAGATAGTAATATGAAATTGAGCAAACCAAAAAATAATAATAATGTTTAAATAAAATGTGAATTTATTACAGAGAACAAAATATCCTTTTTTGTTGTATTTATTTTTATTTCCCATCAATACTGATCTTCTGTATATTTGTTTTCTTGTCACATTTTATTTGGATTATGTACTGTAAGTACTGTACTGAAATATAAGCTACTGAACAACCTTCTAATATATTTGAACAAATTATATATAATACATTATAAACAATAAAAATATAATAACATACTTTGGTCTTTCACTTTTCTTTATAAATATTTGTATTTACCATTCAATCTACTCTGCAGTTTTTTTCTTGTCATATTTTGCAATCTGGATGATTATGTTCTGTAAATTATCCAAAGATAAGAAAACTTCTAGTACTCTTCAATGATATATTGTACTATGCTGTTGTCTTTATATTTTACATTTACTTTTCCCATAATGCTAAACTGTTGTCATTTTATTTACTTTTTGTAGTTTGGAAAATGTTGTATGATATAATATGATAAAATATTTAACTTATAATATTTTCAGGAAAATATTGCATTCTAATCAATGCATTACAAAGAAAAAATACTTGGTTCTCTTTTTTTTTGCAAATTTATTTACCATTAATGCCAAACTAGTGCCGGTTTAGTCATTTTGTCGTCTTAAGATGCACATTGATTCCAGCATAAATGACAAACGCACAAATGTGATTTAAATACCTTTATTGACGTTTCTCTCGAGGACGCTTCAATACATGTGCACGTTAAGACTAAACAGAATAAAGCTACGGTATCTTGTGTTAGAAGTACCCTGTGGACATTTTCATTTCATGTAAAAGATGCAAAAGCACAGTGAATAAAGTCAGTGCTGTAAAAAAACTGTCAGGAGGCAGCTCAGCTAATGTTACCACATTTGGTAAGACTTCATCATAAGGAGAAAATTGACCCATTTCAAACTTGATTTAATACCAAATTCAGCACTTCTAGGATTCAGGAGAGTTTAAGGATTCAAATCCAAAGTTTCAAGTCTTATTAGAGGGAGCATTAAGTTCTTTTTTCAAAATAGTAATTTTGTATGTGCCCGTTTACAATAAATAGTTGAAAAGTCATCAAAAAAAAACTTTGACAATAATATGTTCTATGCAGCCCCATTGGTCTAACTTTTGTATTCTGGTTAATATTGTGTAAGTGGAATATGAGTTAAGCAGCAAAATGCAGCCGTTTTTATCTATCTCAGGGGGCGGCCATTTTGCCACTTGCTGTCAACTGAACATGACATCACAGTTGCTTAGGGCTCAGGCAACGACCAATCACAGCTCACCTGTTTTCTGAAACTGAGCTGTGATTGGTTATGAGAGACCTGAGCAACATTGATGTCATCATCTTCAGTCGACAGCAAGTGGCAAAATGGCCGCCACCTGAGATGGATACAAATAGCTGGATTTTGCTTTATAACTCATTTTCCACAAATGTAATATTAATCAAAATGTCATGTTTAGACTAGTGAAGTGACATATAACATATTGTCAAGAAATGTTTATGGTTGACATCCACTTTAAGCAAGATCAATAATGAAATCGTTTTAGAAAGTGTGACACTTGGAATGCAGCAACCTCTAACTGGTAATATGATAAGAAATTAAAATAATAAATTAGTAATGCCAAAACCTTTAAATGCACACTCTGAACACAGAATTACCTCAAGGAGCAATTACTGGAAAGTTTTATGTTATAAGGTAGAGGTGGGAAACCTTTTTTTTCTTATTATTCGTGGTTCTTTTAATTTATTTATTTTTTAATATCCACAATTAAATGTTAATTAAACAGTGGATAGAAAAAGTCTATACACCCATGTTAAAATGCCAGTGTTTTGTGATAAAGAAAATATAAGACCAATATAAATCATTTCAAAACTATTTTCAACCTTGGTTTCACCAGCCCTGCCTTAAGGCATTTAAGGCAATTGTGTGTCCAGGGAATGAAGCTGCGTCCAGTCTTCTACTGGACCTTCGTGACGGCCTCGTGGATGGACTCAGCCACGTAGTTGATGTTCTTGCTGGTCAAGCCGCACATGTTGATGCGTCCGCTGGCCATCAGGTAGATGTGTTTCTCCTTCACCATGTATTCCACTTGTCTGGCTGTGAGAAACAACCGTGGCAGAAAGGTGGCTTCATTACTCCAGATGTGTAACAGCAAGAACACAGGTTTGAATTCTTAGCATAGTTGACTTCCGGAATGCATTCAAACCAAATTTGTGCATGTTCATGTGCGTGCACTCACGATTGAGTCCGGTGAAGCTGAACATGCCAATTTGCTCTGTGATGTGGTCCCAGGTTCCTGGCGTCCCCAGAGCCTGAAGCCTGGCTTTCAGCTGGGCCCTCATCAACAACACCCTGTCAGCCATGGTCTTCACATTTTCTTTCCTACAGTCACACAAATAAAATGGTCCATTTGAAAAGGCACCACTAATATTTAGAACTCTGAGAGCTCACCATTCGACAAAGAGCTCAGGTGTGTTCAGGGTGATGGCAACGATGCGAGCGCCCTGGCTCGGTGGGTTGGACCAGGTGGTCCGCACAATTTTCTCCATTTGTGACAGAACTCTCTTCAGGTTATCAGCATCACGAGCCACCACGGTCAAGTTGCCAACACGCTCATCTGATGGGAACAATAGATGCGAGATGATTTCTCTGTGGGATTAATTAAGCTTTATTTTTAGCATTCCGCCTGTTCTTTCGCCAGGCGGATTCAAAAGACAACTTTGTTTCCACTTCCCTTTGGGACAAACAAAATGTTTTATGACTTACTATAGAGGCCAAAGTTCTTGGAGAACGACTGGGCACAGAACATTTCAAAGCCCATAGAGACGAAAAACCGGACGGCCCAAGCGTCTTTGTCCAGGCTACCCGAAGCGAACCCTTGATAAGCCGAGTCAAAGAACACAAACAGCTTTCTTCTCTGGCAAAGAGCAGAAACTAATTCTCAGTATATATGCAAACATTGAACGAACACGTCTTAGTGAGGACAACTGAGGCCACAACAGTCTCAGTACCATCATAACTTCGGCGATCTGCTTCCACTGCTCCTGTGTAGGATCCGTGCCAGTTGGATTGTGGGCGCAAGCGTGCAAGACAAAGATGGAACGCTCTGGGCAGCTCTGAGAAAAAGAATTAGAATGTTGTTAAAAGTGGAAGTCAACCCCAAAATTTTCTTTACAATAATATGTTCTGTAATTCTAAACATGGCATCCTGATTAATATTGCAATTGTGGAATATGAGTTGAGCAGCAAAATCCACCCATTTTTATCCATCTCAGGGGGCGGCCATTTTGCCACTTGCTGTCAACTGGAAATGACATCACAGTTGCTCAAGGCTCTTGTAACAACCAATCACGGCTGGCCTGCTTTCTGAGCCGTGATTGGTTGTTCTTTCTTTACATCATGATAAAGGTGGCAGCAATACACCAAAAGTATTTGCCAACCACCAAATGAAAGTAGAAGAGGAGTAGGCATGGCAACGAATTGTGTACGTATCGCTAATTTTGCATGCGGCTCTTACGCCACAACAAGGATTTACAGTACCAAAAGGCGCAATAAACTGACCAGGATTCTACCTTTGATAACAATGTGATGTGGGATTCTTTAAGGTTAGCCATTTTATACTAAAAAGAAAAATGTTTCCGTAGTTAGCAGCTACAAGTGGAAGTTTCATCCAACCGGAACTCCTTCGCTGCGGTCAACATGGGGTGCGTTCGGAAATTCGGAATGGATACATTATTAACGCACTCACACATTCACACTGTGGTGGCGGTAAGCTACTTAAATAGCCACAGGTGCCCTGGGGCAGGCTGATGGAAGCGTGGCTGCCAGTGTGCGCCTCTGACCACCACCAAACAGTCGCACCTTCCATACACCAGTGTGATTAGCACTGGAGGCAATGTGTGTGAAGTGCCTTGCCCAAGGACACAACACATGAGTTGGTTACTGAACGACTGTCTCTACACCCTGAGCCACGGCCGCCACACCCTAACATCACTCAGAGTGTGTTTGTTTTCGGAGAGGCAGAGCGCTCTCTACTTCCATTCATTTCTGAACGCAGCCTATGTTATAAATCAATCAGCAGCTCGTGCTTGAACTGTTTCCTTTCGTTGTACTGCCTGACGCACTTTTAGGTGCGAGTTCAAGCTCTACTATTCTTGGTCTTGTTTTTTGTTAAATACATTTCCTCAAAAAACTGCATCTTGTACTCCAGAACGACTTATATTAGTTATTTTTCCTTCTTCATAATATATTTTGGACTGGCGCGATTTATAGTCCAACAGATACGGTAATTATATTGTCATATTGTACTTTGCAGATGGACCCTTTCAGAGTAAGGGCCATTTTCAGGTTCTATGGTTGTCAATTGTCATGACAAAAAAGCTAAACGTATTGACTTAAGTATTAAGATTTGGTTTGGGGCACATTTTTCCATTTTGGAAGTGTAGCTCCAGAGTTTACGTCACGCTGTTTACCTTCAAGTCGGCAAGGAAACCGGAGAGATCAAGGCCTCTCTTCTTCGCATCCCAGTACTTGTAGGGACGGACATCCTCGAAGCCAGCGTTGCTGAACACGCCGTTGTGATTCTCTAAAGCAAACAAACAGAAAGCCTCTTCATTGTGTTTGTACTTTTGGCACAAGGTTAGCTCACACTTGTGTCAACATGCACTGATATTGAGCTGTTGTGACTAAGGCAAAAACTACAATTCATAGCTTTATTGTGTCTTCCACGAAGACCAAGGATGCATTATGGTCGTACATATTATCCAGTTTTGATTGTCTTTGTACAGCTGGATTAAAATTACTGAATATCATTTACGTACTATTTGTTCACTTCTGTGATGATGCTTGCGGAGGTAGAGTAGATAGATGTATAAAATGTCCACACACCCCTAGTAAAACGGCAGTTTTTTTGTGATAGACAAAAAATAAGACTGAATTAAATTAAGAGCGTAAGTAAAAATGAATAACCGAAATAATGATAAGTGTGAACACCGTCTTGTAACTAGGATGTGGCTGTGTTCAGAATGAACCAATCACATTCAAACTTAAATCGGAGTCCGCACTTATCTGCCACCATTTAAAGTGCATCTAATTCACCCCGGATACATTTTAGCTATTCTATAGTAGGCTTTCCCTCAAAAAAAAAAAGTTCTAGCAAAATCCTAGTGGTTTTGTGCCTTTACTGATTTACCCATTTGAACTGTTCACACTTCCTTCTACCTTGTCCCATGCCGGGTTCATATATGCATTAAATCAGAATTGGCCACTTGGACCTCAAGTGTAAACCCAGCCAAAATGTGTATAATATATACCCCAGGTTGGCGCAGACACATAAACTGGTGTCTTTGTGTTGTTGCTTCCGTTGTAGAAACGTCTGAGAAACTCTGCTCCCATCTTCAGCGCACCTGTGCCGCCAAGACACTGAACCGCTCCCACCTGAATCGGACAGACAAATAATCTAAATAAAGACTAACAGGAAGTGCAAATCCAGTGGTTGAGTACATGAACTAAGTCTAACACACCCTGTTTTCCAGGATAGCAGGGCTGCTGTCTCCCAGTGCTATTTTGGATGCTGAGGATCTGAATTCAGGCAAACCCAAAATGGGTAGGTACTCATGGTTGAGCTTGTCATCATTGGCGATGATCTTTTCCACTTTTTTCACCACCGGCAAAACCCATGGCTTTCCTTCATCTGTACGGTAGGCTGTAATACAGGTCGACAAAAACAGACAGATAAAATGCAAGAAAAACAATCAGTAACACAAAACAATGTTGAATCATAGAATACCAAATATACTGTCCTATTCATTTAGCTTTAAGGTAAAAAATATATATGTATTCTACTTACAATCAATCAATTATTTAAGGAGACAGTGAATATTATTTAGCACCATTTAGTAGTGAACTAATAATTTGTTCATTATAAAAACCTACTCATTTCAATAATATGCAAAAAAATATGTTCTATCACATAATCTTTTTTATTTTATTGTAAGCCTAGTAATCGCTAATTATACAACATAGGTCGCGCTGTGCCTTACAGGAGGCTGACATTTCGCCGCCATCTTTCTGCTACGCATACCCGAAGGAGAAAAACTTCACAAACGAATTTAGCCTCTGGTGATGGCTGCAGCTGGTGTTGGACCCGATGCGTCGACAGCCGCTTACCTTCCACAGCTGGGACCTGCAGGTCGTCGTTAAGTCCAGTGATTTGGGCTCCCGCCGCTTGTCTCCCTCTGCTTTGCCCTCACTATCTTACGCTACCTTCTCCCGCTAGCCTTGCCGCTCGTTAGCCGTTCTAGCTGGTTCCTGCTAGCTGCTCTTGCTAGCCACTCCAGCTAGTTCATACGAGTCAAGCTTGCTCGCCGCTCCTGCTCGCCGGGCTGCTTGCTTGCTCGCTCACTCCAAATTGGTCGTAATTGGGAGTAACCTTGCGAAGTGTGGTCTCTTTGAGGCACCGTAGTGCACGTGCTTCATAATCCGCTGCATTCTACTAGTTTATCACTAGATGGCACTAAATAATACACACCGTCCCTTTAATTAAATAATTGAATAACGTAACTACATTGTAATTTTAGGGGGAAAAGGTATAATTAAAAAAAAAACAAATATGTAAATGCTCGGTGAGGCAGATTAAAGAATGAAGTGGGTAAGTAAGTAGTTGTAAGTAGCCCCCAGGCTATACTTTGTTCACTCCTGTTTCAGGGCAACACACGCACACACTTCATCTTAATTGATATACACTTTTACTCTCTGGTTAAATCAGAATAAAATTCAAGGTGCCTGGCTTGTTAAACAACTTGAATCTGCTTCCACTGCGACAAACCACCCATTGCATGGCATGCATCATAAATCAAAATCACATTGTGATTTGGATGTGACACTTGACGTTTTGGCCTACATTCACCATCTGTCATGCTGTGTCTTGTTAAAGATGAAGGGATTACAAAGACTCAGCCTCCTGCGCTTAATGCATTCAGGTCGGAGCTGAAGCAGCAACACAACACAACATTTACCACACATGCCTGCAGCATTTCTCACCCGCCTCTTTTGCAACGCAAGAGGCCAGGATTACTACTCGTAATCTGATTACAAATTACAAACGTTGCACGGGACTAAAATATGTGCTTGTTTCACAAACAGAAGAGGAGTTTGCACTTTAAATCTGATTCAGAGTCAGAGGTCATTGTGCAGGTTTGCATCACTGATAAGCACTGATGGCACTGTTACGTAATGACGCACAAAATAAACGTATACGCAAAATTCAATTTAATTTAATTTAATTTCGTGGAAGAGTGACGCAAACAATATTCACCGTGAATTGCAAAATGAACTGCAAATAAAGTGCCCATAAATACAATCAACGGTGCGTTCCAACTTACCCCCAACACCGAGGTTGACTTTGTGTGGAAACTGGTCGTTATTGAAGTCCTGTGTTAGTTTAAACACAACAACGGGTGCCGCTTGGGGAACCTCGCCAAACACAGACATAGTTTTAGCGCTGTTAATTTATACTTTCAACTTAAAAACAAAACAGAAACTGATTGGCAGCCAGGCACTGAATGGCACAAGCGACAGGAAGGGGGCACTTTGCACTTGGATCGCCGATAAAGAGAAAGGGAGTGTTACGGGTGCACCAATGGGAATGTGGCCGCGCGGTCTGCACCAATCATACTCGGCGATAAATCTCAGGTTAAAGTCCAAACGCGAGAGAAGAAAACAAGCGGCGAGGATGCTGACCAATGGGCGCCTCTCCTACTCGACTGGCACGGAGCTGAACCAATCTAGAATGGCAGGGGCTAAAGCTGCAAGTAATATATTTAACCATAAGATGGCGCCAAATCACGTGCTGGAAATGATTGTAAAGTTTTTTTGTAAAGTTTTTTTAAGTACACAGCGAATTAATTGATTTATTATTAGAATTAATATTGTAATAATCTTATAAGAACTTTAAAAAATGAATATAAGGATATTATTTTTTATAATTAAAAAAAATCATAAAATGTATATTTAATAGTAACGCAAACCACTTAAAAGCTAAATACAGTACCACTGATTTGATTGATGTGGCTTTCGTACCACGAGGGAGCACTCACGGGCATTTCACACTTTGAGAATGACTGAAAAAAAATATGGACATAGTTTATTCGTTGGTAACAGGATTTTATTGCATGTAAAAAAAAGAAAAAGAGTGAAGCAGCCTTTTGTTTCAATGCACCTCACCTATGGAACATACTTCTCAGAACACCTGAGATCTGCTCAAACTGTTGACACACTTTACCATGCTGACAACTTAATGTTGCTCCTTCCATCCATCCATGTTGCTCCTTTTTCATCTAAAAAAGAAAAGAAAAAGGAAAATAAAATAAATCAAGATGGTTTTCATGATTTTAAATTTATAATCTTAGTGTTTTGCTTTGTATTGTTGACCTGCCTTTTCTTTTATCCTGCTTTTCAAAAGTATTAGATTTTTTTTAAATTTGTGTAAAGTAGTAAAGCACTATGGATTTGCTTGTTTATAAACAAACTTGCCTTGCTTTAAAATTTGTTGGATCAATTCTTAAGAAAAAAAAAATGTTTTTAAACTGTAAAGGATTAGGTCTTTTTAGAGAAGTGGGCAGGGGATGTTTTGCTGTAACACTGCCACACTAAATGCAAATTGTGATGATAACTAAGGAATCAGAAAAGTGAATAGCTATGACATCATTCATACCATTGATGCAAATCACAAAGCTTGCGTCTTCTTTTGCACTCCCTGACACAAGGGTTTATTAATTACAGCAAACAGTCATTAAGTGGCAGGTTCATAACCACCTTGAAAAAAAAATTCATGATATAGAGCTTGGTATGACTGTTCTAAATGTGAAAATGTCACTTAAAATTGCTTTCAGCATTTTTGATGGCTAGAGCCTGGAACAAATTCACTTTACCTGACTTCCTACAGGAAAATTTGCATTGAAATTTAAACAATATGACTTGGGTGGTCCTATTGTAAAGTTTAGTAAACAAACAATCGATGAAATGGAAAATTACATTTAAACATCATACAAAGGAGACAAGCTGACTTCTCGATCTCCATGCAAATACTTCTGTAAACTATATTCACTGACAAGAAATATAGCTTGCATGAAAAAATACATGTTATTGTATTCGATCTCATGAGATTGAGCAGGTGTACCAAAAGACGGACAATCAAAGTGTCGTTTGAGTTAAGAGCACGTGGCGGTAGTGTAAATTAGACGGTGCATGGATCCTCATCTGTTGTGTCCAGAAGGTCTGCGCTGAGCTCTGCTATAAACATGCTGGCTCCACTGTGCTGTCTGCGCCACTTGAAGTGGTTCATAAATAAAAGGCTGCTCACCCCAGAAGCAGCTTGGTGGAAAGTGCTTCAGTCCTTCCACACGGGAGGTCAGACGTTCTGTCTATAGTGAAGATGACATCCCTGGACTGTCAACATCAAAATCATTTCAGTGTTTTTACAGCATTAACAATAATAGAAAAATAATGATATTGCACACATTTAAGATGTGATCATTTTCGTTGGTATTTCCAAAATTATGTTCATATGAAGGTAAAAGTCCTTCATGCCACCTCTCATTTTGTGTGTTAAATATATTTTCTTATGCTCAAAATCGCATTACACTACCTGCACCAACAGCTAGACATGGTTCCAGTGGATGTGAAGTTAAGTAAACTTTCAGTCATCAGATTGTCTGGTGCACCAAATGCATGTAAAAAGAAATGCCCTTGGTACGCCGGAATGCACAGCATGGCGCATATAGAGATGAACCAAATTTGCAAAGAAGCGCATCCAGGCTTGCGTTGGCACGAAAATCAGCATACGGCAGTTGTTATGCTTGAGCGCAGCTGCGCTGTCTACGAATATAAAGCCTTGAGTGTCTCTGGTTACTCGGCAAACATAGAGGCCATAGTCAAACTCTGTCCAGAGTCTGCAGAATATTCTGAGTGAACATACATACTGCTTCTGTGATATAATTATTTTGCTAATCCAGAATTGCAGGAAGTGGGAGTACGTAAACTTTGATCTTCCTGTACCCCACAAATGCTATTAATATACAAATATATGTTTTTAATCATTGGCACAGTTGTGCTTGAGAGTTTACGTAAACTTATGAGCCCAACTGTAAATGTACAAAAGCTAAAGGTCACTTAATGAGTCAAAAATGCGATGAATCGTCACCAAAATTCACATGCACATCTCTACTCATTTCAACTTCAACCTCAGAAATTATCAAAACAATTGCCACAGTATTTTGAATTGTATTTGCATTAAACCTTTTGTTCACAGCGCGCTCATAAGCACTACATTTCAAGCACAACTGTATATTTTTTTCATGGATCTAGTATTGCTCTACTATATAAATGTAACTGACCCATGATAAGAAAAATGTTACCCACCACTGGTATAGATATTTAAATTGATCACTTCTCCAGCTTGAGGATTGCTAACTATACAGCACTATTTAATGCCAGGGGTGTGCAAGCGTTTTCCTTTGAGGACCGAATACAGAAAAATCAAAGAATGCAAGGGCCACTTTGACATTGTCCAATTTTCTTAAACACACAAAAACCAAGCAATCAAACAATTATGTATTATAGTTATTTTAGCAAGGAATTTTTCGTTTTGTTCTTTTAGATATTTTTAACATTGCGATTTTTTATTATTTTGGGGGTGGCCCCTAGCCCTGTAACCTACTAGAATAGATCCGCCCCTGCCTGCCCCACATAAAAACAAAAACAACCAAAAACAACCAAGAGTTATTGTTAATAAGATGACAGTAGTAGTGTTTGCTTGAAGATCTTAGTCAATCATTATTTTTTGATCACATCATATTAGGCCTTGACAGACAGCAGAAAGTGGATGAAATTATTTTTGCTTTTGAAACTGAAATATATAAATTCACAATATATATATTTTTTTAAAGGAGACATTTTATTACTATTTTAGTTCTAAATACACAGCAAATCTGTCAGAGTAAATTTCCTCAAGTGTTGGAGCGGAAGCTAAGTGTAACTTCATTGCATTGAGTGTTAAATTGACCACACATTCCTTTCCGGTGAAGGACAAACTTTTCAATTTCCAGCGTGCTGTCGGTATTTCAATAGTGATACATCCAGTTGCTGGGGCAGCGTGGCTCAGTGGTAGAATTGATAACTCCTGATCCTAAGAGTGTGGGTTCGATCCCAGACCAGAGTAGCTATGTCGAAGTATCTTAGAGCAACATTCTAAACACCCGAGTAGTTCCTGATGCTATGTCATCAGTAGTCAAAAGCACTTTGAGGGCCTTGTCATGAGGAGAAACTCTATGGAAGTGAAGTACTAGTTCAAGTTAAATTGATACACTGAGTACTTTCAAAGCTACTGGGTGTATATTTAAAATACTACACAAAACACTGGTTAAGTAAAAAAAAAAATAACACTTTGAAAAGTGTCTGATTTACACTCATTGATGTGGACACATATAAACACTTTTCTAGTGTTAGATTTAACACTAATCAGTGTTAATCTAACACTAGCGATTTTGCTGTGTAGTTTCTTAACATTTATGATTAGAAGTATAGTTGTCAGGTGCGTCGCACCCAACCACTTTTTCAACACCCGCACAAAAGTAATTATTTAATATGCATAGGAGGGTCACAAGAAAATGGATGGCAGGCAACAAATAGCCCCCGGACCATAGTTTGGACATTACGGTTTTATACAGAGCATCTGGAAGCTAGTCACGTCGCTTTGCTATTTCCCATAATTATTCCAAAATGTTCCCCTTAAAATTGTTTACACAACACCCCATAATGACTCAGGTGGAAAAGGTTTGTATTTATTTACTATTTATTTTTAGATTTTTGAAAAACATAAATGTACATAAGTATTCACTATGTTTGCTCAACACTTTGTTGATGCACCTGACAGTAATTTCAACGTTTATAAATATTTATGGCACACCTGTCTTTGGGCAGTTTTCCCATTTCTCTCAAGCTCCATTAGGTCGGACTTCTTTCATGTTGTCATTATGGGGAATGAAAGGTAATTATCCCACTCGAGTATGAGACTGTAACAAAACAAAACATGGAAAATGTACAGTGCAGTGAACAATTCCCAGATGCACTGTATATGTATATCAAATGTTTTTTATAAAACAAAATTCTCATTGATTTTTTAATCGATGCACCAGCAGGGGAAATGTGCTTTAAATAATTTCAATACCAATAATAATAATAATAATAATAATAATGAGGAGTAAATTGTGGGTGCTCTTCTTCATCTTTTTTGGAGACGTTGCACACTTTCGCCAAGTATCTAACCCTCCTCAATCATCTCCTCGCCACATTTTGACAGTCGTTATGTTTTCATTCTTTCCGACCAGGTGAGGACGTCTGCGTTAGCTATCGCTGTCAGCCCTGCAATTATGGGATTTGAGCTTCTGGAACAAGGCTTGGGGGCCCAGAGCAGGGCAGGGTGTGTGATGTGAATGCAATGGCGAGGGGCCCCCGGGGGGGCCCAATGATGTGATGTGTGAGTCAGAACAGAAGATGAAGACAGAAGAGGCCCCTGGCGAAACGATGCCCACATTTGGGAGTGTCAAATCCAGATCAATCAGTGAATCTCGCAAATATAGACCGAAGACTTCTCTGCAATTTGCTATACCTGACAATTGACATGTGGAATATTTATTTTGGAATCGGCTACAGTGCAATAGAAAACATGTAGGGTAAAAACAGGGGGTGGTGCCAAGTGCTTATCTGTGTTTTGTTTGCATGCAGGTTATCCTTGCTGCTGTGCTACGCTGACACTCACAACACACAAAGGCACACATTGAGGCACAAGACAGACACATTCCAGCGGCCATATCAATGGAACACAAACAAGAGTGTGTGCGTGCACGCATTCCGAGGGGGACTCCGCATGCAGCGCGGCTCACATGTTGCGATGGCCTCCGTGTGTCTTTCTGGGTCAGGGAGTTTTGGTGAGTGACCACCTTTTTAGCCGCCCGCCTTGTTTGTTTTCTGAAGACAGCGTCATCAATTCTGGAACAAGGATCGAGACACAGTCACAACACGGGGGACGGGGCCTCCCTGTGTCGTCTAATGACTGACTATACGCCGCCTGACACGTGTGCTTTGGTGTGGGCCTTCGCAAGTATGTGCATGCACGCGTTTGTGGGCTCCGATTGATATTGCCACAAGCTTTCAGCAGAATTCAGCAGCCGGTTGTGCGGAACTGATTGTTGAGGAAACACCACATTTTCCTATTTGCAGATTTTATTTTGGAACCACATTCACTATTTTCTGTTTAAGTCTGAACTTTTGGGGGGGAAATACCGTTTACAGTATTATGATATTTATTGCCGTCTCGTTAATTGAGACAAATAGCTACTGTCGACTGTAAACACACTAAAAACAAAAACACCAAACTAGTTGTCTGCTCAACTAAACTTCCGTGATGGAATGCAGAAGGTTGTGTGTAGGTGTCCGCTCGTCCGCTCGCTCTGCCCGCAGCCCAGACTCACTCATCCAATCACAAATAGATCTGTGATTGACATTTTCCTTTTCAAGCCCAATATCGATTCATAAAAAATGTATCGATTATTTTATATATCTCTTCTTTTTCCCATAAATAAAGAAAATCTGATATATTTTTTTAATCCTACTGGTTTCTTGTTCCCATACATTTTTAAAGTATTTTCTTACATTTATGAAAGACCTGACTTTTTGCTCTTAAAAGATCTTTGTGCAATTTGTCACTTTTATACTCGCAACTGCCACCTCTGGCCCAAAGTGTAACTGCAGCATCTCTGTCACGCTCGATCATGGTGCGCGTGCGAGCACACTCTGCTATAAAGGGAAGATAAAAGATGATAGGTGCAGTCACAGTAAAATAGTCAGGGCTCTTTGTACTCATCTGGGCATTGGTGGAGCATGCATGATGTAGAAAAAGCTTTATTACCTTTTTAAACTGCACAATGCACCTTTAAAGACAATTCAGAATCTTTTTAATTTATATTTACAATTATTGAACTAAATTATAAAAACATTTTCATCTCATCCTTGCTGATGTCAATGTTTGTGATTATAACATGTGTTACTTTCATTAATAAACTAAATCATTTGACCAGTTTAAAAAAGGTAAAAATCAAACTTTAATCGAACTGAATCTTGAGAATCGAAATCGACTCGATTGAGGAAATTAGAATATATATCCAGCCCTACTAAACACAACATCAAAACCATTGAAATCCGTAATAAGAGGTCAGCGGAACGTCACTAAACCTATTTACAACCGCTAGTTTGTGTTGTCACTGCGTGGATTCAGTTGTTTTGGGTGAGTAAATACCAACATGCTAGCCATTGTAGCATTAACAAAACTCTTAACTATCAAGCAGAAGTTTCCCACCCATATGATGGCTTGTCCACGCTGTGATCCCGTGAAAAGAAATGTAACCACTGGGCGGCCATCTTGGGACAGGGCTGCTCAACCACTCACAACATTACAGTCAATGGAGCACGGACTTTAAAATAACTGCAGATTGCTCAACTCTCCCAAATTCTCAACCGATTTCCGTTGTTAGATATGACACAAGAGATGGCACAAAGAACTATGTTTAAAAAAAAATCTGCGATTTAAAAATTCAGCCTGAATCATAGTTAATAATAAGGTTTGTAAAAATCGGTTTGTAAATCCGCCAAGAATTAAGCGAGTTACGAGTATTTACAGTTTTTCTCCGTGGGTTTGGCACATTTCTTGAAACTGAGATGACATTTTCAAAATACCATGGACAAATCCCTAAACCACCTTACAATTGGTACCTTACAAATTGCCAATGTCTTGGTACATGTCTCAATTGCCTCAGTGGATCTGTGCAAATGGTGGTGTACATTTAGCCTACAGTTAGCACAATGTGCACACATTTAGCACATTTTCCAAATGAATTGATCTTGCTGATCTAACTGGATGACTTGTTTTTCAGTCTAATGGCTGTCCTGTCTACATAGGTGAGCTGTTTTGGGAGAGATATGAGCTTTTGCAGAGGATCCATAGTGTTGTGCAAAAGCACTAAGTGAATGCAGATGAGCCAAAGCAATTGAGAAGGATCTTTGCAGTTTTGACTGTACCAACTCTTTGTTTGGGAAAGGAACTTGGAGTGAAGCGTGTGTGACCAGTTTTGGGATAGATATGTGCTTTTGCTAAGGAACTGATAGGTTGTGCACAAATGTAAGTCTGTTTGGCCAAATGAGCTTACAGTTTTGAAAATGTCATCTCAGTTCCAAGAAATGTGCCAAACCTATGGAGAGAAACTCTAAGTGAGTAAATGGTCTAATTTACAGTCCCCGTCTTAAGATGGCCGACCAGTGGTTATGTTGCCGACTCCACCTTGAGACAGGATCTTTGCCTGCCTCAAGAGCGATGGCACCATTCATATACTATAACATCTGCTATTGTGCGACAGTAACTCTTCATCAATGTCATCAGAATTGATGATGTGTGCATACAGTTTTGTACATCTGTCTGAACTATAAGCTAGTATTTCTAAAGGTACTGCAATGTTTGGAGATGTTTTGTCCCTTTGCTTGAAAAGCATTTTGAAATGGGACGTACCTCAAGTAAGGACGACAGAGCGCAATTCGCATTGAGAAACAATGACGGGAAGTGTCATTCATTTTATAAGAATGAAATGACCAAACGTTATGTTGCTAAAAGTCTTAAATGTTACTCATACAGCAAAACAAACATTCATTTCTAGATACCGAGCGTAGCATTTCCCACAAACGTGTTTACATGTTGCAGTCAAGATATTTTATTGCAACGTTGCCTTTTCCCCCTGGAGAGCTATTACACAAATGATCACGATGAACTTAATTCAACCTTTTGATTTTGCCAATGTTATTTCAGCAATGTCCAAGTATGGTCATCCGTTAGAGAGAGTAAAAAAAAAAAGTCTAAACATCCTCCGCCATGACTTTATCTACTTGGCCTGTGTGGCAACCGGAGGATAAACATATTTAGGTTGCACGTTTCCTCCGAAACGACATTCCCAACACTGTAGATCCCACACAGCACAGCCCTTAAATCTCCCTGTTAACACTCATATATACAAACACACACCTGCTAGGGCAAGGCCGTCTGGGAGAGAATTACAGCAGGCTAATTTATGGGACCCGAGGGAGGGCAAAGGGCAGGGGATCCAGACTGGTCACTTCCTCCTCTCACGGACTCCAAGTTTGGCATCAACCCTCCTGGATCGCAACAACAGGGCAGCGGGCGTCGGTCAGGAAAAGACCAACAAGAACGGATCATTTGGGTGTCTCCCAAAGCCAATAAACACAAGGAATCTCTGAACAAAAAAACAAAAAAAAGGTAAGCAGGTTAAGGCGAGGGTCCCATGCTCAAGCTGCGGCCTCCCCATTTCCTCCAGAGAGAAGGCGCTGTCATCCGTCACTCGGCCCCAGGCAGCGGTACAATAGCGCAACCTCGCTCCTGGCTACCGACACCATCACATGCGCTGCTGATAAGACACGGCTTCCGGCACTGACAAATCAACCATTAATGACAACACAACCGTTTGGTCCTTTGCCATTACAGTATTACAATGTTAATGATGAGATAAAAGAAGAAGAAAGTAAAGAGTCAAATGCACCCAAAGTCGTCCATTTTGTGAATTCTAACAATTTTGAGGGGGGAGAACCCTGCCAAATTTCAAGGCGGGAAGCAGCATCAACAATCTCCAGACTTGCTTTTGCTTTTTTGGCAACACAACAAAGGGTGTTAAGAGAAAAACGTGTTTCAGTGCTTCATACTGGCAGTGCTAAAGTTATTTTCTACACTTGTACCATTAACACATTACAACAATAAGCTGGGCAATAAATCAAATTAATTCGATTAATCATTATTTTGAAAATTTAACCGATGAAAATTTGCTGAAATCGAATTTTGTCTTCTGGATTATTAAAAGCTCTTCTTCTTATGTTCTGTTACATCAAGATGTTATTGTGAGTTGTAATTTTGCTAACTATGAATGTTAAATTTATGTTAAAACTGATTCAGAATCAGTATACATTATTGTTGTCTGAACATTTTGCACAGGATTTATTTTTGAATAAATGACACCTTTAAATAAATGTTTGTTGGGTTTATTGGATTAAAATCAATTCAAATCATAATCGCTCTGAATCACTGGAAAAAATAAAAATAAATTATTTTTAGGCCATCTTGCCCAGTCCTAGCTGCAGCTAAAGATTATTTCAATAATCGATTAAACTGTTCATTATTTTTCAATTAATTGATGAATTGTATAAAAGAAAAAAAAATCATTTCCATCCTTTTTTTTTAAACAGGGCATTATTTTAAAATTACACGAACATAACATAACATCTCATCCGAGATTTGAACACAGAACCACTTGCAAGGACTAAAGAAATCTGAGACCATATGTTGAGATGAAATTCCTAGAATTTTTACAATTTTAAATAAAAAAAGATATTGAATCGATTCATCAATTACCAAAATAATTTTAAATTAATTTGATAATTGATTACTCGGTAGTTGTCGATAAATCGTTGTGCCTCTAATTACAATTTAAAACGAGAATGACATTTAAACAGCCCCCCCCCCCTCCAAAAAAATATGTTTGTTACATATGAACAAATTACAAAATGACAAAGATATTGACATTCACACACACACAAAAAAAAATCTGACGATTTTACAGACTTGTCTCTTTTTTTGTAAAGCGTAAAGACAAACACTACAGGACGTATTGTAAAAACAGTCCAATGTTACTATTATGCATTAAGGGACCACAATTTTATCCATTGTATACTTTCTAATTACTTTCGATTACTCGTTTTTCAGAATTTTATTCTGTCAAATATTGGTATCGGCATCAACTTCAAATAATCCATATCAGTCTGGCCTGAATTAACAGAGGTCAATTTTTGTTCCACTTGTAGGACAGTTAAAATTTTTGAAAAAAAATGAAATCACTTTTAGGCAAGATTAAGTGTGTTTAGCTCTTGATCTATAAACAGTGGTTAACTTATTTTTACACTTGTTTAACAGTTTAGGAAGTTAAAAACGAGCTGTCATTAAAGTCAAGCCTTACTGTTTTGTTGTCTTAGGTGCAAATGTAACACACCATAAAATTCTACTTTTAGTCTACAAAGAAAAACAAAACAACACGAAACCACCGCAGGCAGACATGCTTGAAAACCCATCTCACTACTGTAAGCATATATCATCTCTGAGCAAATCATCCACATTACACCTGTAATCAATACACTGTGTGGAACATCTACACTTGTGAAAAGCCCCCAAACAAACACTGGAAAGTGACAAATGCTTATGTTAGCCTAGTGTGATAAAAGACACTAAACGCCTCTTGGTTTTACATGAGAAGACGCCACAAGCCAAAGTAAATCAGAATCGTCTCTTTGGGGGCCTTCAAACTTGCACAAAGTGCTGAGAGGACGTTCGGGATGAAATGGATTTTGTGAGAGTACACCTGCCATTCTGTAAAGAGACTTCTGCTTCAACAGGTTTGTCGATCCAACACATGGAGACAAGGCTGGAACTAGTCGAAACCTGTTCAGCAACGCCTGGCAAGCCACCAATTCTTAAAGTCCTCAAGCAGCAAGTGAATTAAGGGAATGATTGAAATTTGACTGCTGAGTGGGTGGAAAGTGTTGATGCGGAATAGATGGGATATGCGGCTTATCTTGTTCATAGGACGGCAGCAGCCCGACGACCTCTGTGCGGGCTCGACCTGAGAGGCTTATCTCGCGACGATTCTGCGATGAAGATGATGTATTGGCGGAGGGTATGGCGAGCAGCTCCTTGACACTCTTTGACGGGGAGTCTGGGTTTTGTTACAAGCAGGAAACAGACTCTTCCGCTCCGTAAACAAGCTAGCTCCCCTGGTCGGCACTTGTTGGGGGGGGGGGGGGGGGGGCGGTCGTTGCTGGCACGCGAGGACCGCCTGAAGATGGCGGCCTGAGCGCACGCGTGCCCATAATTGATGGCCGCCATTTTAAATTAACAATAAAAGTTAGGCTAGCATGCTTGCTAAACACTTGGCTTATAATTGAAACACTAGTTCCCAAGTGAAAGTGAAATGCACAGCTATACAAAGTTATGTCCTAATTTTGATTCGAATATTAAGTGTCTTAAAATAAGTATCTTGTAAACGGAACTGTGATTTCATATTTTACTTAAACTGGCCATTTGAGGGTTTGTTCCTTTTTTCTTTTTTTTTTGCTTTAACACTCAATAAACAAGATTAAATAAATATTTAGGAAACACCGGCTTGGTGTGGGCGTGTTTTGACAACCACATTCCACTCAAGGCAGAATAAAATGGTCCCAAATCGTTAAATTAAAAAAAAGCCTTCTCATTGAAAGTATACTTCATCTTCTCCAATCTCCAGGCAACAAAAAGTGGTTGAAATCGCATTAAAATCTGATTTGAAAACCACGTGTTTATTTTCACATTTCAGACCATAATTCCTCTCTCTGCTTTAATGGCCCGTTTAGGGAAAAGACACGTTTGTAAACCGCAGCAGGGCCTAATCTAAACAGCATCTCGTTAGATGGCGAGCGGATGAGATTAAGCCAGCATGCTTTCCTTTTCTTTCCACACGGTTTAGGGCCAATGGGCCCTCGGAGCCTGGCGCCTGGCGCCTGCATTTGGGCCACAGTAGACAGGTAAGAACAGAGGTGTCCCGTTTCAACAAACAGACCCCATGCACCTCCACCCCCTTTGACACGTCGATACAGTTCCATTGGAGTTAAATTAACTTTCAAAACGCAACCGATAGACGTATTATTGGAATGGCCTTTTTTTAATGTTCACATTGTGAGAATCTCAAGAATTAACATACACCAAGAACTCTTAAAATCAAGTAAAAATTCAGACAAACTGTTATAAAAACATAAAAATACATATAACACAAAAATAATTGGCTATCACAATATGTAATATCATGTGGCAAATTGAATGCTGATGCAAAAAAATCATATCAATTAAATTCAAGGCAGAATATTATTAAATGGTCAATTCATTATCGATATATTTGTTTAAATTAATAAGTTATAAATAGACGTTACAAGTCTAAAATACATTTTCGGACATCCTATTGTGGAGTATTTCGCACCGTCTGAGCGTTGTTATCTTATCCATTACAGCCAAGACAGGAAACAAAGATATGGCTAATCTGTAGTGGTAATGGGACGATTTGGTTGGAGGGGGGGGTTGTCGTTCAACACATGATAAATGATTTTAAACTTTGTGCAAAATAATTGATCTGGGGAAATTAAAGGCAGTTTCTCAATTGTTTTGCTGTGTATACGGTCCATTATTTTTCAAGTGTTTTTAAATGTTAAGTACATTTGCAGTTAATAATTTGTTTTGAATTGAAACATTTATTACAGCACATTTTTACTGAATTTTTATGTGCAATATTTGAATTGAATCAATAGGCCTGTTTATGTATTTTTCCCCCTAGTATATTAAAGCAGTAGTAGCATAAAATGATAGTGTCTTAACGAATAGAACCTCTGCCTTCATTTTGATGAACACGAACGCGTACATCATTATTATTTACAATGTTGCTTTTGTTGGTGGAGCGTAAAGTATTTTGGAGTGGTGCTTGGGGTAAAAAGTTTGAGAACTATCCTATCACTTTCAATATAGGGAGGGGTGTTTCCTAAATTAGGTTTACGTGATCACACACACATATGCAGAGAGAGAGAGAGAGAGAGAGAGAGAGAGAGAGAGAGAGAGAGAGAGAGAGAGAGAGAGAGAGAGATCTGGATCTCATTCAGTCCCCTCAGGGAGGGAGAGGACAGCATCTTGGCTCATCCAGCTCTTTCTCTCTTAACTCCGTTGAGCCAACCAAACAGGGTTGACACCCCCACCCCTCCTTTTCCCGCCTCGCCCTGCAGTCATTGACGTGCAGCCGAAGGAGAGGGATGTCTCCACAGACCGTCTTGTTCTGACAGAAGGGGGGGGGGGACACCTTTACGCACAGAGATATTTGGACACAAAAAGTTTTATTTTATTTATTTATTTAGATTTTTACCGGTGGACACCATGCTCCCCAGCCCGGTTATAACATCCTCCAGCACGCCCTTTTCGGTCAAGGACATCTTGAAGTTGGAACTGCAGCAGCAATCGCAAGAATTCCAGTTCATCTCGTGCCTCTCGGGTCTGTCCGCCGCGCTGCCGCTGCAGTCCGGCGCTTTCCGAACCCACTCGCCGCCCTCCTGCATGCTGGCCCACAGAGATAGCCCGAGTCCCATCAGCTCGGAGAGCGACGAGAGGATGTTGTACCTCGGCGCGCTCGCCGAACCGGATCGGCTGCACGCGGAGTCCGGGCTGCCGGTGGAGATGTTCGGCAACCCGGCGCAGATCCACCCTGTGGATTTGGAACTGGAGACCGAGCAGGAGGATCGAGATGCCAGTGAGTGCACCATACAACTGTATATATTAATTTGTGAGCGGTCATGTAAAGTTTTCAACAATCCATGAAGTCTGTGCAAAGTTTTGCTCGTTTCTCCACGGTTAATAATATTTGATCAAAACAATGGCACACCTTATGCAAATTGATGCATGCTCACAAGCAGTTCCTCAAAAAAATGTGATCTTCAAACTATCATTCTAAACACACCGTGGCCACATTATAGGTAAGCTCGTGAGAGCTTATAGAGTTGAAGTCACTTTTGACAGTTGGGTTTTGATCGACACTTTCAGAGACGTATTTAACATATGTTAATAATAATTTTAAAAAAATCTGCATTGCATAATGACAGTAAATAGTCATATGTTGCCTTTAAAATCTGAAGAACAATACAGTGCTCAAAATTTTGATTATGCGCTACTTTACACCACTGCACAATAAACAAACACATTTCAGAGCATCATCATCTTCTTGTATTAAAGTTCATTAATGAAGTGAACAGTGAGTAAAATTTGACAAAAGAACATCTTTAATACATATAGAACATTTTATCATTAATATGAATGTACATTGGCGTCCACTGGCAGTGCAAGACGCATCATTTCATCAGTAAATTTAAAGTGCTGTCAGAATGTTTTCATGTTTCAAATAATTCTGACGAGCAACAAATGCATTTTGTGATCTAAAAATATATCTTACATTCACTTAAAGTTTGCGTCAAATACGATGACCAAATAATTACGTTTTTAATTGAATCTCAAATATTAAAATTGTCTGAATTCATGTGTCAAATGAATTTACAATAATAATAAAAAAAACTCACGTGGGGAAAAAATAATCAGATTTTTAAATAATTTCGAATTTTTATATAAATTTCAAAAGCTATATTCTAATTGGCATAATTTTTGTGTCAACTAAATACAATAAAAGCATCATGAAAAATCAAAATTACTATTTTTGGTCATTTTGTGAATTTTTACATCAACATCTCAAAACACTAATTATAGCGGCTGTTTTTTTGTCAAGAAAAAAACCGACTAATCACGTTTTTGATAGGATTTGAAATTGCTTTTAACATTAAAAACGTTTATTAAAGTTGTCATAATGTTCAATGTATGCAAATAGATAGATAGATAGATAGATAGATAGATAGATAGATAGATAGATAGATAGATAGATAGATAGATAGATAGATAGATAGATAGATAGATAGATAGATAGATAGATAGATAGATAGATAGATAGATAGATAGCATACATTTTATGTTTGTATTTTTTATATTATCTAAAAATATATGATTAAACATTGTCTGATTTTTCAAGTGAACACAAGAAAAAATAATTACATTTATTTAAAAAAATAATAATTGTAAATAAGGAATTGTACTTCTTTAATTGAATTTAATGGTGTGGATAATATAGAGTGATGCATATTTAGTGCAAATTTGATTGGCTATATGTCATGAATTATATTTTAAATATGTGTCATCCATCAGAAGTCGTCGGTGCGTCGCGGGGCGAAGATGCCGAGAAGGCGCCCGGCAAGCAGCAGAGAACCAGGAGGAAGCCCCGGGTGCTCTTCTCCCAGACTCAAGTATTCGAGCTGGAGCGTCGCTTCAAGCGGCAGCGCTACCTGTCCGCCCCGGAGAGAGAACACCTGGCCTGCTCGCTCAAACTCACGCCGACGCAGGTGAAGATCTGGTTCCAGAACCGGAGGTACAAATGCAAGCGGCAGCGGCAGGACAAGACTCTAGAGATGGCCGGACATCACCACCACCATCACCATCACCATCACACGCCGGGGCCTCCGGCACCTCCCCCGCCGCCCAGGAGGGTGGCCGTGCCGGTATTGGTGCGGGATGGCAGGCCTTGTTTGACTGGATCCCCTACTTACAACACTTCCTACTCAGCGGTGGGAGCACCGAGCCCATACGCTTACAACGGCTACCCGACATACAGCTACAACAACTCGGTGTACACCAACACCTACTCTTGTGCTAGTTTACCTGCTTTGCCGGCCTCCAGCAGCGCCGCCAACGCTTTCATGAACATGAATTTAGGACCCCTGGGCGCGCAGACGCAGAGCCAATCCACACAGGGGGCGGTGGTCCCTCCGTGCCAGGGAGCTCTTCAGGGCATCAGGGCATGGTAATGCACCTTTGGACGCACCGCCTGGATGTATATGCCTTTTGGGGATGACACAGAAAAAAATGGCCGTTTCACGTGCGTAGGCCTGCAATCTCCTGAACTGACAGGTGGTCTTCGTGAGTACGTTCTCCTTCTGTAAAATGGAATGGCTGCGTACTTGTTAACTTCCTCGCACTCTCTCTAAATGACATGCATCTTGGGATATTTTGCGAGCAAAGCATTTACAAATATCCAACCGATGTGTCCTTAATCGTTTGTTACCTGACAAGAAGAACATCCGGGTATTCCGTGCGTATACTTGCTTATGCGTACTTGTTCTGTGTCTGATGACGTCAAGGACGTACGAACTGACAAAAACGCACATTGAGAAACGGATGATGACTGTATTCTGAATGCTATACAGAAAGGTTTGACTGAAATAAATGCAGTACATTTATCCAAATAGAAGATGTGGACACTTCTATTGTTTACTGAATGCTATTGCAGTAAGGATGCTGCCAGTTTAAGCCATCCATTAGAACGCTTATGCAGAAGTTACCACAAGTGAGGATCTTGACTTTGAGGCACCATCTTTTGGATACGTTTTTGTTTTTTTGTTTTTTACTGTGATATGATAGATACTTAACAAAAAAAAGTTTTCCCTTCACAACATGCACGTGTGACACATTTTTTTTGTCAGTTAATTAATGGAGCAGTTCTATTTATGGCCGTTTACGCCCACATTGTTAATTATATAAAATAATAAAATGATGATATTGGGATTCATTCCTGTAAATTTTGTATTGAAAGTTTGTGTGTATTAAAAAGTTCAACATCCGCAGTTTTTACGATTTATTGCAAGAAATGTTTCCTAGCAGATTTTGGTTATTGATTTATCACATTTTTACATTTAACTCAATGAAATGTCAACACCAGAAACTTCCTCTACTCATTTTTCTTTCACACAAAAAATCATGCTAATATTTTCTAAGAAAAATAATTAAAAATTCAAAGTATGGCCTACACATGAAGGTTATTACTAACATTTTCATTTTGTATTAAATGTCATATAAAATAAATGTGTTCCATATAGCATGAATGAAAAAGTTTTCATTATTTTCATTATATCATGCAGTGTACATGTTAAAAACAATGTTATAAAGGATATGGGAAAACAGCAATGTCAGTGCTCGTGTTGCCCTAAAATACTTTTGCACCGTCATACGTTAACTTGAAAAAAATGCCTTGAGCTATCTTTTTTAACGTGACACTAATCTTTAAATAGTATTAGTGTCTTTCCTGTGAGAACGTTCCAAGGAGTATTTGCTGAGACAAAAACCAGAAACTTTGAGAATGTACTTCCGGTCAGGATTCGCAGATGGACATTAACCAGGCAACCGCTTGCTTCTTTTTTTTTTTTTTTTTAAAGAGAAAATAGAAATACAAGAATGATGATGAAACATAGTTCTGTGTATTAAACCACATATAGCAACTCCTCCAATAGTTGATTGGGACGTCCACGCGCGCTGTTAATTAGAGTCTATTAGCGCGGCTCTGAACGCCTCCTTGCAAGCTGTCACTAATGGAGCCGAATGACAACATAAACAGAGCGTTTGTCTCCATGATGGACACTCACTTCCCCCTGGTCGGTGCACGGCGGTGCTATAGTGTAAATAGAGCTGGCGACAGCACGGCGGTGCCTGAGGACGCAGGCCGGACGACGGCAGAGTGCAGCGATCGCTATCTGCATGCCTCCAAAGATAGCAGGGCTCATCTGAGGTATGGCGTCCCCCGGACAAAAGGCTGCCATGGCAACTACTCCAAACACTTAATACACAGAGCGGAGCACCTAATTAGTGCCGGGGGACCTTTTACCTATCAGGGGCCATTTTACAAAGTCCTGCGAGGGCCAAAAATGCTACCTATAAGAACATAGGGAAGAAACATATCTTTTAGTTGTCTACGCAATTGATAGACATAATGAAGGTCAGTAAAACATCGTTGAGATTTTTATATTACAAAATTATAACAAAAATATTGATATAGTAGCTATTCATAATTGTGTAAAGGAGTCAGAGAATGTCTCTCACATTAAAGCAATTTACAAGTTAAATTTAATTATGAAGATGCTAAGACAACATATGTACAAAAAAAAGGAAATGTTGCTCAGTTTTTGGGATTGGATTAAAATCCAATGTACATAAACTTTCAGTCTACCTTCGTGATAATTCTAACCAATTTTGAAACTGCTGCGAGGTTAAGTTGTTTGAAAACCTTTCCAAAAATACGGAAAATAAAATTATCAGACAGTTATAACGTGGTGTTAAGTGAGGGGTAGCTCTTACAAATTTGTTTGGCACCACGTTGAATGCTTAGTCGTGTATTTGGTCATATTTAATCAGGATAAAAATAAATAAATAAATGCACCGGCAGAGTGACGCAGTGAGTGCACCCCCAGCTACCTCACGGGGGCGCTGTACGCGCGTTACACAGGCGACTTTTGACATCAGTTTCAGTGGCAACTGAAGTGTCAGGTAAGCACATCAAGCACGCTAAATTAATTTTATTTTTTGTTTAGTTGATTACCGGGAACCATAGAAAATAAAAATATAAACGTTTTTGTTTTTTCTAATCTGCATTGTACTGTAGCAGATCACACCACTAATTATCTTATTGCTTGTTCTTTGAACATGCAATATTAACGGCTCAGCATACATAAAGTTTTTGTTTTCCCTTAAAAGTGGTGGTTTGGGAAATGCAAGTATTCTACACAAAGCCATGATCAGTATATCAATAGGCTATTGCATTGATTGTTTGTATACTTTATTGGCATATTTACAGACATAAGTCAAATGAAGCATATTTATCTGCTGAAGGGGTTTACATTTTTAGCTGTTTTAAATAAATAATTGACTCATCCCACCAGTTTCAGCAAGAAGATAATATTTTATCTATAAGTAATAAGATCAATTCATTATTTTCAAGTACAATTAATACGTTTAAAAAAAACACACACATTTTGCCACTTCCTGTCAAATGAAGATGACATCACTTGTGCTCAGGAAGCAGGTAACGACCAATCATTGTTGTGTTTGCACATGTCACATGACCAAACCCAGAAAACAGGTGAGCTGTGATTGGTTGTTACTTGAGCTCTGAGCACCTATGATGTCATTTTCAGTTGTTAGCAAGTGGCAAAATGTTTTTTCAAAGGTATTAATTGAAGGCTACTATAAAAACAATGAAGTTATCAAATTAATCTTGGACAAAATATTTATAAACTTTTTACTGCTGAAAATGGCTAAATTTGTCAAGTATCTCTTTAACGCCTTTCTTTTTCCTCGAGTTGTGTAATTCCAATACTACATACAGAGCATGCGTGCAGTAATATTAAACTTACTTAGCAGACAGAGGGCGGGACTTTGGATCAACAGGGGTTCACTGTTAAACACTGCTGGTTTGACCTAATCTCGTGTGTGCACAGTCTCACCCAGGAAGATTTTTAGGCTTGTTCCAGAAACATTTAACAGATAACATCAGTACATTAGGGAATGTAAACATTTACAGTGAAACCTCAAGACCTCTATACTAAACTATATCACCTCCCCTATGGGGACGCCACATCCATCACAAGCCAAGCACACCATCCCTATGTGGCCTCTCTATTTTTTGAACAGTTTACTCCTTTCCACACAATTTGAAACGATATAATCAAAACACTTTCTTTTCTCTGGTTTTAAAAACAAATAGGTGTATATCAAGAAAACAAGCCTTACTGCACCCCAAAGCTTTTGCTATTAAATTGAGTTATAGAGTTCAGGCTCACAAAGGGAGCATAAACGTAAACAAATACACTGATGTCAAGGTTGTGTTTGTCTGAGGGATAAATGGGACAACAAGGATCGAAAAGCTCTAAAGTTCTTCTCAAAGCAAGCAGTAGTGACAAATGTATGAATTGGGTAGCGATTACCTAGACAAGAATGCTTAATATGAAAAGGTGACCTATTTAAACTTCTTTTTTTTTTTGCTGTCCAGGCTCCATGTCCTGCCATCCACTCCCACATTCAGTGCCTCTTACACAGTTTAATTTACCAATGCCATGCCATTAAATTATTATTTTTTTTTTTTTAAGGCAGAAAACAGACCCATGCAGAAATGTGTTTTTATTCCACTTCTGGGTCTGGGCAAGGATTTTGAAGGTTTCACAGCACACAAAAATCTTTCTATATAGACCAATTCATAAATAGAACATCACTGCATTCTACTACCCTGATTTCATTTTGTTTCATGTTTAAGGATACACTTAGCTCGTAAAAGGGGCTCAGGCAGCCCCTGCCGAACAACCTCACTTGAAAAAGTTTTCCAAAAATGGACCCCTGGCATCTTGGTGTGGATTTGTAAGCTTCCCAAGCCCTCCTGGGTGGTCATAAACGTGATTTTGCCCAACCGCAGACATGAAAAAAATAAAATCCCTGCAAAAGTGAGATCATATACACTTTTAAGTTCCAGGCAGGGACTCAGGTCTTTTATCGCGACATTCCAAGCTAGAAAATGGTGGAGCCAAAGCCAACTTTAGGACAGCAAATGGAAGAAGATGGATGCCAACAAAAGTTTGATTTGATGCCATTTTGGTCCAGCGATTGAGCCATGGTGTGAGTTTTGTAAGATTTTCGCATTTCGTAAAAAATGACCACTCAAAACTTGAGTTTTTTTGGTCTTCAGGGCCTTTGATTTACACTGTTTAGCACTTTGAGATTTATTTTGAAATGTAAAGTGCATTACAAATGAAATTTATTATTATTATTATTATTACTGTTGTTACTGTCATGGCTGTCATGTCTGCACAGCAGTTGGGTCTGACAAATGGACAAAAATGGAGCCTAAGGAAAAGTGGGATTCTTGCCATTTTTGGGCACAAACCAAAGCTCTCAGACCCTCTTTGCTCACAGAAGAAGAGATTCCCAGAACCAACTGTCAGTGTAGACAGAAGCACCATTTTGCTGAATACCTGGAGAGAAAAAAGGCTGAACATTTGCAGGAAAAGACTATTCCCGAGTCAGAGAAATGTCCCTGGTTAGGGATTTGTGTTGCAAACATGAACTGATACTTTTTCATCAACAGGACAGACTAGACTAGAGACAGTGTGGTTGCAAAGGTGGCAGGGGAGCAGTTAGCGCTGACAAGAGCTAAGCTTGGCTAATTTGACAGAGACAGAGGACAGCTTCCTTTTCAAGATCAAGTTCTAAAGGGCAGGGAGGTCTGTTTCCTCTTCAGTGTCCCTGACTGCACCTGTGTTGCGCACACACGCTGCACTTCGCACATGAGCGTGGATGTGCACCGGAGCTGTGTGCGTGTGTATTTCAATGAAGATTTCATGACCTTGCACACATTTTTCAAAGAGAAAAGCGGCATGGGTGTGAGTGGGAGAGAAAGTGGGAAGACACCTGCATTCAGACATAACAATGGTGCAGTGTTACACACACTCCCAAGGTCTCCTACACCTCAGTCCCCAAGGCCAATATTATCGAAGTGTGTGATTTGGGGAAGAGAAATCTTTTTCTTGATGGAACTTTTTTGACCATACAGCACAATACATTATGTAAAAGAAGGATGGCAGTCCAGGGTAGGGAGAGCTGACATAGAGGAAGAGAATTGTCTTCACGTGTGTGTGTGTGTGAAAATATGAACATGTCCACAGGTGCTTGCTTTAAGGGATTTTGAGCAGTGGCTTGAGTTTCCAAAACACAGGCTCATAACTGTACACAAGGGAGAGTGTGCATGTCCATCTGCCAGCCCTTTGTCAACACTAGGGGTCTTTTTCAGAAACGATACTGTACATGAGCATGTGGGAATAAATGGCCTCACATTACACTAAATACACGTGGAGAGGCCATATTGGAAATTTGGACACCTGCTTTAACCTTCTGACACAGACAAAGTTCTTTGTCAAAATCTTATTAAAGTGTGTATCATGCAATAATATATACATTATGTAACACAGTTAGGACAGTCATCATCATAACAGAGAAAATATGGTACACGAGCCCCTTTACCAAAAACTGGTCATCCCTCCAAAACGGATGAAAAGATGAGTATATGACTGGTCAAAGAGGCAGACAGGTACAACTACTGAAAGAGCTGCAGGTATTTCTGGCAAGCATTGGCTTGTGACAGCAGTCTCACGTCTTCCTCATTTGGGCAATGGGGCAAGGCGACAAGACTTATCTTGCAAAGAAAAACAACCTGCCATTTCCCAAAAACAGGTGGGAAAATGAAACGAAACTTTAGCACAACTTTTTGGGCACAATTCCAAAAGTATGTTTGATGCAAAGACATCATCAAAAGAACACCATGCCTAGGTTCAAGCATGGTAGTGGTAGCATTATCTTCCGGGGCTGACTTTCTTCAGCTGGGACCTTAGACAAGGTGGAGGGAATTTATGAACAGTTCCAAATAGCACAAAACCTCCAGCCTGCTAGAAGAAAGAAAGAAAACAATGTGAGGAAAAGTCTTGGTGGGCACTTGTCAGGCACATGGAAATCAGAGAAAATTCACCTTGTGATCTCATTTTCTCTAACCTTGCTCTGCAAGATGAGTTCTCGCGGTATTTGTGAGCTCACATACATCTTGTACAGAGGCTCGCTGATTTTCACGGACCAATCACAAAGCAACGTTGTGTTTGGGGGTGGGATAAGCCGTGGGAAAAAAACAAACCTAATATGGCTGCCGTGTTTTGACTCTTGATTTCAAGCTGTTAAATAGAGCAATAAAAAAAAAACTAACATGGTACCAAATCCCTTTCGAATTTTCATGTATTTCTCGCGGAATTTGATTTGTATATTAATTATATGAAGTTGACAAGAAACACGAATAGTACATATACATTGAAAATCCTTAGTGAGTTATCTTTAGTTGACCATAATTGATTTTTTTCCCTTTAGGTTATTTTCCTTATCTTTTATTGTTTAATTTTTGGGTTTTCTTTTTTATGTCGAATTGTTAAGATTTTTTCTAATATTGTGAATGTTAATAAGCAAAGTTTGAAACTGAAATAATGTTTGATGTCCTAATACTGTGAATGTTAAAAGCAGAGTTTCAATTGAAAAAAAAAAAAAACTAACATGGCGAGTTTCCTTTTTGAAAAATGGTGTATGTACCAACCTGTTGAGTTTCACTTTGGTTCTTTCCTTGCATTGAAAACATACTTCATCATGGACAATTTGGCAAATTCCACAGCCTTGTCTTGTTTGCTTGTCGTTCTTTGTACATGTGTATTTTCAAGTGCACATGCACTGAAGACTACAAATGTACCTTTTTTTTCCACACTAAAATGAAACCTGTTTGATGTTCTACTGGAATTTTCAAATGTCCCATTACTTTTGATTCTATGAAGATTTGTTTTCCTTGAGCTAAAGCATTCAGAAAAAATACCAACAAAAATGATTTGTGATTATTTATGAGCACTGTCCACTGCTCATAATTTATTTAATGATGAGTGCAATTCAGAATCAGTAAGAATGACAGCTTCCATTTACTCAACATGGGCACGATAGAGCAACTTCTTCCAACATAGCTTATTAAGCTGACTCTTGATTTTTGGGGCACAACCTATTCCATGCAACCTCTGCTTTGAAAGAACACTCAGTAGTAGCAGTGAGATAAACTAAGATCTGCTTCACAACAGCCATCTGCAGACAAGGCAATAATGGTGAATAGCTGAGAAGTACATGGGGTTGTCAATGGAAGCGCTACAAAGCAAATTTTGCCAACAGGTTCCCCATTTATATGGATCACATTTTATGTGGGTTTAATTGAAAATAAATTAAATATAAGCTTTAGATTCATCCAATGTCGGATTGTGGATGCTAAAAGGAGAGGGCAAATAAAGGGGGCGAGGGGTCTTAATCCACATTTTATCACCTTAAACAAATTAAATGCAGATTTGGTTACAATTCTTTTTTTTTGCAGGATTCCAGTTTTCCCCATAATCTTGAACTGTAAAAAATAAAAAATAAAAATAAAATAGAATTGCACAATTCGGTGACTGAAAAGCCTGTGTGAACTGCAAACTTGACATATTGGCTGTGTAAAAAAAAAACGAAAATAAAACAGGAGATCACAAAACAAAGGTTAAGAAAATAACACTACTGCCCTCTACTGGTGACAACCCATTGCTTCTATTGGAAAATTCAAATACTGCGACATTCCTTTCGCTTAGCAACATAAATCAAAGTGTGCGTAATCAGCAAACGGCGTATTAAAAAATGATTTCTGAAAATGCCTGTATGTCCATTGGGACAGTGGAGATGGGTCTTAGTGTGATTTCATGTGCTGTGCGTTAGAAGCCGGCTTCACATCTCCGCCTCCATCTGCTGCGCTCGCCTCTTGTCGTGCTGGTGCTTGGTGAGTCCGTATTTGAAGAACTCGTACACGGACCAGCTGATGGCCGTGGAGGGCATCTGGTAGATGACCCTGGCCTGCACTCCCTTGAAATAGCCCCGCAGGCCGCCCAGCCTATAAACCGTCCGGAAGGCGTGGGCCAGGCCCGTGATTTGTCTATGGGCCCCTTGGTTGGCTGACAGGGAGCTGAGGGCGAGCGACTCTTGGGTGTTGAGTAGGGTCTTGCACACGTCCAGCGGCGTGGTGGCGGCGGCGGCCAGGGCCCCGGCCAGGGCGCCGGACAGCATGTGGGACGAGGGGTTGTACTGTCTGTGGGGGTTCAGCAGCTCCTGTAGGTACTCGTAAGTCATGAAATGGAGCGCTTGGAAGGGGATGTTCATGGTCAGCTGGGTGGTGTAGCTGCGGTAGAATGCGCGGGGGCCTTCGTTCTGCCACACGGCGCGGATACAATCCAACGCGCCGCGGTACGGGGAGTTATACATCTGCATGCGCTGCTTCACAACTGTGGAGGACCATGTGACGACCATGATGACGTCCGGAGGTTTGTGGGAGGTAGTTGAAGAAAGAAAGAAAAAAAGGAAAATTAGTGACTGTAGAACAGAATAACATTCCCTGCGGTGAGTTGTCAACATAACGTCAATTAGGGATAGACCAATTATCGGTGCCGATATTTGGCCTTTTGACAAATATCGCCATCTGCCTTTTTACAAATCTGAAGGCCGATAAAGTTGGTATCTCACTGAGCAGCGAATGTTTTCAAATGTGGTGAATTTGGGGTTTTCATCAGGATTTGTAAGATGTTCACAGTTTTTACTTGTCGCAGTCATTTTGAACAGTCACACTTTTTCACTGCCTGCAAAGACCTTTTAAATTGAAACCTTTTACGAACCCTGACGAAACCCCCACATTAGCTACATTCGCATGCATTTGTCACTCAGTGAGAAATAGGGAACTTTTCATTTATGGAATTACTTAATTTTCCCACTTTATAAAAAATGATGCTGACACTAGGAACTCCCTACACTTTTTTATAAAAAAATAAAATAAATAAATAAAATTAAGAAATTATGTTGAAATTTTGGAAAACTTTATTTACAGGAGAACACTTTAAGAAACAATTTACTTGCTTAGTTTTTAATTTAGCTTAACACATGCCGATGACACTGGAAGCTCCCTGCAATTTTTGGTACAATTTCTAAACAAAGCTGTCAATTTTTTTTATGTTTAAAATTAAAATAAAACGTTTTATTTTTATTTTGACGCTAATATTTTCTCTTTTACTGCAAATGAATATCGGCTTGAAATATCGGTTATCGGCCTCCTTGACTACTAATAATCGGCATTGGCCTTGAAAAAAACCCCCACATATCAGTCTATCACTAACGTGAATGCTGCTCCATTCGCCAGATTGATGTTTTATTATTTAGGCTGAAAATTAACCAAGACAGACTGAAAAGCGCCTCTGCTGGTTTTCACAAAGTCATGCATGCTATTTTTACAATTTTTTCACAACTGTTACCTGATGTGATAAATCAACAATTGAGGTTTTGCTTGTATAAAAATGCTATTAATGTACTAAAAAATAAATACCTTCTGATGGGTTCATGGCTGCATCATGAAGCAGAGTGGCCACACATCCGGCTGCTCCTGCAATTAATACGACTCAGAAATTAAAATGATCTCAGATAACTGGGGAGCATTCACAAGGCTTGCTGGAAAGAAGTAAAAATATCAGTAGGAAGCCTTGCTAAATAGCAAAAACAGCATTGTAATGCATTACTCAGAAGTTTGACCAGTCGTGAGAGACATCTAGTGGACAACATTGTTGATTGCTTCTATAAGAGTCTAAATAAAATAAAAAAGGAAAGAGTTGTTTGGAGGGGAGAAAGAGGACTTACCCAGCCTCCCAATACTCTGGAAAGAGGGAAGAGACAAAGTAGGGAAAACATGGAAAAAGGGACAACGGCATTCAGTACACACACACACGGGAATTGAGTCAAATCCAAGTGGAATTTAGCTACACAACTACACTGGCAACAATTGCAAAGGAAATGTTTTGTTCAATCAGATGCCAGAACGCTATAGCATGTACTAACGGGCCTAGTTGATAAATGGGCTTGGGTATAAAACATCAGCATTGCTTTGCATTATCATACAGCACAAACTATTTGTGTAATCGGTAAGTTTTATGGTACCATTAGCCAAGTGGCTGTTAGCGCCGGGGTGGATCATATCACTCAGAGTCTTTTTGAGTTTCTCATAGCTGGCAAAGTAGAGGGCATGGGCAGGACCCGCCCCGATGGCGGTCACATTCAGGCCTCTCATTGGCCGCCAAGCTCCCTCCGTGGCCACGATTCGACGGAGGGCATCCATCACATTCCGGTAGCGGGCGGCCGGGTCGGGCTGAAGGCTCTGCATTCTTGTCTGGGGAAGAATCAAAATGGGGGCAAAGTCAACAATCGCACAGCAATGAAAGAGCCTCGTGAGCAAATAATGGTTGGAAAAGGGTGTGCGGAGCATGTCGGTGTACATGCATTATTGAATAGAAGGAAGCATGAAGTTTCAAGCTCCAAGGTCACGAGGACATGACGTATATCCTGCCTGTGTTCCCACTGACCTGAGATCAAAACTTTGAGTCCCGCAAACGTAAACAGCGATAAATTAATCTAAAACAGAGTCAATCATGCGCTCTGGAATATAAAATAAAGTTGCATTTGAAAACTGAACATTGACATAATCATTGAACAGCAGTGCTCTGGCTGGATGGACAAACTCACAACTGACCTCAGGTCTGTGTGCACATGCAGGGGGCTTGGGCAAAGAATAAACACGGCCTCGTAAGACCCTGTGCTATCAGGAATGCTGGACTAACAGAGAGCTCGGCAATGTCGCACACATTAACCGAGTTTGGACACGTGGTTCATGGCGCTCTCGGTTTACAGTGGATCTCAACGGCGCGCAATAAACTAGTTTGTGTAAGAATGTCAGGGGTCACTAACCGTTTTAAAATGGAGAGCTACTTCGTGGCTATTGATTACAGCAAAGATCTGCCACTTTGAAACACACTTCTGAACTAACAATTTTGCTCAAATTGCCTTTATGTTATTATTAATCAATAATATTGATCTATGGCAAGACACTGATCGTGTTTCATGGTTTCTTACAATTATTTAACATGATAGAAAACAGATACACACCAATAAAAAACACTTTGTCTCTACATCTCTGTAAGTGTTTACGTTTCCAAATGACCACTTTCACAACATTCCTAGAAAAACACAAGGGTCCATCAATTGGTGAGCCATTTTTAGAAAAGGGCCCCCAAGCTACTCATGTGGTACATTAGGGACTAACTGGTGCCCATTGGTGATCTCTGACATGTGGTGCAAGAAGGCATGCTCGGTTAGTACCACACTGTCTTTCATGGCCTGGAAATGTCCATACAACTTTTCCTGTAACTAGAACATCACTGCTACATTAGTGTAGGTAAGTACTGTAGGATCTCCGTCGTAAACCGACCCTCACAGCAGGATACAATGTAGATTAACATTGACTGTAAAATTGTGTTCAACCTTAGAGGTTCCATTGTGGATTTTACTTCATGTGCACTGTGCAAGGGTTTCTTGCTGAGCTCCATTAGCTGCGTAGCCCCGAAAAAGAACAGCAGTAAAGCCTCGACTCGGTCCGTGCATCCTGTGAGAGAAAACTACAGGTGTTCAAGACATGCTTGCTTTTCAGTGTGACACGGACAGCTGGATGTCCTAAGCTTAATTGTGTCATCTCTCCAATGCAATGATCAAGAGCAACTGACTGACCTTGTGGTCAACTGGTCTTACCTCCCCGACCCCAAAAAAACAACAACAACTTTGATTAAAAAATGATCCTAAGTGTGTCATATAACTCACTTAGCACAAACAATTTAATATCCTATGTTTGTGGACACAGTTTAAGGCTCATTTAACCTGTTTCAAGTGACGTTTCATGTGGCAACTAGTACAGGCAAAACGTTACAGGTTGTTTTAAGAAATCCAATGTAAGTATTTATCTGCTGGATAAAATACTTAACAATTGTCAAACAATGCAAAGTGCGACATGATATTAGCAGAGCAGGAGACATGGGCTCATTGGGCTGGTATTCTAAGTTTGGGGTCACATAGAAATGCCCCCCTCCCTTTTTTTTAAAATGACTAAAACCACTGACATTGTATTCAAAAGATTAAATAAGAATACTCTACATAACAATTATTACCTTTGACCTGGAATCAGAATGTAAAAAAAAATACTAATACTAATAATAATACATCCATCCATTTTCTTAACCGCTTGTTCCTCTCAAGGGTCGCGGGGGGCTGGAGCCTATCCAAGCTGGCTTCGGGCAGTAGGCGGGGTACACCCTGACCTGGTTGTCAGCCAATCGCAGGGCACACAGCGACAAACAACCATCCACACTCACAATCACACTTATGGACAATTTGGAGTGTTCAATTAACCTGACATGCATGTCTTTGGAATGTGGGAGGAAACCGGAGTACCTGGAGAAAACCCACACAGGCATGGGGAGAACATGCAAACTTCACCCAGGAAGCCTGAACTTGATCTCAAGTCCTCTGCACTGGGAGGCGGACGTGCTAACAGTCAGCCCAAATAATAATAGTAATAATTACAATCCAATGGAAATGTCTGATTTCACGTTTAAACTCTGCACATACATCGATAGTTTCACGAAAAATGTGAATTCGCCTTGTGACGAAAAAGCTCTATATGGTGATGAATATATTAATACTTATGCTTCTGTTGGTATGTGTATTTATTTGTTGTTGTTTTCTTTACATTGTGTATCCTGTTTGTCTATTCCTTGAACCTAAAGTGTGCAAATAAAGCTGAATGATTGATTGATCGATTGATAGCTCTGTTGCTCAGACATGGCTGACCAGCCAACTGTTGACTCATGTTAGCAACTTTTTTATTTTTATTCAGTTTCCCTCCAAATAAACGCGTAAACATTGGTTACGAAACAAGCTAATATAGGTTTAGCTTGAACTGGGGACGAACGATGAGTCTAAAAAGCGACTGGGTAAAAAAAAACACACAAAAAAACCGTAACATTATAAAAAGGTACGTTAACTAGCAAACGTTGGTTAACTGGTTGAGGCATGCTAGCGCGTTACCTAGGAGAAGCTAGCCGCTGACCTTGTGCTCAGCTCTGACGCGTGTTTGGGTTAGCATGGGAGGCTAACGAGCTATGCTAACAGCAACGGAATTTTATCAACGTGCATGGCACAGAAACAGGCTAAATTGTGCAACTAGTTAGCTGCCGCCGAGCTAGGCTACCTTGACACAATCGATGGGGAACATGAGGCAATGCTCCATGATCCCGGCCACGGCTCCGGCCAACATGTGGGTGCTCGTGGAGGCTCCCTGTGGCAAGCCCTCGTAGTCCGGTTCAGAGTCATCACTTTGATCCTGTGCGTTCCGCGAGATGTCAACAGTCTGTAGTTCGGTCTCGCCTCCAATCCTCGGGGACAGGCTTCCCACGATACTTTCCGAAACTCCCAGGAACCTGCCCCCCAGCCATCGAACTTCTGCCCCGGCAGATGCGCCAGCAACCCCGGGATCGTTGCCTGCAGACTCCGCTGTCATCCGACGCCTCCTTACAAATCCATCCGCTTCCATGAGAAACCGAGCGACTGGAGGAAAGGGGCTGTTCGGGCACGCACAAATGTCTGAAAATGTACAATTCGGCTCCGGAGTTTTGCATTCCCGTAGGTGGGTTTGGCAGCTACTTGCCCGGCTTCAACATTGCCACCCGCGTCGTTGCTACCCAGCCGCAGCCAGCCAAGCAAGGCCGAGGAAGGACGGAAACACGCCACGGCCCAAGCGACGAAGATAATTGGCTCCGAGAGGCATGTCCTCCGCGCGCTATTGGCTGAAAGACCTGTCATTCAAAACGGTTACTGCAGCACTTCAGGTTAAGTAATGTTTTTTTGTGGCCTTCTGTTTGGAAGAGTTTTGTCTTCGTCTGTGTGTTTCTACTCAGCATGTGTCCACTTTTCATGTCGTTTTGTAATGTTGGTATGCTGAAAAAAATGCATCTAAAATAATAGTATATATTCTGACATAATGACGATCTTGTTTCAATATACTTACACATTTACTTCTGTGTGAAATCTCGGCATGTTAAGTTGTACACAAGCTATTATTCAGTTGTCCAAATGACAATGAGAATTCCATTGCTCTACTGATCACTATACATCATTAGCATAGATAGGGAAATTATCTTATTTATGTCAAAGCAAGGTTTCCAAAAATATACATGACACCAGTTAAGTGAAATATAATAACTACATCAATGCTTTGTCGCAACTCATCCATTCAATATGACAAGGACGAAACAGGAACCTCAAAACGTTCATAAAGAATCTCCCATCCATTAAAAGAAACGAATTAATTGCTTATTTTCCCCCATAGTCGATAAATAAATATCATTCTATTGTGCTGTGTACCTAATGAAATGTCCAGTAGGCAGTATAACTCACACACAGAAAGACACTACACAAGATTAGATCAACTTTATGACTGGGCACTTCCTCATTGACTTTCACTTTATTTAATGAGAGGCGTCCTGTATTGCTGCACAAAAAGCAATGCAATCTATTTACGACATGCTCAAAGATCAGCAGTAACAAGCACACCATTAAATATGATTTAATACTGTCTGTATAGCCATTAATACTTAAAAGTTCTCACCAAACTGTGTTTGATACATGCAATTTACTGTTGTCCTGGTTATTTAAATTTCTTGAGGCAGGCATGTACAGCCATTATTCATCAATATAAGCTATCTATTGATATCCTCTGTCAGTTTATATTTGTCACCCTGGCTGGTCTTTGTCAAGCGTAGAACTTGTGGTTCAAGTTAATTGTTTATTTAGCATGATGCTCTGCCTTGTTTTCCTTACAATATTTTGCTTGTCTTGCCAGTTGCTAGGATGCTTTATCTACCTCCTTCCCATCATTTTGCCTTAGCCCTTCACAGGGAAAGAAACCATCACCAGCAGGAACGGAAATTTGTTTTGAAATGGCCGCCACGCGCCTTATTTCAAAGCAGTAGAATCCAGCAGCCGATCAACGAAGAAAAGTACTCCACTTTTAAACTGATATAAAAGTGAATGTTATGAATATTATTGAAATGATTACATCTATGACTGCAAGGTGCACAGTTACCACATCCGCGTCACCATTCTGAGGTTGCGGATTGGAATTTGGCCTGCAGACTTCCTGTGCTTTTTCCCTGTTTGTCTGATTTTTCTGTAGATACTCCTTACCCCCACATTCCAAAACATGCTCCTTTGGCTAATTTGACGACTCTAAAAGAAGGTCCATTTGGTCAGAATATGAGTATGAATAATTGGCTGTCTATGTGTCCGATGATTGGCTGGCAATCATTCCAGGAATATTCGCCCCACTTGTAGTGGGTGTGACAATCAGTGGTACTTTAACTTTAACCTCGTGCCCAAGTCAAATGGGATAGGCTGCAGCTCACCTTTGGAATAGAAAATGGACAGTATGTACTTACATAAAAAACAAACAAACATCTAAAGTAATTTAAGTGTTTAAAAATAAGAATAATTGTTTATACAACGGTTTCGCTAATTATTATTATTATTACATTTTATATTATATTAATATTATTAAGTTTAGTGTCCCTGGACACTCTACTTTATGATTATTATTTTTTTAATTATATTTACATATTCAACACATGCTTCAAATTTTACTAAAATTTTTATAATTTGTAAAATGACAATTAAAAAATACTTCCTTCGACACAATCCATTAAATGTGATCTGACAGTTCCGTTCAGAAGTCTGTTTTGGTTTCAGCTAAACAGAACTAGAAATGAAGCAGTAAAATCTAATATTTTAAGTGACATTTGTTGACCATAGAAATCCAACATATTGTCACCTTCCTAAAATAATGAGCTAAGTCATTTAAAAAAAAAGGTTGATCAGAAAATATAAATAACAAAATAAACAAAATACTGATTAGGCTATGTTAAATTTACCTGTATTAATAATTTAATTTTAAGGGTAAAATTGAATGATCTGTTAATTAAACTAATGATGTGTCTGATTTTAGCAGAAGTGGCAAGTATCATGAGAAAAAGTTCAAGGCAAAAACAAAACAAAACAAAACTTTTTTGTTAAATTCTGACTTAGGCCATTATTTTAAGAAAGATGGTTGATAAATTGTATTTCATTTAGTTTTATATTTAAAATAAAGTGCTCAGCTTCATTATCAGATAAGTCGGTTGCTAATATTTAATATATCTAATATAACTCGGATATAATTAAGAATACTTCAAGGTGTCAGTACATTTACTGCAGGCCATCAGTTTCTCGGCCTGAAGGGAAAGAAGTTCATCTTTTCCCCTTAGCAAATGATGCAATGTGTTTTGTTGTGGTGCTGTACTAATGACATAATTGAATTTTCTCCTTTAATGCCTGAGAGAGCCTTGGCAGGCCAGAGTGTTGAATTTCTGCCGACAAAGGGTATTGAAGTGTTAATTTCTGCTTACAAGAACAAAATCTCCTGCTTGTGATCTTGTTAAGGCCGATTTAGCGTCGTCCGCAGACGTTCCTTATTGGAAAGGCGAAGCATTCATCCTGTCAGGATCATTTCTCTTGCCTGCTCTAATACAACAAGGGAGAAGGGTGGCGGCTCAGGGGGGAAATCCTAGAACAACCCCCTGCCCTCCCCACCTCATTTTACTCCCCCAGCCAACAGAGTGCACCGTTTATGCAACCAAGAAGAATTATTTTACACCTTGTAAGCAAAATACAATCCAGAATTCCCCATTATGAGGACATGATTACGTGGTTATGTGCTATTGTTTTTGTCCCAAGTAAAACTATTCCTTTCTCACATCCTCGGGATATTCTCCCTGTGGACTGATAATGACAATGATGATGATCTACGGCTTTTCAAGCAGGCCAATATCTTCTGCAGCAGTAATGTCTCAAGAGCTCATCTTAACACTCTTATGGCAATTAACCAAGTCAAGTACGCTATAGGCACACGCCTCAAGTCAGGAACATAAATATACTTATTCAGTATAGTATATATAGTAGCACGAACAAGTATATTACAGCATTATTTACCGTACTATACTCACAATATACTTCCCACTGTTTGTAGCAACACATCATACATTCATATGATTGTACAGTTTCCAAATATGAAAGTAAAAGATAGAAGTTGCAGTAGAGGCCTAACAGAGCATCACCAGGGATAGAATGAATCATAGAACAATGTAAATTAATATTATAAAAATGCATTAATAAGAGCCACCAATAAACACAAAAATATTTCAATTAAATGCCTCCCTCAAATAAGTGTTTCACTTTTCCCTCTGCAGTTTTCTCAGTTGCTTTCACTCAAGTTAACTGCTGAGCCTATTAGAACTCTGTTGCTAACCAAAATAGCAGCACTTACCGAACATTTAGTTTCTTAGATAAATTGTATTTTGGAGTCTTACCCCAAGTTGTTAATTCCCTGGACAACAAAACAGTTGATCTTGTGATTTGTGGAGAAGGCATCTTGATTTGTGTTCTGGTAGACAACAGTAACTTGGAATCGTATAATGTGCTTGCATCATGACATTTTGCTGGTGCTCATGATCGTATCAAATTACAGGTGATTATGAGATAACCAATTTAGGAAAATCTTCGATAGGCACAATGCCTCTTAATATAAATGAAGAAGGAAAACTTGTAGAAACTAATTCCTGGGCCTAATGGTAAAAACATGACACAATAAAACATGTTTTCATTGATTGTTTAGATGTGCTACAGTTACAATACATGGATGAGAATACTGAGTTTCATGTCAGACAGTGAAAGTATCAATATTTCATATCAATATTTTATCTAGCCTATAAGCAAGAACCCTGCCAAGTTCACAATACCACATTTCTTAATGTCCTTCCTGTGAAAAAATAAAATAAAATAAAATAGTCACTAGGATTACTTTGAAATATTGCTTAGCCCGTTGAACTCTGTTCCTAACTGACAAAAAAAGCAGCACCAAAGCACACACTGTCACTCAGATCAATTTGAATGTTGCAAATGACTTGCAGCAATAAATCATGTAAGAAATGGTGACAGTGTCTTTAACGATAACGTAAGTGTTGTGTGCGTCCATGTTCTGTTTACTGTACTGCCGTTCCACATAAAAAAATAATTAATTTGACTACAACTGTAGAATGAAATGCATAGCTTACATTATTACAGAATACTATGTATATAAAGTGTATGGAAGATGCCCCCCGCGTTTTTATTCTCTCTGAAGGGGTCTTACTGTCGCACAATCGCTGGTCGAGCCTATGTCAGCATTGTTTCAGGTAAAGTGGTACCATATCATCATAAAGCTGGTTTTGCTGATGTGGCCAGTTGTAACTCCTTGTATGGAACAACTGCGTCCTCGTGTGGTTAAAGTGGATAACATCAAGCAACACAAACTTAAAAAAAAAACTAAACTAAACTTGTTTTTAATCAATATTTTACAATTATATTTAGAATTATTTATGTCTAGTGCTGAAAATGAATGAAATGAATGATCGCTTGTATAACTAGCAGAATAGGAAGTTGTTGTTTTCACTCTCTTTCAGGGGGCGAACCTGGGGGCGTGAAGAGTTTTCTTTTTTTTGACTGGAAATGGCTGCTGCTGCAATGTGGACTCATCGTGCACGGAGGACCGCGAACGTCGTGGGCTCTGTGGCAAAATGCAGAGCCTACATGCACATCGGTTTCAAATCACACTATGATGCACTGGTCATCGGTGGAGGTGAGGTCCGACGAATTTTGGTTAAAAAAAAAAGTTTAGTTGTGCTTTGCACATTTTAATATTTAATGCAACGTTTCATCTAACACTACTGCACCATCAATGCACAACTAGACGTTTTGTATTGTCTTCTTGTGGAAAATAAGCTCATTAGTTAATGTATGACTTTGTGTAAATTCTTTACAAAGTTAAGCGGCAGCTTGTCCAGTGTGGACCACTTAAATTTTGGACTGAATTTAACTAGATTAGAAAACAGCTTGTGCAGCTTAATTTTATACTGCACATTGCTTTTATTTGCTATTTATATGTTTTTTATTTCTGTTAGAAATTATTTTATTTATGTCACTGCAGGACACAATGGACTGGTGGCAGTGAGTCAAGACATTTTTCCTTTTACACTATTATAGCATTGTGGCTCTTGTGATCTTTGGTCAAAGGTATTGTTGTGTGTGTGTACACAAGGCTGCCTACCTGCAGAAGGGAGGTTTACAGACAGCAGTGCTGGAGCGCAGGCATGTGCTGGGAGGTGCAGCAGTGACAGAGGAGATCTTCCCCGGTAAGAGGCTTCCATCCTCTGGGCTGATCCAGAACATATGGTGCTCGGCTGCATTCTGGATTTTGTCAAATTACGTGGAAACATCAACATGTCACATAAATTCAGGTCACTGATTTACCATTCTGCATTTGAGTAAAAAAATAGGTAGTTTTCTATCACATGATTTGCATTTGTTTGTCCGCCATTTTGGAGAATGAGATTGGAGGACAGGCTAGGTATTTAACGGAAAGACTAGATCGACTTTTTATTCTTTAATTTTTTTTCTGTTTAACTAATCAGTTCATATTTTATACATTTTCCAATCTTCTTAGATGTTGTAAGACGAAGGCAATTTTTTTTTCGAGAAACGTTGGTGTTAGTGGCAAAGACGTGATCAAAAAGGGGCTGCACTAATTTAACAATTATCCACAATGATCCCTACACAATTCAAACATCTTTCTTCAAACATCTTTCACCAACTGTGTGAAGGCTAGCGGACAACATACAAGCGCTTTTCCACACCCTGTAGCTGCATTTTTATCCATATTTACATCAAAATTTAATAAGCTCAGCACGATTTCACCTCTCCACGTTTAATTGAAACAGGTTATGTTGTTTTTGCATGAGCCTGTTTCCCACAAACAAAACTCACATCTTATTTTCCTTGTAGGTAGCCTATAGTGCAGCATACGGCTATATAATACCACTTTTTTTGCATCCAGGTTTCCTCTTCTCCAGGTGCTCCTATTTGCTCAGCTTATTACGGCCGCACATTATAGCAGACTTAGAGCTGAAGGTAAACAAGGCACATTTAAGAAATCACATGATATGCTTTTGAACTACCAAGTGTATTTTGTGTCCTCAGAAACATGGGCTGAAGGTGTATATGAGGGATCCCCATGCCTTCACCCCCATGTTGGAGGAGGGGGTCAGGGGTGGGCCGCCAAGGTCCCTCACGCTGGGCTCGGATCTCGCCGAGAACCAGAAGGAGATTGGCAAATTTTCCCAGAAAGATGCAAAGGTGGTTCGAGCATTATGACGCACGCATGCTTGGTTTTATTTATATAAACTGCTGCATATGGATCAACTTGAATTGTATTTGCAACCAGGCTTTTTCAGACTTTGTTTTGCACCTTGAGAAGCTAGCCGGCGCTATCCACCCACTCCTAGATGCCCCTCCTGTTGACATTCCAGGTGTCACAGCCGGATCATTGAGGAGGAGGCTGACTGCGGCTAAAACACTGAAGCCTATTGTCAAATGTGGTGTGTAACACATCTTTTTAATGGAGAAGTCAACCCAATTATTATTATTATTTTTTACTATATGTTCTATGCAGCCCCACTGGTCTAAATATGGTATTCTGGTTAATATTGCGTTAGTGGGATATGAGTTAAGCAGCAAAATCCAGCAGTTTTATCCATGTCAGGGGGCGGCCATTTGCGATTTGCCGTCAATTGAAGATGACATCAATGTTGCTCAGGTGTCAGGTAACAACCAATCACAGCTCAACTGTTTTGTGAAGCTGAGCTGTGACTGGTTGTTACCTGAGACCTGAGCAACATTGATGTCATCTCCAGTCGACAGTAAGTGGCAAAATGGCCGCCCCCTGAGATGGATAAAAACAGCTGGATTTTGCTTCAAAACTCATATTCCACAAATGTAATATTAATCAGAATGTCATGTTTAGACTAGTGAGGTCACATATAACATATTATTGTCAAGAAATGTTTAAGGTTGACTTCTACTTTAAACATAGATGTCCTAAAAATGAAATGAGTCACCCTATACTTTGTGTGTTTGAAAAAATATAGGGTTGAAATTAGGCAGTAACATTCCAGACCTTTATGAAATCATAACTGCACCAATCATGAAGGTTTGTTGGTCTTATTTATTCAGCTGAATATTTACTGCTGTCTAGGTGGCATTGTAACGCAGCTCATGTTTTTTCGCGTTAGATCCTTAATCGCTGGTTCGAGTCGGAGCCACTGAAAGCAACCCTGGCTACGGACGGTGTGATTGGAGCTATGACCAGTCCCAGCAATCCTGGTAGTGGGTGAGAACATGTTAAGGAAATGTAAATGCCCGAAAAGTTGGACCATTTGGAGTGGAGGCGTGTTATAAAAATGGATGGACAGTGTGTGGAACAGAACAAATTAATTAATTTCATATTATTTCCTATACGTTTTGTGTGTGCTTATTAGACCAATTTAGAAGTCTACCAGAGCTCCAGAGTGTTCCACTTTAGCGGTCCCACTGTATTAGAAGTGGATGAATAGAATCCGATTTTTTTGTCAGGGGCCACGGAATTCAACAGTTACAGCCCGCTCATGAGACATGAAAAACAATGTCCAACAAAGGGGGACAGAACGGAAAAGACTAACGGTTCACCAAACGGCGTCCAGATTTTATCAGATGAGAAGGAAAACCTAAAGGAGTTATAAGGGGGATAAAATGATTCCCAAGCTTTGTTCAATGGGATCTGAGGGGAAAAAAATCTGTTAAAGACATAAACAACATGACACAAATACTGAAAATAATTAATGCAATAAATTAACAAATGGCAACATGGCAATGTGATACTTTTTTTTGTTTCTTTTGGCTCTTGTTCTAACCTGTGTACAATCCATTCAAGCCACTCTTAATGGAATTTTACATGTACATGTAGATATGTGCTCTTGCATCACGTGATGGGAGAGTTGGAGAAGGAGAAAGGTGCCTGGGGTTACGTTGAAGGTGGCATGGGAGGTGTGTCTAAGGCTTTAGCCAACGCTGCCCGATCTTATGGGGCAGACATTTTCACAGAAAAGGTAATGCTTAATTATAGAAAGGCGTCTGCCACAACTGCGTAATTGTTATTGGTCTTTCCTTTGATAAGATCGAATGTGTGACTTGCAGGATGTAGAGCATGTTGTTGTGAACTCAGATGGTGCTGCCAAGGGAGTGGTGCTGAAGGACGGCACAGAGATCCGGAGTAGAATTGTTCTTTCAAATGCTACCCCTTATGTCACGTTCAAAAACCTCACGCCACAGGTAAAAATAAAAGATAAACAACAGAAGCAGTACCGATGACTGCATAAGATATATTTTTTTCCATGTTCCTGTTTTTTTTTCTAGGGTGCTCTTTCATCAGAATTCTTGAAAGCTGTGGATCAGATTGATTACACATCACCTGTCACCAAGATCAATGGTAAATATTCGGGCCTATTATGCTAATGTAAAAGCAACTGGAGTGGAGAAAAAAAACTCATTTCAATTACAGTACAATCATGGTAGCGTTACATATCGGCAGAAATATAGCAGCTTTATTTACACAGCATATTCAGAAACATTAGTCGAAATGGATGCCACGCACGATCAGGCATAGAGACCATATGATTATAATAAATATGTATTTATTCATTTATTAAATAATGAAAATATTTTCTCTTAAAAATTACACTGCATTGATATATTATTTACTATAAATAATCATTAGATTAAAATACAGTATAACTTAAACAAAAATCGAATTTCCATTTATTCAATCTCAATACCTACAAATTATAGTAAATGAAAAAAAAACTCTCACACTATGTTGCAGTTCTTTGCCACTTTCTTAAATGATACCCATCCAACAAAAAAATAATTTAACCTAAAATTTGACTAGGGTGTTTGTGGATTAACTATTATATTAGGCTACTATTAACTACTAACGAACTATTTTATCATTATCATCATTAACAATTTTACATAAAAATTTTTTTTCCAGTTATGGACTAGAATAATTTTCTTGAGTTAAAATCTAAAATGTTAAGAAATTTGTGAATGTCAAATATGATGATAAGGCCAATATAAACAGTAGAATGCATTGTAATATTAAAGTCCCAGTGACAATATGTTTTATAACTTTGACACACCACATAAAGGAGTGTTGTTAATCCTGCCAAATTTGAATGATTAAAAAAAAAAAATCACAAAGCACATAAAATGAGGCTTCAAATGTGTCTCTGTCATTGCTTTCAAACAAACCCTGCAATGCTAATCTATCAACTGTCAATCAAATACAACTTTGTCCAGTATCTTTCTTATACTTATAAATAACTACCAGTGAAAATATATTCACTTGAAACCACCGGCTGGAGTATATCCCATTGTGTTGTTGCGGGAGATTTCCATGCAACAACAAGAGGCGCTAGTAGGGTGGCCACTTCCATAAGGTCAATGTCAGGTTTACTTGCAGACATTTGTAGAAATCATCACTCAACAAAAGGAGGCAAAGACACCGAAAGTTGTGTTGCTGGCAAGAGAACAAGGTACGGGGGCATGGCCATCTCACCAGATGCTCTTCCCTTCCTCCCGTTCATTTTGGTCTTTATTGAACACAGCAAAAGCCCATCCCAGCCCATACAGGGTGTGGCTAATCATTATCAGAGGTGTTTACACCAGTCATATGTTATTCTAAGGCAAGGCATGTTTGCTTAGTCAATTGTTTACACCAGTCATCCATCCTTGGTAGACGTCGTCATGCGTCAGTTGTGGATCTGATAAGCGTCTCCTGGGCCTCAATGCGTCTGTCCAAAGCGATCTTCATCCAACACTTCTTCACTGCAAACAACTGAATATGTTTGACAAAAGGCATAATGCACAAATTCCCACAACAAACAGCTTAAATAAATTTTAGCAAATGTATAGTCAATATATATATAATTTTCCTAACAGTCAAAAAGGAGGACATATTTAAAAAAAAAAAAATAAGTGTTCCCTTGCTATAACGCCGTTCACTTTTCATGGCCTCGCTGTTTCGCTGATATTTTTTTAGTGCAATTTTACATGCATTTTTTTTTTACAGTAATGTGCCTATTTCAAAAAATGTATGAAGGTTTGAACATTGAGAATGTTTAAACAAGAGAGAAATGTGAGAAAATGTAAATTCCTCAATGAGAAAAGTGTATAAACTGTGTAGTGAGGGGTTTCAGAGCCTTAAAACATTTATAACTTTATATAAAACATAAAGCTAACTACTTCGCGGATTTTATTTATTGCAAAAAAAATAAAAATACAGACATGTCTTTTACCCATTTGAGAACTATTTTAATATGTGGAAAAGTGGCATAACGTTTAACCATAAGAAAAATGTATAGTCAATATATATATAATTTTCCTAACAGTCAAAAAGGAGGACATATTTAAAAAAATAATAATAAGTGTTCCCTTGCTATAACGCCGTTCACTTTTCATGGCCTCGCTGTTTCGCTGATATTTTTTTAGTGCAATTTTACATGCATTTTTTTTTACAGTAATGTGCCTATTTCAAAAAATGTATGAAGGTTTGAACATTGAGAATGTTTAAACAAGAGAGAAATGTGAGAAAATGTAAATTCCTCAATGAGAAAAGTGTATAAACTGTGTAGTGAGGGGTTTCAGAGCCTTAAAACATTTATAACTTTATATAAAACATAAAGCTAACTACTTCGCGGATTTTATTTATTGCAAAAAAAATAAAAATACAGACATGTCTTTTACCCATTTGAGAACTATTTTAATATGTGGAAAAGTGGCATAACGTTTAACCATAAGAAAAAGTAGCATAACGTTACTACAGAGACAATGTTGTAGCGTTAGTTTGTGATGCGGAACCGGCAAATCTCCCTCTTACGTTATTTTGCCGTGAATGTCTCCGATTTGCCGTGAATGCTTGTAGACATTTACAAGCGGTTATGAATAACACAAATGTGCACATTTAGGCCACTGCGCGGTCGTAATGTGCAAGCCGTCTCGTCGAGACCACTTAGCGGCCGGTAAGCATCACAAAGTCATGTCAGCTCGTTGGCGAGTTGCCAGTCACGGCAAATTAAACACCGCGGATTGTATCTTGACAAAACAATACGCAACCGCTTCCTATTATCCAACCACCGTCTGCTTTATCATATCTGACCTCTTGTAACCAAACAACCTCCACATGACAAATGTAGCTCCCACTTTAGGCACTAAAAATACTCCAGTAAAATGGTAGAAGGTGCACATCTATTAGAAAGGATAGGAAGGAAGGCTAAATCAAAAATGTTAAACTTACATCTTACCCGTTTGCAGTCGTGTCTCACTGTTGGGACCGATCCATTATGTTTAAACGTGTTGCAAATCCAGCTCTGAACAGGCTTTCACTAACACAATTTGAGAAATGATGTCGGTACACGTCTTTCCAAAATATAATTAATCCACTGTCTTCTTCTCAAAGACTTGGGACGAAGGAAGCAACCACTTTTCCCTGATCATTGTTTCCCCTCTCCACAGACCATTTGCAAGCAGGGGGAGAAAAAAAAGGAGCAGCCAGCTTCTCAAATTACAGTGGGCGTGACAAACCTTTACCAGAGGTGGTGCCACTAACCCGAGGGGGCTGGGTCGAGTGCACTTCCGTGTCTTTATGACGTCACTAAGTCACGGAAGTTTAATCTGCCCGTTTGAAGCACACATTTTAGAAAGGAGTTGAAGCTAAATAAATCGCGGACAGACTTTTTTCATACCTGGCTGGATTGTAGACAGGCCGGGGATGCATAAAAACCCCACTAAAGTGCATTTTCATACTATGGGACCTTTAAGCTTCTCCGTCCCCGCGTGACGTTCTGACTGCTTTGCACGGACTGCTCACGTCGACATCATACCGGCAAAGCGTGCAGAAACCGTGAAACCAGTCTCGACTGCTTTTAGCCAGGAAATTGTGCTCTTTCGTCCGTTCAATATTAAAAGATGTCCGGTGTTTTGGCATTTTTGCTAGCGCTGTCTTTACGCTGCCTTTTTGCTGCTGTCAAATAGGGCGGCGAGGATATGATGTATAGTCGGATAGCCCTTGTGGAGATTTGTTTACATTTATTGAGCCAATAATATACAAGATTCTTAACTGCAGCTACTCTTGGCCAATACAGATCAGTTGTGACAAATGGGGGTGGGGCTGATGTTGGGTCACATAAAATCAGACCACGGCTCATTTTCTTCAAAAGGCGGACAAACCAGCGTCAGGCTTAGGGTTTCGCAGGACGTCGGACACATCACTGAAAAGTAGGACTGTCCGGCCTAAATCCGGACGTCTGGCCACCCTAGGCGCCAGCCACCAGCTAGCTTGCGAGCTAACAAGCTTGGGCCTCGTAAAATTAACTAGAGTTGCTGTGATTTAATAATTCAAAAATGTAATCAACTTAGCGTCACACTTTACTATCAAAACAGAAATTTCAAGGATAAGTCATTAAGCCCCCACCTCCACCACATTGTTTTTAATAGTGGCAGTGGACAAGCTGCCAAACTTTCTCGCAGCTCCCACACCAGACAATAAACCAGGACCTCACCATCAGTGCTCCATTCACATCAACTGTGAGAGTGTGGACATACTGGAGGCAGCCTACATGGAGGCCATGAATGGACGTCCCTCAACAAGGCAATTCTCACATTATTTCACCAGTACTCTGAAATGCCACATCCCATTTGACCGCATTGTAGTAGCTGCCATGCAATCTAATCTATTTGGGCTTTGTGCTTTAGGCCTATGATCGAGATGACCATCCCATCTGTGCTGGACCCCACATTGGCGCCCTCTGGCAGTCATGTGGTGTCAATGTTCACACAGTTCACCTCCTTCTATATCGAGGGCAGAGAGTGGACTGAGCAGGACAAAGAGGCTTTTGCAGATAACGGTTAGAAATTCTGGCAAAACAGTTTTTAAATGATTCAAAGTTGTGTCTTTCATATGCATTGTCTTCACTAACGGACAAGGTTTGATGAAATTATTTTAATCAAATTAGTTTGATGTTCATTTACTTTGAAAAGGGTATCATGTTCATTTGTTTCTTATGTCAAAAGTTTGAAATTGAGAAATATTTATTAGAGGGTTGGTGACATTAAATCCGTCATATAGTAACCTTTGTCATTTTGGAAAACGCCCTACATACTCGAGCATTGTTGCCAAACATTGTAAGAATATTTGAACTGGAATCTGTTATAATTTAACTTTGTTAACATCTGTATTTGTTTCATGTAGTATTCGACTGGGTGGAGAAATATGCCCCTGGATTCAAACAGTCAGTGGTGGGCAGGGACATCCTAACACCTCCTGACCTGGAGAGTATTTTTGGGCTCACCGGAGGGGTAAACACTTGTGATTTGTTTGACACTAGCAACTGTTCAAACATGCCCATGTAGTTAAATGTCATTGGACTCTGCTGTAATGTAATCGACGAGTGTTTGCGTTGAGTCAGCATATTTGCTTGTTTTCTGTACTCACAAGGCACATATAATACTGTTGATTTTCATGCCGAAGCAAACAAAATTTCAACTCTGGTTGACAGAATATCTTTCATGGGTCAATGTCGCTGGACCAGCTGTACCTAGCGCGACCATTGCCCTCACTCTCCGACTACCGTACGCCAATTAAGGGCCTGTATCTTTGTGGCAGTGGCAGTCATCCAGGTTTGCCTAGAATGCGCAAGTAACTGCTGTCATATTAAAACAAATATTAACTAAATGTTATCTGCTCATTTGTTTTGTTTGTTTTCAGGTGGAGGTGTGATGGGGTCTCCTGGCTGGAACGCTGCACTAATCGCCATGGCTGACCTGAAACGCCACTGACAAACTATCACAATGTACAGTTGAAAAAAAAATCTGCATATAATTGACAGCCATTATAATTGCATGCAATTTCATGTTTTTTAAACTCCAAAAATTATTGAATCAATGAGAATATACCGCTATAAGTCCTTTCCATGAAAATCCCCCCCCCCCAAAAAAATGCAGTCTACTATAATCTTAATTGATTATTAAGATTATAGTTATTATATTATTAATGTAAAAAGCTCACTAGTGGGTAAAAAGTGAGCTCACTGTAAAACAATGCAATATTGTCACACATATTTTTTTTTAAATGTATGAATGTATGTATGTAATGCACGCTTGATACTGTAATTTACTTTTTCATCATTGCCAAAAAAATTGCATCTATTTAGTGTTTTTTGTTTTTTTTATATATGAAATCAAGTAAATAAAGCTAAATTGAATTTTAGTAGGATTTACCCTTTATGGTCAAGCATGTGTCATTTCACTCTCCATTATTTACTGATGCACAATTTTGTAACTTTTTGAAAAAAGTATGTTGTGGCACCTCCTGGGATAAAGCAGATGAATTCAGCGTCCGATATCAGTATCAACCACAAGGGGGTGGCCAATCGATACTGGTAGTTGAGTTTTACAATCAGGAACTAAAACATTTCCATCCAGCCTCCATGCAGCCATCCATCCATCCAGCCATTTTCAAACGCATATCCGGGTCGGACAGCAGCTTTAGCAGGGAAGAATAGAAAGTTGCCATACATTTCATGCAATTTGAAGGGGAAAATACTCTATTGGGATATTTAAGTCTTTCTTGCGTCATTGTTCTTGGGGGATTTTTTTTAAATATCAAAGTAAGCTACTAGTGGTATCAGTACTTGGTATCGGTGACTACTCAAGAATTGAGTACTCATACTGGTATTGGCCTGAAAGAAAAAAGTGGTATAATGTTTGAGAATTGCGCTCGTGCATGTCAGTGAGGGGTATGACATTTCAGGTGGCATTAGAGAAGTGAGGCCAAAAATACGCTTCCGTACAAACACATTCTTTAATCATTAAAATCTGGCAGGGTTGTTAACAATCTCCGTGGTGTCAAATTCCGGACATTAATTTACACTTATCAGGGAATTTAAGGAATATAAAGTGCACTGTGTGTGGTAACATCAAGGAGCAAATATGCAATTGAAGTGTGACAGAGCTGAACCACAATTATACTTAAAAAGACAGAACAAAGAGCACCACCTGCAGGATCTGTCGGGATTTAAAAAAATTTTTTGTCAATGTGTGTTCCAAAATGTGATCTTATCAAAATGGAATGTGGCTATACTATCAGTGCATTGGAATGAGAAGGGAACTATGTGACACGGGGTAGGAGGAAAAAAAGGTGTACTGCGCCTTTAAGCAGCCGCTCCAGCTCGTCAGGAAGCGGCTGGAGATACTCATCCGCCGCGGGCAGATTCCCACTCCACTGTCCGACACGGTCCTAAAATCGCAAACCTCAACCCTGATACCACGGCCGTGCGGTGTCGACGCCGCCCGAAGTGTGTCTACAAATTGATTTTTCGCCGGGGCTACTTCGAGGGACGATAATGCTGATGGTTGCGCTCATGAAAATCACCCGAGACATATGTCGCCTGTTGGGGCTCGCCAGCGGTAAGAAACACTTTGCGTCAAAACTTTTGAAAGTCGAGCAAAAGTGAGCAAACAATCATCTCGATGCCTTTGGCGAACCCTCGCTTGTAGTCGGACTCTCAACTCGTCGTTTTGTGTTCGGAATGTGGAGATAAAAACTAGTGTTTTAAGATGAGTCGCCAGCTACACCCTTTTCCTCGAACCACCTTTAGTCAGTCCGTGCTATAAAAGTGAGCTCGTGCACTCCTTTAGGCCGCCTCATTCCACGGAATGTGTACTAATAATGAAACGCACAGTGAAGTGTAGATAGAAATACAGTATGGCTTTGGCTTTATACTGCAAAAATAAGGATGAATGGGGTGAGGTGAGAGGGAGCACGTATCGTTGGCAGAGCCCTTGAATTAAATGAAAAAGAAACAACAAAAAACGGGTGTTGTTGGCTATCACTAGGGATGGGAATTGATAAGAATGTTGTCATTGGGTTGGGGAATGAAATGCATAATACAAACGATATAAGATCTCATTGAGGTTCAACGATTCGACAACTAATCGATTATCATCAATAATATTTTTGAAAATCAATTAATTGTCCAAATCCTCAGAATTTGAGCCCCTCAACATTAAACGTTCTCCGATTTCTATAGTCCGACATGAAAGCAGACTCTATATCTGTGTTGAATCAAAATAAAACATTTACAAACATCTGCTTTTCGTTTTGAAAACCATGATCAACACTTTTGCCTATTTTTTTTCTGAAATGTTGAGGACCAAACCAGTTAATGCAATACAATACATATAATACTCATGAACAAAGAACAACTAAAAGAAAGCAAATCCATTTACACACAATCCAAGTCTGTCTGATCATACATTAATCTAACAGTACCTTTCTATTACGTCATCCTTGTGCCTCACTCTCCAGGCATAACCAATCAACCCACGCTTGATCCAACGTAACAGTTCAATTGAGCGTAAATCCAAATGCCTGGAGACAAGCGTGCGATGCGGGGATGATGTGCTCAAGAGTTAACTAGATACTGCTCTGCTGGTCACTTGTGAGCTGAGTTTGATAGTCTGTGGCGTGTGCATACGCTCCAAGAGAGTTGCGAGCTTCTGTGTGACAAGTGACTAGACGCACTAACATTGTATGAACAATGAAGGGATGAAGGTTTACATAACATAACACTAAATAAACATTTACGTCACTGAGAGGACCATGGATGTAAACTTTGTACATCACAATGAACAACAACAGTTTACATTCTTTGAAAACTGGTTGTCCTGGGGCATATTTTGAATGTCATTTTTCCTCTGGATATTTGTGTATTATTATATTTTAATCTTTTAACCATTGATTTTTTTTTCTGTTTTGTAAATATATTGAGAAAAGGTCAGACAATATCTTTATGGCTATTATGCATCAGGTGCCTTTTAAATGTGCCAGGTTGCTTCAACCTTTGTAAATGTTGTTGTTTCCTCTGCTTTCCCAGTATTCCCAGTACCAACTGGTGGCTAAAAGTAGGACACATGGAATTGGACAGGATATATTAGTATTTATGAACAATGGCAACAATTACAGTTGAAGCTTTTGTTCAAATAGAGAAACATTTTCCATATTTAATTATATCAATAATTAATATGTTTAAAAGGGGAAGTTAATTAACCCACAAGTTTTAATTTTTTTTAATTTTAATATTGTGTTTGTGGTATACGAGTTAAGCAGAAAAATGCACCCGTTTTTATCCATCTCGGGGGGCGGCCACTTTGCCACTTGCTGGCGATTGAAAAGGACATCACAGTTGATCAGTGCTCAGGTAGCAACCAATGGGCTCTTTGCACAAATCCACTACTTCCTGAACTCAGCACCACTCCTGTCTTTCATGATTGGACAAACTGATTAATCCAGGTGTGTCTGGCCATTGTCGTCGTGGTTACCTAGGTCAGGTACACCTGGATTAATCGGTTTGTCCAATCGTGAAAGACAGGAATGTTGCTGAGTTTAGAAAGTATTGGATTTGTGCAAAGAGCCCATTACGTCTCAGCTTGAAGTGAGCCGTGATTGGTTGCTGCTTTGGTTTGGCAGAGGAGGAATTGAACGAAGCTAGACGGACTTTGTTCACAAGAATGAGCTCATGCTTTTCCCTCCTACGTGCTTGTAATTGTGGCACAGGTATCTGGCGAGATATTTAATAATTTCATGTATAGGCTGCTGGTTTCGGCCGCCTTCATGTAACCATGCCATCAAGTAGTTCATACCTGTAAATAAGGCTGGTAACGGTATCTAAAGGTGTCACTTTGCTGGTAACATGATCTGCATGGATTGTGGGAAATGTAGTCCATAGTTAATACATGCTGTAAATGTATTTTAAAACCATCGGACCTTTTTAAAGTTAAAGTACCATTGATTGTCACACCCACCTAAGTGGGGGGAAATTCATTCTCCGCATTTGACCCATCCCCTGAGGGAGGGGTGAGCAGCAGCAGGGGCCGCGCTCGGGAATCATTTGGTGATCTAACCCCCAAATGCCAATCCTTAATGCTGAGTGTCAAGCAGGGCGGCAATTGGTCCCATTTTTATAGTCTTTGGTATGACCCGGCCAGGGATTGAACCCTCAACCTCCCAGTTTCAGGGCGGACACTCTACCACTAGCCACTGAGCTGGTTTTTAGGCTCTCGCGCGCCAGATAAAACGATATGGCTGGCCACAATTGGCCCACGGGCAATGAGTTTGACACATACGCTTAGTTAAATAAATCTCCAATGTGAATATTCAGTCTCAATGAGACATATATTACAGTACAGGACAAAATTTCAGTCTCTATTTTAAATTTTATTGTAAATACATAGAAATACCATGGCAATTTGTTGTAGGTATTTTTTTATTAATAAAAAGTATTTCAAGGTAAATTGTGGTTTTCAATTATATTTCTATTTGATATATATATATATATATATATATATATATATATATATATATATATAATTTGTTTGTACTCAATACCCTTCTATAGGAAATTAATCGAAATACAATTTCAATTATTACACTCCACAATGACAAATCGGCATAATCGTAAACAAAAATAAAAGATTATTAATACTAATTTTGAGTTGTTTAAATTTATATAGTTGCACCTTTTTTTTATTTTAAAATACATATTTAATAAATCTTGTTTGACCCAAAAGGAACTTCCATGATTATAGTGTTTTAAAGGAAATGTATTTGTCTTAATATTTTTTTTTACAAGTTTAAACATTTTCTTGTTTTGTACCAAAACAATTTCCTAATTGTGATTTCAATAATTACCAAGTGAATAGTGATTCATTTCTGTTTTCATAATCGAGCAGCCCTACTCTGTCTGTGGTAGTTTTGCCCTCCAAAAGGAAAACAAACAACCAAACAAACAAACAGCATTGCTCGTATGACGTTAAAAACGTTTACAAAAAACAAACATTTAAGAGTTATCATACTGAAAAATAACCAATAGCCAAGAATAGTACTGGCAATTTCATGAATCAACCTCAATCCAATGTACAACCATTGTTACAAGCTAAGAGGAACATAAATGAAGTATTGTTTTGTAATAGAAAGCCATTATTACATTTACACATCCAATATGTCCTTTTCCGAAGCACTTTTCAAACACATTCCAAAACATTAAATGTAAAACACATTGATGCTGTGAAACACTCAACATTTCTGATGTTTAACAGCAAACATCTGGGCGTATGTTTGTACAAAATACTTGCCGTAGCTGTAAAATATTTTTTTAAATTGCTCCAGGAACGAAAGCACAAAATATAGTATACATAATATTTGTCATACAGCGATGTTGTACCTTTTAATGTGAGTTAAACCACACCCTAGGAGTTTAAAGGACCTCAAGGCCGAGTTCTTGTTGGAGCCCTGTTGTGTTGTGCATTCATGTGGAGGAAGCTTTTATTTAAGCCAAACACTCTGACCTGGAGAGACAGAAGCGCTTTTGTTGCTGCTGTCCGACCACCTTGGATGTTTGCTACAAGAACATTCCACTAATACAAAACCAAAAGTACTAGAGTAGATAGCCGGGCATGGAATGCCACCCCCCTTTTTTTTTATTTTTATACTTTGTGAATGTTCTCAGGTCAAAAGAATGAAAAAGTGTGAAAAAAAGATACTCTCATGAGTCACTCTGTGAGTCACTTTTACATTTATTACTATTTTATCCTACTTGAACAAACGGAAACCTGACACCGCACCAGTTCCCACATCTCGGTGTGTTTCCTCATCCTTTGTGTGCCCCCACTCGACTGTGAGCCGAAATCATCCGCAGGACTTTCACAGTGGTGTTTCTGAGAAGAAGGTTCTCAATGTCAAACACTGCTGTGGCGTGGATTTGACAGTTCAGTTTTCTGTCAATATGTCAGCTTTCCTGGATATTTGGATAAGAAACTATGACCTCATCTCTGCAATTTCAAACGTGTCATTAGAGTCAATGTCCCTGTACTTTAATATAACATGGAAGTCATTGTTTACCTGCCATCTAGGTGGCCAGGCAATCTTGCAATCTGGGCCAATCAGACCTGACTTTTCACTATCTAAGATTCCACCAGGCAGTACAGTACGCAGTAAAAATGGGACAGTATTAGCATTAAGAGTTTAAGAGTCATAAATCCCAGCTAGGTAAATCCTTAATGGTTGGATATAATTCATCCAGGAACTCTGGTATAACTTTTATTTGTTTATTTAATATTTCAAAACAATTTGTCCAATTGGAAATGATGGAAATTGAATCAATCCAGCAGCAAACTGTCATCATTATAAAACCTTTATTAACCAGATATAGTTTGCCCATATACAGGTAATGAATTATGTAACATTTAATGATATTTGGCGTAAAAAATTGAGAAACACTCTAATAACGTTAAAATGTTGTCATAAGGTATAAAAAAAAAAGTTAAAATAAGAATACAAATAATTCTTGATTAGCTAACAACTGGAGAGCTGTGAACCCCACAAACTTGCCTCCGCTCCGCTCACTCATCCGCACTATCATTATTTATTTACCGAAGCCGAAGAAGACACCTTTGCATTGCGTGAATCGTCGTTTCTTCATGGCGTCATCCTGCCCGATTGGTCTGCTGTCACAATGACAAAGCTGTTCACAGACAGACTGATCAAACCAGTTATTGTTGTGGAAATTCCTGCTTTGGTAGGCGTGTCTCTCACATACACACATACACTCAGGCAACACTGAGTGTTGAGTCTCTTCCATCAGTTTGCTGGTGTAGTCAAGAGTAAAATAGATGAGCGTATCCGTTTGACCATATGCCAACTGCATTTTAGGTCACGAAATAGAATTGTGGAAAAGTACTTTAAACTGTACACATACGGTTAGAGTTAGCGGCTTTAGTGCCTCCTGCTAATTTGGGAAGTAATTCAAATATGTTTTATTGTGGACAGTGTTGAAAAACTGTACTGAAATAAGAATATACTGTACATTATGACCCATTCTCCCCAATAGGTCCGCCTGCGCAGCAGCAGGAAGAACAGATGGACTATGGTGCTGCGTTCCCTGACCCAAATGGTCCTGCGTTCCCTGACCCAAATGATGCTGCGGCTTTTTCACAGGTAAATAAACAGTGTCACGCTGACAGGGCACCGTCAACACTGTGTAGTTAAAGTTTCATAGTGCCACTCTGACTGACTGTCTGCGTGTGCACATACTCAGGAGGTATTAAATGTTGAGGATCTGAGCGAGGATGAGAAGTTCGGACGCAGAGCAGAGCGATGCAGAACCAAGAAAAAGGTTAATGCACAATTTTTGCTCCTTTTTAAACATTAAGACACATTTAGAGCTCCTAATTGATTCCAAGGAAGGCCTTATCTCGGGCCGGAGCTGTTATTTGTAGAATTAATTAGCAATTAATAGAGTAATTGGATGAGCATTGATTTTGCATCGTTAACCCTTGAGGCACCTTGGTACCCAACATAGTCATTTTACACATTTAGTTTAAAAGTTAATGGGCAAATTTTTTGCCACATAGCTTTCAACAAGCTGTTCTTTCAAATTATTTAACATCTTCTGTAGGCGTTGCATGGCTCAGTCGTAGAGTGGTTGTCTCCCAACCCAGAGGTTGTGGGTTTGATCCCTGGGCCTTGTGACCATGTCGAAGTGTCCTTGAGTAAGATACTGAACCACCAATTGCTCCTTATGCTGATGTGAAGTCAGTGTGAAGCACTTTGAATGGTGGAAAGGGGCTATAGTGAAAGACCATTTACCATTCTCTTAGAACCTATTAGAAATAGTCGATTTTCATCGACTGTACACTCTCGGACCATTTGGGGCGCTTTTAGGTCCTATTAGAACAGACACTTTTCCATATACTGTAATCCTGATATGTTATAATGCTTTCATCATGAAAACTGAATGAATCCATCGAAGATGGGTTATTAGACAGTATACACCAACAACTGAGAGCTAATTAATGAGCTAAGAGGTCACAAAGTATCTTTGACTACTAAAGACAATTTTATAGAGATGTTCTTGTTGCCACCAAGCTTGAGCTTCTAAATGTCTTTCCAGCTCCGTCGAAATCGTAAGAAGCTAGAACAAGTGAAACAAAGCGACAAAGCTGACCAGGTAATCATTGTGTTTTCTACATCTGATTTTGCTGTGCAATGTTGGATAGTAATAACATTGTCCTCCTTGCTAGGATGAAGAAGATAGAGGCGGTGAATCGGAATTGGATGAAAGTGATTCAGAAGCGGAAGCTAATGTGGAGGAGCAGACACATCTGCAAAAAGAGGACAAAAAGGATGCAAAACCAGCTGCCTTATACAAGCTCGCTACCTCCACCTCCGCCACTCCCTCCAAAGAGCGTCAGAAGACTCGATCAAATGAAGAGGTAAGAGCTCGTTCACGTATTACTACTGTCCTGAACCCCTGGGGGAGCGGGTGGCTCCCGAGAGCGTTTGATTTTTAGAACGACACAAAATTATAACAACACTTCAGGAACTGTTATACAAAGTCCCAAAACTTTCAATCCATATGTTTTCATAAACTCTGTGCTTTGAGTTCAACCAACATTACAATTATATATTTGTTTAGCTATCAGATGGGGCTGTATAGCAATTGAAGGTTTTAGTATTCGAGTATCCAACTTAAAATTCTATCAAATAATCGAGTATTCTGGTAAAATGCATACTTTTGCTCGGCTAAAGAACAATTGTGAAGACACAAGAGTAAATAAGACATTTAAGTTACTAATAAACGACCAACTAGGTTTCTTTTTTAGATAAGCAACTTTTTTAAATTTTTTTATTTAAACTGCATAGCAGCAAACTATATTTTTTGGAAACATTAGATGAGATTTTGGGCTATGAGACGCAGTGACGTCAGAATCGCAGTAGCACTTTTGCCTGCTGAAACAGCACATTTCATTAAGCCATGTTTGTTAAAAATTGATCGGAAGGAACTTTAACTTGTCAGGCTGTCAGAAACAAAGTCAAGTTTATTGATTCGTCCATCGAAAAGTACTGGTAGTTTGATAAAGTCATTGCTAGCCACTAGCTGCTAATACTTTCTTGTTATATTTCAGTTGAATGTAAGTTATATTTGAAGTTGAGTGTTCAATGATTTAAGGAATTTTTACTGTCATACCAACACACATTTCCACGTCATGGCACGAAATATGATACCCAAGGTCCCAGGTTAGCCCAGTAAGTTCCAAGGTTTGTGAAAATAAAAATAGAACAAAATAAAATAAAATAAATATGATAAAGAGATAAGGGGGAATTGCTTATTCCTGGATTTGAAAGATTGCAAAGAGACAGTGCAGCAAAGGTGTGGCTTGCAGCAGAAAGAAAATTCAAAGCGCTTGAATTTCACTTGATATTTATAAGGATATTTTCTCCTTTACAAAAACAAGAGTGTTCAAGAATAGTGTTCAACGTGAAGGGATGAATGGGCCTGATGGTAGTTTTTAGCACCGTAGTCAATTAATAATTATTATTTTGTGATTTCAATATCAATCAAAAATATTTGTGATTTTAATAACCGCCCAGCTCTCACATTCTCTGTCCCTAAGTCTTTGTACAGAATGTGTCTTGCTGTGGTCCACAGGAGCCCGAGTGGGATGTGAGTAGCGCCTTCTTTGCCAATGCTGCCAGCCACATCAAGCCGAAAGGAACATGCCGCAAGTCCAAAGAGAACAAGGCCAGAAAGGAGGTACTTGTACAGTTAATCCAGCATGATGAGGCGTGTGTGGCACTACTGGTGGGTTTGTAACTCTAGGTGGTGCGAAGTCTAATGTGCAAAAACTAGACTTTAGACCACCTTTAAAAACAGCTGCTGAGGTGTGTGTGAGTGTGTTTGGTCTGGGCATTTGACTGGATGTCCTTGATAGACTATGGGGCAAAGTGACGTCAACTAACTTTTTTTTATTGATTTTTTTGCGTGCCAGTGGGTTTTGCCTTTTAAAAAAATATATATTTAGGTTGTGACATGAAAGAAGAAAAATATTACATTCACATTTCTCATTAAAATGCATTGCAAACAAAAACTTACATCATAATAGTTAAATGAATACCCCTCTAGCAATGTCAATCAAAGCTAAGCTTTGTCAAGACAGAATTACTTTTGCATTAGGTTTGCCATATATTTCATCGACCAACTGCTGTTTTGGCTAATGACTGCATATCTACTGTATATTCGTTATATTGTACATTATCTACCTGTCATGATGTATACGTTTGTACTTTGTAGTAGTGATTTTAAAGTGAGTATGTTGATGACTTTGCAGACAAAGGTAACTGACATCACAACAAAAAAAAGCACATCACTTGCAGGTAAATAATGATCGAAAATATCATTAAATGAACATGTATGTGTGGACTTAGCAAGCATATTTCTTCACTGTAGAAAAGGGAATAAAGCTTGTGCAAGAGGGGGAGTACTTACAAGCAGCCCATATGTTTACAGAAGCCATCAAATGTGATCCAAATGATTACAGGTGTGTCCCCTTGTCGATTATTTGTTTTTATTCCTTTAAATTGCTAAGAAATGGCATGCTTGCTAGAAATGTATGTTGTGATTGAAATTGATATTGCTGCAGGTTCTTTGGAAATCGTTCTTACTGCTATTACTGCTTGGAGCAGTACCGTAAGGGCCTATCAGACGCCGAACACTCTATCCAGCTGGCTCCAGACTGGCCCAAAGGACATTTCCGCAAGGGCAGTGCTCTCATGGGCATGCAGGTGGACACTAGCACTGCACTCGCTTTACTCGATGATGTATAGCTTTTCAATTGAAAATAATTGTTTGACATCTGCATGCGAACGTCTCTTAGCGGTACAGTGAGGCAGAGAAGGCCATGGAGCAGGTGCTAAAACTGGACAATAACTGTGAAGAGGCTGTCAATGAACTCTATAACTGCAAAGTGTTGCAATTGATGGTAAATACCCATGAAAATTATTTTCTTTTATTTATAATGAAGTAATTGTCTGAAGACATCCTGCTTACTGTGCTTCAGGAGATTGGTTTCGAACAAGTGGAGAGCACATTGCTGCTGGAGAAATTCTCAACGGTGCAAGCAGTTATGGCATCTTGTTCCGATGCCGCTGGAGGTTACTCGCTACTCTTGTGACATAAAGAATCATGTCTAGTGTAGTCCCTTCATCGAGCTTTTGTTTGGTTTGTTTTGCAGCTGCAATCCAAGATCAGTCAGTTGTACAATATGGGTAATGTGATATTTATTCATGTCACTATAAAGCATTTTAATACTTGCGTTGTTATTGGTTAACACAGTTTAAGACAGGGGTGCTCAAGTCCTGCAGCACAGCTGAATCTAATGATCAGCAAGCTTTGCAGAAGCCTGATAACGATCCTGATCATGAATCAGGTGTGTTAGTGGAGAGAAACATGGAAAACAGGCTGGATAGGGGCTCTCGAGGACCGAACTTGAGCACCCCCTGGCTTAAGACGTGCATGAGACAAACTGTGGTCGCGTTTCATTCTTTGTTGTCATTTCACATTCTCTCTGGGTTTTTTTTACCACCAGCCCTTGCCCATCTCTGTGGGTCGGAAATGTGACGACGGAGCTGACAGAAAATCACCTAAGGGATGTTTTTGGAATGTACGTTAAAATATTTAACACTATGTAATAACACTCCATCATGTGGATACTAACATGGCTTGTAAGAAAGGAGGATAGTCTTGCTGTCATTAACATGCCAACGATCATATAGGCCTACTGTACTGGTTACGGCTAATGTGCTAACTGTACTTTTAGTTGCATGCAATGCTTGTACAAACGCAGATGAGACTTAAAATAGAAAATGTTTCTAAATCTAGTATTTGACTAGTTGCTTGTGCTCTTTACATGGCAGCTATGGCGAGATCGAGAGCATCCGTGTGCTGCACGAGAGATTTTGTGCTTTTGTTAATTTCAAGAATACCAGTGACGCCGCCTACGCCATGGACAAACTCAACGTGAGTACAGTGTGGCTTCTTCATCGCTGTCACAAAACAAAGTCCATTTACAGATTCCCTCCCTCCCGCAGGGTCATTTCATTGCGAACACACGATTAGTGGTGCGCTATCCGGACCGGCGCCCTCAGCGATTCCTTCCTATTCCACTCAGTGTCACACAGCAGGCAGCTACTGCTGGGTAAGAAGCACGGCATTGTATGGCGGTACCTTGACTTTTGAGATTAATTAATCCACGCTACTAACGTAAAAGACACGTCACTCAATCATCTCCTCATTGAAATTAATGCAGTGCCATTAGTCAGTTCTATCCATCCATCCATTTTCTTAACCGCTTGTCCTCACAAAGGTCGCGGGGGGCACTGGAGCCTATCCCAGCTGGCAGTGGGCTGGGTACCCCCTGAACTGGTTGCCAGCTAATCGCAGGTCACACAGCGACAAACAACCATTCACACTCACAATCACACCTATGGACAATTTAGAGTGTTCAATTAACCTGCCATGCATGTCTTTGGAATGTGGGAGGAGACCGGAGTACCCGGAGAAAACCCACGCAAGCACGGGGAGAACATGCAAACTCCACCCAGGAAGGCCGAAGCCTGGACTCTATCTCACGTCCTCGGCACTGGGAGGCGGACGTGCTAACCAGTCATCCACCGTGCCACCCTACTCAGTTCCAGACCCGTAAAAAATAGTTTTTGCTAAGAAAAATACCATTCTATATTAAGTCTTGTGTGTTATAAAATCATACAGAAATAACAAAATAAAATAGAATCTAACGGAGCAAATAATTTTTTACATTATGATTTCATACTTTAATTCTGCTCCTTTTGGTTTGTTGTGGCTAGCCACCAGAGGGCAGTGTAATACCTGTACATACTACGTGTAGATTTAAAGGGATACTTGACTCATTGAGCCATTTTCAGCAGTGAAAAGTTAATATTTTGTCATTATTTTTCATGTACAGTTAATATCTTTAAAAACTAATTTTACCACTTGCCATCGACTAAAGATTACATCACCTGTGCTGAGGAAGTAGGTAATGACCAATCATGGCTCACCTGTTTTCTGCGTTTGGTCAGCAAACTTAGACATGATTGGAAGTTACCTACTTTCTCATCACAGGTAATGTCATCTTCAGTCGACAGCAAATGGAAATATTCGTTTTTAAGATATTAATTGTACATGAAAAATAATGGTTATTACATTAATTATACACAAATATGCACTATTTACTGCTGAAAATGGCTCATTGAGTCAAGTATCCCTTTAATGATGCAACAAATAAGAACACTGTCGCAACTAAGATGCTGTAATATGTTAGTCGTTTTCCGCTGAGCATAAAGATGCTAGTTTTGTTAGCATGGCTATGGTATTTCTATAACGTGTTAGCATGAAGCTGCTTAACTACTTGGTTTGATCCAATATACAACATTCAATTCTTCTCATTTCATGTATAGTTTTACAATAAAATTCAACTTGGGAGCAAGGTTATTTTAGTTAACTAAAACTAATAAAAATAAAAATAAAATTAAAAAACTATTTCGTTAACGAAATAAAATAAAAACAAAAATGCTTTAAAAAAACAAAACTCACTGAAACTACATTTTATGTTTTGCTAGAATTATAGCAAAAATGTCCTTTGTTTTAGTCTTTGACAATTAATTTAATGCATGAGCCTTTGGGGATGATTTTTAAATGTGATTTTAAGTAGATTTATTTTGATATTAACCGGAATAAGGACGAAGTATGTCACACAAAAGTGACTTCATCTAGCAGCAGCAGCCAGTAGAAAAGCACCTTCAGATGATGTCGCTCCCATGGTGTTTTATAAATATTGTGCACAAGTAATACACACAAAATGTCAACAAATTCTGAAACTAAACTAAAACTAAGCATTTATGAAATAACTAAAACTAATAAAAACTAACAGAACCACCCTGAAAACTAATTAAAAATAACACAATTTAAAAAACAAAACTCAAAACTAATTAAAATGAAACTTTCCAAAAGTATAATAACCCTGCTTGGGAGTTGCCCGGGAGTGGCAACAAACAGCTCGAAGCAATCATTTGGCTTTTATTTTGAGGAATTGTTGACTTTGTTCTGAGGTTTGCTGCCACCATCTAGCTCTAAATTTTCATTGTAAGTCTAGAGAGAAATATGGCAGAGCGATGGCTTGTTTCTTGATGAAACTCACAACTCAAGGTACCTCTGTATTTTTTTTGTCTTCATAAACACACTCACAATTTATTGACCTGTGTCCTCCTCCACTGTGCTCAGACCACAGCGGCGAGGCCCCGTGAACGGAGACGAGTGTTATTTCTGGAGAACCACAGGTTGCCATTTCGGAGAAAAGTGTCGCTACAAACACATTCCGGATCACAAAGGAAACGACAGGAAGCCGTTTCAGCCTTAAACTCACGCTTCTTCCAAGTTTACAGAACACCAGGACACACCGTCAAAGGAAGTGGATTGTACGGTACTAAGCGGAGCGGCATCTCTCGACTAGTATGTAACATACCCTGGTAAAAGTGGAGCACTAAAGTCAAGGTCAGTGCCAGTACTCTGGTTCAAATGCATGAGAAGTCAAGCATGTGCTACAATGACATTGACCACAAAACAAGGAAGCAACGTCATCGCCTGATAGTGACATCATGACACATGCTGACTTCTCCATGCCGTAAGGCAGAGGCGGGCATCAAGGGCCGGAGTCCTGTGCGTTTTGCATGTTTCCCTTCTCCAACACAGCTGCCCTTCTCCAACACGGCTGATATATGATCAGCTCATCAGCAAGCTCTGCATAAGCCTGATAACGCTCCTGTTGATTGGAATCAGCTTGTGTTGGAAGTGAGAAACCTCCAAAACCTGCAGGGGATTGCCCACCACTGCCGTAAGGGGATACAAGCTAACCTCACAGACGCACGGACCGATGTGTTCTATTGGTTCGCGTCTCTACAGCAGTGAACAAATGATTGTATTAGTTTATACACACACAAAAAGAGTATAAGGCCACCTTGAAAAGAAAGACATGGGGAAATTACAAGGAAACAAGTTATAGGATATATGCTATATGTTATATGCTTCTCGGGGGTGGATGAGATCCGCCCGGAGTTCCTAAGGGCCCTGGATGTTGTGGGGTTGTCGTGGTTGACACGTCTCTACAACATCGCGTGGACATCAGGGACAGTGCCTCTGGATTGGCAGACCGGGGTGGTGGTTCCTCTTTTTAAGAAGGGGGACCGGAGGGTGTGTTCCAACTTTAGAGGGATCACACTCCTCAGCCTCCCAGGTAAGGTCTATTCAGGGGTGCTGGAGAGGAGGGTCCGTCGGGAAGTCGAATCTCGGATTCAGGAGGAGCAGTGTGGTTTTTGTCCCGGCCGTGGAACAGTGGACCAGCTCTACACCCCCAGCAGGGTCCTCGAGGGTGCGTGGGAGTTCGCCCAACTAGTCCACATGTGCTTTGTGGACTTGGAGAGGGCGTTTGACCGTGTCCCTCGGGGAGCCCTGTGGGGGGTGCTTCGGGAGTATGGGGTACCGAGCTCCCTGATACGGGCTATTTGGTCCCTGTACGACCGATGTCAGAGTTTGGTCCGCATTGCCGGCAGTAAGTTGAATTTGTTTCCTGTGAGGGTTGGACTCCGCCAAGGTTGCCCTTTGTCACCGATTCTATTCATAACTTTTATGGACAGAATTTCTAGGCGTAGCCGAAGCGTTGAGGGGGTCCGGTTTGGTGGCCTCAACATTGCATCTCTGCTTTTTGCAAATGATGCTGTTGGCTTCTTCAAGCCGTGATCTTCAGCTCTCACTGGAGCGGTTTGCAGCCGAGTGTGAAGCAGTTGGGATGAAGATCAGCACCTCCAAATCCGAGACCATGGTCCTCAGTCGGAAAAGGGTGGAGTGCCCTCTCCGGGTCAGGTATGCGATCCTGCCCCAAGTGGAGGAGTTCAAGTATCTTGGGGTCTTGTTCATGAGTGAGGGTAAGTTAGAGCGGGAGATAGACAGTCGGATCGGTGCAGCGTCTGCAGTGATGCGGACGCTGTATCGGTCCGTTGTGGTGAAGAAGGGGCTGAGCCGAAAGGCAAAGCTCTCGATTTACCGGTCGATCTATGTTCCTGCCCTCACCTATGGTCACGAGCTGTGGGTCCTCGAGGGTGCGTGGGAGTTCGCCCAACCAGTCCACATGTGCTTTGTGGACTTGGAGAGGGAGTTTGACAGTGTCCTGCCACCGAGAACAAGATCCCGGATACAAGCGGCCGAAATGAGTTTCCTCCGCAGGGTAGCTGGGCTCTCCCTTAGAGATAGGGTGAGAAGCTCGGTCATCCGGGAGGGATTCAGCGTCGAGCCGCTACTCCTCCGCGTTGAGAGGAACCAGTTGAGGTGGCTCGGGCATCTGGTTCGGATGCCTCCTGGAAGCCTCCCTGGGGAGGTGTTCCGGGCATGTCCTACCGGCGGGAGGCCCCGGGGACGACCCAGGACACGCTGGAAAGACTACGTCTCTCGGCTGGCCTGGCAACGCCTTGGGATCCCGTCGGAGGAGCTGGCTGAAGTGGCCGGGGAGAGGGAAGTCTGGGCTTCCCTGCTAAAGCTGCTGCCCCCGCGACCCGACCGGAATAAGCGGATATTGAAGACGGAACGGAACGGAATGAAAGTTTAGGAATAAAGTTTGGAACGTATGAGGATCAAGTTGAAATTTAAAAGAATATAACAAATTTTGTGCTATGTAGCTCAAGTCCAAACCTTAACGTGTGAATGTCATAATTGCCATGCAGATGTTAAGACCAGTTGTTTTTTTGTTTCATAATAATTCTGATTTAGTCTCATAAAATGAAAACCTTTTATAAGATTACGACTGTAATAGTACAAGTTTCATTTTGTCAAATGAAAGCGACTATTTTGTGGAACGGCCACCTTTTTTGTGATGGATGACTCATTCTCATACGATGTCTGTCTGATTTTCCTCTTAAAAGTACAATTTCATGCTCGTAAAGTGGTTACATGTATAACACCTTAATTCTCAGATGTGAAATGATGACATTTTTTTCATGTGATATTTACATTTTACTCCTGTAATTTCTTGACTTGTACTATCATTTTTGTTATTTCTTTTCAACGTGGCCTTAACACTTTGTGGAAAAAGTAGGATGAAAAATTTGAATTGTACTTCCCGTCAGCCTTCCCTTTAAAACGGGACTCAATCATTTTGTCGTAATTTCTCTGTCCAACAACAGTCTTTCGTTTGAGCTCTAAAAAACAAAACAAAAACGCTTGAATTTAGTGCCAAGCTACCTTGATTCTTACAGCCACAGTAATAAAAACAAAAAAAGAAACAAACCTACAGGGACCCAATACTACAGTAATCTTTGTATTCAATAACAGACCTTTTATTATACGTTTTTATGCAGTGTGAACACATCACTGCTGAATCTATGCAAACAGAAGAATGCTGATGTTTTTTTTCTGGCCAAGTAAACACACACTTAATCTTTCTGGCATGAAGCTGTACGTCCACCCTGTTGCCGTGTCGAGTAAAAAACACATTTGTTTTAGACAAGGCAGTTAATGAAAAGCAATGTTTTTGATTGGTCAGTATTTCGTTGAACCAAAGAATCTGGTGGTTCTGAATGGGGGAGGGGAAAAAAGGCCTTTTTGGCATCCAACATTTTACAGTAACTGCAATTTCCAGTTTAAATCCTCACTACATTCATAAGTAAAAGTGACGGTATTTATTTCCTATTTATACCTGTTCATTATTATTTTTTTGTCCTGTCATGTTATTAAGAATAGGTTTATTGAGTACACATTGTTTTAATGTTAGACAAGCATTCTTATTAAGCACACTTTTACGCTAACACTGTTTGTGGCACTTTTGCTCCTCAGTTATTTTCTGCCTTTATGTAAAAAAAAAAACTGGACACCAGACTTGAAGAATTATTACATATGCTTAATACCTATATGTGTTCATGTCAGCTGCTCGTGATTTTAAGTTTGACAATACTTGGCTTCGTTGTTGCTTTTATTTGTGCGTTTCATCCATTTTCCAAAAGTTATTTCAGGAAAAGGCATTGTCAAATTCAATATGCACACTTAGTAACATTAGCACTGCCTTGTTTGTTGTCAACTTGTCAAATAGTTTGTATTATCGTCACTGCACTGCAATAAAGATTGTTTTGTAAATGCTTTTCAACTCCCTGTCTTATGTCAGGAATTGCTTTGTGATTTTTCTTGTTTCCACAGGGTGGCAGTGTTGCTCATGCTAAATTTCCACATGCTCCTAATGTCATCAGTCAAAAGAATGCGCACCAGGCCTGCATCTCAGTCTACGCTCTATCATCGTAAATGCGTTGTATTGGGATGAGGTCAGGACTCTGCAGGCAGGCCAGTCAAGTTTTTCAACACCAGACTCTGCCATCCATGTCCAAGTAGACCTTGACGTGTTTGCACAAAATAAACATAAATGAATGATATAATACAGCCAAACCTATACGGTGCCAGCCTTCTGCATAAAAGTTACATTGCCGCATCATCACACAACATAGAATGTACAGCCAGTGTTTTGATCACAAAAATAAATTAACCACTTAAACATTGTATATCGACCCTATGATTATGTATTGTGTACAGGGAAAGTACACTGAACGCATCTCACTTAATATTCCTAAGAATTAATGCAAGCTGAAAGAAGTTAACTATGATAAAGCGAAATGTGTGTTCACCCTGTGTTGATGTGATATAAGTGCAGTGTTTACGTGGGAAAATGGGCTGTAATTATCATGCAAATGTAAAAAGGTAAACACTAATCCACAGGCTCCATCCCACATACACAATGCAGTAGTAATACAGTAATGCTGACAAGAACAAAGAAGAGTTTCGCAACTACTGTCACTCAGTAAGCCTCTGAGTAAATGGTGGTTTCCATTATGTGTTATCATTAAGTAAGCATTTTTGAAGTAAAGTTTTAAATACACAAAGTTAAATTCTTTGTTTTATGTTCAGTTGGACTGGAACCTTCACCTGGGAGGGGCTAGAAGCTTCTTTTTGGAAGAATTGTTGACTATCTACCAAAGTAAGTTGAGTTCACTGTCACTATTCATTCTGGTTATATCAAGTTTGTGTTTTATATCAAGCAAGCAAAGAAAAAGAAGAAGAAAAAAGGTCTAAATTATGTCTTGTACCTTAAAAAAAAAATCTAAAGTTGGGTCACTTGTATCTTGACCACTTGACCTTGTAAGCTGTGTATGACTTTAGAGCCGTGTTTTTGTAGGAAATGCACATCCAATTCCAGGAATATTTGACTTTTGAAGTTCCACTTTACACAACCCTGCACAAGTGCACCCCCCCCCCCAACAACCCCCCTCCCCCAACCCCCCTTTTCGCAAATCTGTCTGTTGATTTGACTGTAAAAGTCTGACCAACTTTTCGGGGGGGGGGGGGGGGGCGTTGCGGCCATGTGCAAAGGCAGCTTGTTTATTGTTGGAGAGCATGTCTGCATTTGATGCCACCGCAGATTGCGGCACAGGGCAGAGCCATATCGGTTGTGGTGATTACAGAGGTCAAAAAAGAGAGCAACAGCATAGTGAAGTAGTGGTTAGCATGAGTGCCTCGCAGTCTCAAGTTCAGTCTGGTCTTCTTGCATGTTCTCCCGAGTGTGTGTGAATAAGTGTGAGATGCAGCATCCATACAACACACACATGCACAGCACTGCTATTTTAGGCAACTTCACTCACTTTCCTCTCCTCTGATATGGTCTCGCTAATAGGGGGTCTGCTTTTCCAAAACGGCTTTACCAGTCAGGGCGGGACCACCGGCCTGCCACCCAGTCCCCACCATCACGTGCACTCACACACACAAACATCCCAATTACAGCCTTTTAACACATGTGCACAAAAAGTCATATGCAATGCAGCAACATAGAATTCTGCATGGACGCGAAGTGCGTCTAAGAATAAACCAGACCGCCTTGAAAAAAGGATGCCGCCGAGGTTTACTTGAAACCTGAAATAGTTCATCAACACAGCTCCCGAAAGGCCAACCTTGACCATGTAGCTAATTTGGTAGCAGATGACTCAAAAAATAAATAAACAGATTTAAAGATATGTGACGGCTAGAGTGACCCCTGCTTGGAAAAAAATCAGAAAAGAGCAACACTATTCCGGTCCGTCACGTTTGACGTCTCCACTGATGAGTCTTTCTACTTTGTGTAGCGTGATGATACGTTTGACAATAGTAACATACTCTTGGGTCGGGGTGGTATGTCGTTTTTCATCAGTCACGTTCACCGTGGCTACATTTGAGGCTGTGGCTATTCTGAATGTCGGCGGTTTGCGGTGCTTTTGACAAGGAAATATCTACGCTGCGGTACGGGGAGCTTCTTGCAACTCTGGACGTTTGAATCTATTCTGGAAGCGAGGACTTCCTGTTGGTCACACGCATGTTCACCCCACATGCACTTGTGTAACACACTTTTGCGTTAGCTTGTGTAAAAGTGTGGCCGGCCAATCAGAGAGAGAGGTGTAAAAGGTCCAGTCGGAAAGTTGCGTAATCTAGTTGACAATGCAATTCCGCCTGAAATTGTGGGTGATTGCACAGCAATAATGTGAAAAAACCCCCCGTTTAAAGTCGAGCTCTGAATTGTTTAGTATGAAACAAATTTTACCAAAAGGACACGAGATGATAAACGTCAAAAATCTGGTAGTTTAACATTAACTGTCATTAACTGTTTGACTCCCATTGGTTAATTCTGAGCACAACCGCAACCCAGTTCTAAGTGGGTGTGCCCACTTGTGAATTTTTTTTATTTTTAACTCCCCCTATTTAAAAAAAAGAAGAAGCAAATAAGCTCTATAGATTATAGGTCACATTAATGGTGGAAATGTTTATATATATATATGACAAAGTGGCATTTGAACAGGGGTGTGTAGACTTTTTATATCCCCAGACACCCCCCTAGAGGCTGAACCTTGAAGTGATGCCTCATTATTGTGACATTACATCTTTACCCGCCTAGGTTTACCGACAAAAGTCATTGTGCTTTTGTGAAAACAACTGGCAAACATGTTGTTCCTTTGTGAATGCAAAGAATTGTTTCCATTGACTTGACTCAACAATTACATATATACACTACAATTACACAGGTCTGCAAAAACAGCCAAAGCGTCCTCACCAGCTGTGTTATTCACAGCAAGCACACGGCTTTGGGCCTCTTATCTCATCAATAAACGCACAATTTGAAGCTTTATGTTCGTTGCACAATCAAGATGTGAAGGGGAAGGAGGGAGGGAGGGAGAGGGAATCAGGGAGGAGATATATGGAGAAGGAGGGATTGAAGTGAGAGGAGATTTTTTAGCAGACACACTCCTTCACTCAAGACGTCCACGACTGCACACACACACTTTGCTGCTTGTCAGGTCAGTGAACTTTCACCTTGCCATTTCAATATTTCTCATTTCTTGTATTGGTCACATTTGTATTCATTTGTAGTATCAGGTGTTTTGGATTTTCTTTTCACACCTTGAAGCATCAGTGCTGTAATTTCAAAGTTTTTCCCGTTCTTTTATGGCTGGTGTTGTCACTGTGACGCGCAGTGATTTACTTGTGGAGTCCCGGACCACATTGAGAGTCCCCGCGCTTGTTAACCTCCAATTAGGACTTTTCCCGCTGGTTTGTTGATTCTGCATGCGGTTTGCAATACAAACAGGCACTTAACTTATCTTCAATGAGTGACTGCATTGAGCGTGTAGTTGAATACATGGTAATCAAGTTTAAGTTCATAGAAAAAAAAAAGTTTCATTCACATATAGTATACAGCACTGATAAGCATAATTGCTGGTTTTATTCTGCAACCGAGGGGGCACCCGGCTTGATTGTCCAGAAGATGTCATTGTTGCTCTTTTAAAAATCAGGCATCTTCTCACCTCTAATCATTCAGCATTCTACAGTGATAGTCAAAAAAAAACAAGACACACATTCACCCAATTCTGAATTTAAATCCACCTGTCTTCTATGACAAATTATGACTTTTCGTGTTTTATAACTGTAAAAAAAGAAGTATAATTATATGAATTTGGCAGCTCTGCAGTGCATAGGGAAGTAGACAGTGAGGCTTAGTGAAGATGAGTCGATCTTATGTGTCATGCTTTTTAACATCCTTAACTGTCATGCAAAGGTAAAGAAGTCAACCACTGCCTACAATTATATACAATGATATTTAGCAGTGGGGTGCAGCATGGTGTGCTAGTGGTTGGTACGTCTGACTCACAGTTCTCAGGTTTAGGGTTCGACTCTCGGCTGTGGTTTTTCTGTGTGGGGTTTGCATGCTCGCCTCGTGCTTGTGTGGGTTTTTGATGGGCATGTGATGCAAACCGAGTGTGAATCTTGGGTACGTTGAAGATTAAATTGTTTATAGACGTGAACGTCATCTTTCTACACTTGAAAAACGATTGGGTTCAAAAGTAACCCAGTTATAGGTTAAAAAGGGACCGTCCACTTCTTTGGTCAATTAGACCCAATTTTTTGTTGTTGTTTTGTGGGTTATTCATTCCAACAGAATTTTTTGTGTTATTCATTTCACGGTCGGTCCCATTTGACCCATATTGGGTTAGTTTTGACCTAACAGTTTTTGGTGTGTAATCAGTTCAAACCTAGATAACGATCTGCCACTTCATAGGCAGTAATTTGACTTTAAAATAACAGGCCCTAAACTGGTGGAGTGCAGACCAGGGGCCATTTGTGCACTCTTAAAACTGCTTGCTTGAAAGTAACCCAAATTTGGTCAAATAGCTAAATATAACTAACGCAACTTTGGGTGAAAGCAACCCAATCTGCTCAAAATACACTTTTAGCAATTGGGTCAGGAAAACCATCCAACAATTTTTAGCGTGTAGGTTTTTTATTTGTCTCCCGTATATTCTGAAAATAACATTTAACACAGCCTGGCTGCATCAGAACAAGGAGGGATTAGACAACAATCCAAAACCTATTTTTTTTTAATTGCTGCAAGTGACCCACCCATATGTGTTCTACCTTCTCTCTCCTCAGACCCCTCCTCTCCCGTCACAATGTCCCACGCCATCTGCTCCATCTGCTTCCTGTTCCTCTTCCTTGTGTCGCTCTCTGCTGCCGAGCCGAGGCGCACTGCTTCCGGTTGGCGCAGGGCGCCGCGCGCACCTGCCGCCAAGGTGCGTCTGGCGGGAAACTCGGAGCGGGGGCCTCACGAAGGTCGCGTGGAAGTGCTGCACAACAACACGTGGGGCACGGTGTGTGACGACGAGGTGGACATCAACCTGGCCAACGTGGTGTGTCGAGAGCTGGGCTTCCAGGGAGGCGTCACGTGGGCACACAGCGCCAAGTATGGGGAAGGACAGGGTAAGACTTTTTTAGACTCCCATATGCAAGGATCTCGATTGAAATGGTACTCTAGCAAAATATATTTTTAGCTTTTTTTTTTTGGCCTTATAATATTCCCAGGTAGTGTAAAAGAAGGGGTGACAGTTACTAGTGCAAAATTGAGTGTGTGTGTTTTTTTTTACACAGTTTACTTAAACATCCCTCCTAAACCTGATCACTCTACAAAGTCACCAACAACTGAAAGCGATATGGCCCAAAAATAAAATCTCTATTTTCTTCTTCTACAGTCATTCAGGACAATTAATATTTTAATTGATTTTAATGTAATAAATCCAACAAACGTTTATTTAAAGGTTTCATTCATTCAAAAATAATTCCTGTGCAAAATGTTCAGACAGCAATAATGTATGCTGATTCTAAATGAGTTTCAACATAAACTTAACATTCATAGTTTGTGTTTAATTGTTACAATTAAGTAGTTGGTAGCTATTGTAAACATGTCTTTGTAAACCACCCAACCTGCATTCTGCCACTTGTGGAAAATTACAACTCACATTAACATCTGGATGTAACAGAACATAAGAACAACATATTTTAATAATACAGAAGTCAAAATTCTATTTCACGATGTAGCAAATTTTCACTGGTTTGATTTTCAAAATGATGATTAATCGAAATAATTAGATTTATTGCCCAGCCCTACGTCAAAGGTCAGGTTGTTGCTGTTCGACTTAAGTCTAAAAGGCATTAGTCACGTCCAATTTAAATGGAATAAAGTCAAGACTCAACACTAATGCTAAAAGGGTAAACTGGCAATAAAGCAATCAACATGCTTCCCAGTTCAAGTATCAGAGATGAAACTGCTCCAAATGTGTGAGATCGCTGACCACGTTTTTGAGAGGCCAGTAATTCAGCCGATTGTTGATAGAAACGCAAACCTAATTCAAATGTTAAAACTGGGTTTACATATTTTTTTTTACAACAAACTTATCCTATCACTGTGGTATTATATGTGTGTATTCAGACTTGGGTTAGCAATAGAGAGATTGACTAAACCTGAATTTCAATCCAAGATGGATGACCAACATCTTTAGGTAGAGAGAAGCCCATTTAAAAGATTACACGAGACACACTGTTGATTGTTGGATTGTCATTTCTCTGTGAGAATGTGAAGAACACAAATCCCAGAACATGCACTGATTCACAACGCTGACTTTCCTGGGATCGATTCCCACTGAGTGACAGTTGCAATAACATGAGAGTCTGAGCTGCCCAATGATTCCGAACAAGATGAATGAAAGAACACTAAACATTACTTTGCCCAAACAAAGCATGTCTTCAGTTACATCACATGAAAAAGAAGACCAAATGTTGGAAGTCGTCCATCATTGTCCTGACGCTCATGTTTCTTTTTCACTGTTGAGTTTGTTGTGGTACTTGACACAGCGTGATGTCACACCAGTCACTATCAACCATGCTAGAAAAGCAAACCAGACTGCCTGGTGGAATTGTGGTCTAAATGATCATTGATTGTCATACAGCGTGACGTGCAGTGGCAAAAGTCACTCATCATCATCGTTTCATGTTGGTCCAAATGCCGTCCAATTATTTTGTACTGGTTGCTCCCAAACTGATTACTTAGAAACATACCACGCGGCTTATGCGTATGCCAACAGCAGTAATTAAGACACCCGAAATAACTGACATCATAAAGGCATGAAGATGACATCTCGTTAAGGTCACCCGGCAGGCTGAAGGAGCTCATGCATGAAGAAAAAAAGTAGGGGCATTTGTTTTGGAATAATGACAGCATTCATTTCACCACAGTTTTGCAACACTTGCTGCGGTTTGTGGACATTCTTTACTGCTGCTTTTAAATCCAAATTAAAGACAACGTGGAATGAATTTGAGAGGCACGCTCGTAAAACACTCAACTTCTGAACACGCCGCAAAGGTGCAACCCCTAATCAGGCTGCCGGTTTAAGTCATATACGTGGATCACTTTTCAGAGCTTGTGTGGTCTGTTTCCAGAACAAGCTTGACTTTAGAACATGCTTAATAACAGCTTACTTTCCTCCGTCAAGGTCCCATATGGATGGACAACGTTCGATGCAACGGCTCCGAGAAGTCCTTAAAGGACTGCAAGCACAACGGCTGGGGGGTGAACGACTGCAAACACAATGAAGACATGGGGGTGGTGTGCGCCACCGAGCGCAGGCGGGAGCACACGACCAGCACGGGAGAGCACGGCAACGCCATCAGCTCGACCGGCACGGGAGAGCACGGCAACGCCATCAGCTCCAATGGGAATCCCTCGCCCCAGTGGCAAGGCCCCGTGGTTACCCGCAGACAATCTGGATACGGCTATTACGGGAACGGACATCCATACGAGGTCCCACGAATCCATAGGCAGCAACTTAACCAGGTATGGCGCCTCACATCACAGCTGTTGAAGTTTCTATCGCTATACCAAGTGTTGACTTCCTTCCATCAGGGTCACAGTAAGGTCCGAATCGAGGAGGTGCGCCTGAGGCCTATCCTCATGTCGACCAAGAAGAAGACCTTGGTGACTGAAGGCGTGGTGGAAGTGAAGCACGCGGGGAGGTGGAGGCAAGTGTGCGACATGGGCTGGAGTCTGAATAGCAGCAGAGTGGTGTGCGGGATGCTCGGCTTTCCTGACGCCGCTCAGCCCAACCTCAAAATGTACAAGTGAGTAAGCATCTTTCTTTCACTTGTGACAAAATCCTTAGCAATGACCAAAATGACTGTAAAATGGCTGCTTTGCCAAAATGGACTTTGTGTCTTTTTGGGCATGATGTTCTTGAAACTTGTTTCTGGGTCTACTCATGATTGATCACAAATTTCATGTTGCTAAGTCAAACCTGATTCAAGTGTGTTGGGGAAGTCAACCTTAAACATTTCTTGACACTAATATGTTACATGTGACCTCATTAGTCTAAACATGACATTCTAATTAATATTTATATATGAGTTATGAAGCAAAACACAGCCATTTTTATCCATCTTATGGGGCGGCCATTTTGCCACTTGCTGTCGACTGAAGATGACATCACAGTTGCTCAGGACTCAGGCAACGACCAATTATAGCTCACCTGTTTTCTGAAGCTGAGCTGTGATTGGTTGTTACCTGAGACCTAAGCAACTGTGATGTAATTTTCACTCGACAGCAATTGGCATAATGGCCGCCTTCTAATTTTGATAAAAACGGCTGGATTTTACTGCTTAACACATATTCCACCACTAACATAATATTAACCAGAATACTGTATTTAGACTAGTGGGCAGCATAGAATATATTATTGTCAAAGAATAATTGGGGTTGACTTCCCCTTTAAGCTCATGGGTGTATATTTTCACCAGCGTTAACACGCCTGACAAAATTTGTGAGTTTTTAAGCATGGAAAAGCCCACAATGTAAAACAATGGAAATGCAATGACCAATAAGTGGCGCTACTATAATGGTTGCTATCTAATAAAACACAAAGAGCAGCGGCATCCAGTTAAGAGGCAGAATAAGTAAAAGCCTTCGTCTGGCTTATCTTCCCCCCTCAGCCACATGTCCACGAGGTCCCCTCCCCTCCTCTCCTCAGAAGTAATGATAAGAAGCCTCTCCATCCCGAGCAAAAGGCTTTTCTTTACACCACTTTCCAGGCAAATCACCCCCTGCGCACCTCATTGCCTCTGCGGCTCTCTGATGCTATCTCCGCTTCCAAGACAAACAACAATGTTTTTAATTTTGGATTCCTGTCCCGAGGTGTAATATCACCTTCTGATTGTGCTTTAACTGTTCCGTCGATATGGTGGTGTGAGGCCAGATGGAGTTTTTTTGTGTGTGAAGTGCCTGTTTTATTGGCAGTAGAGCATCTGCAGGCTCGAATCAGCGATGCTGCGCTTCACTTTTTACATCCTCTCTCAACAATGGTTACCATTAGGGCTGTGGCAGGCCCAGGGCTTCTTTTTTTTTTGATATATCGTTGCATGTGCTTGCACTGTCCTCTTTTGAAGTCTTACTTGACAAATAAATAGTGACAATGTTCTAAATCATGGGTGCCCAACCTTTTTTGCCCTAGATTTTAAGATCTATTGCCAGGGATTGAACCCACGCCACAACCACATTTCCGAATAGGGAGCACAGAGCGCTACCAGTGAGCTAAGATTCTGAACGCTCAGGGTGAACTGACTGCAGGCTTGTTCGACTGGCAACGTAACACCTCTCAGTCCGGCGACCTCAACAACAGCGGTGAAAAACAGACAAATGAACTGGAAGTCATATTGCTTACATTATTACTATATTGCATTTTATATTATATTCCATCTGACATATCCCGCAACAACACGGTTATCTCCGCGCCCCATTTGTCGTGCAAAGCGTCAGTTGAATTTAACACTTTTTTGGTAAGTCCTACTGGGAAACATAGGGAAAAACTTTTTTGATTTGATTTTATTACCTCCCCCAAAAAGTGGACATCTCCGGGCAAAATCAGTCCACTTTGCATTTAGTACCTGTACTTGCTGTTACCTCACGTTATTGAATGGCCTGACTCTCCAAACATTTTCCATGTTTTCTATTACTATTGCTATGTTCTACTATTTTGTATCTTCTCAATTTAAATTCATAACCGACATGAAGACTAGGTTAATGTTAGACCAGCTACCGTTTAGCTAAAGTGCCAAGTTAACACGCTTACCTGTCTTTGTACGTTTTTTCATAGTGATGGAAGTTTGATGTCATTTGAGTTGTAAACCTTGAATGTTGCCCTTCTCTTTTTACCGATAATATCAAAATCATAATCGTAGAATCCAATAATAATCTTCCGAGCGGGGAACGTAGTGGTAACGACTTAGTAACTGGAGGGTCAAGTGGCTGGAAAAGTTTGTGAAATCTGATCTAATCGAATAGTTCCAGTCAGATTGTGCCTTTACAGCCTCCTTTAAATAGGAACGTCCAAAGGTGTTCCTAAAATGCACACTAGTAACTTTGCATTGGAATTTGGTGCCGTCATAGCCTTCAAACCATAATGATGTGTCTAAAAGTGCATTTTTTCCTTTCTGTCTCCACAAAGGAGACTGTTTGAAATGGTTTCTGGCTTCAGCATGCATCAGCATTTCAAATGATCTACTGTAGGTATTGTGCAACGGTTGGTTTCCATAATGGCATCGCGGCAAAGCTGGCTATTTCATCAAATTTCCTTGACTGACTATGGCGACACGTACTCATTAGTAAATAGTTGTTGTTTTTAGGGCACAGAAAAATACCCTAAAGTTAGTTTCTATATGATCCATTTGTCGCTTAAATTACTACAAGCCGATGTTTCTGAATCTCAATGGCGGCTTCTTAGTATGTTGGTACAGGGATGTTGATCTGCAAGCACATACCAACCGTGCTCTTTCTGTGCATGGTTTGTTTTGCTCATTGTAAGCAGTCTGAAATAGATACTGCAATTACTTCATGTGAGCAACCAAAACAATTCCTTCAGACAATATGACGTTGACATTTTATTGTAACATCTGCACCCGAGACCGGAAGCCAAGAAACACTTATGGGATTGTGTTGCACGGTTTTGACACTCCCCCATGTTCCTCCATCTTGCTCCAAAGCCATTCTTAGCAATCCTTGACCAGGCCGCGTCTCTGGGGCCGCCTGTGAGTCTTGGATGCGATTCTTAAGATGCTGTAATTGCAGGTTGGTCAGGAGCGAGGCTCGCTGGGGTTTGTGCTGCGAGTGAAAAAACACCCTCCATTACAACTGCGTGTGAGAGAGGAACACTGCCTTGCCAGAGATGGAGGGGGGGAAAAAAAAACAAGCCGCACCAGTCGGATCTAATTTCCACTTGCTTGAAATATGTGTGTTGTGAAATATCTTTAATTATGGTTGCTGTACGAGCCGTTGAATCAGCAGTTGACCGCCTTTTTTCGTCTGGCTTTTGATTTAGGGACTTGTCATAAGGACATTTAATGCCATTTGTTTTACTTACAAGTCATGTGGGCTGCGTTGAATAAATATATGTCGCATTTCCAGAGGATATTCACTTTAGAATTGTCATGTATGCCCCTTAGATTAGGAAAAAAAATGGCACAGCTATACAGAAACAGAATTATAACCAAAAACGTCCTCCTTATTAAAGCCCACATTTATCACAACATAAATGCAATACTTAACGTTGAGGTTTCGATGTGGTAAATTTGAGGAATCGAGCCATTGAAAAGACACTGGAAAAACGTACCTACAACTGTACTTGATTGTAAAAAACGATGAAGAGATTTTTTTTCACTAGCTGTCAGTAATTTAATCATGACATATTTAATAATTATATCATGCACTCACTGGTGTCTCGGTCATCTAGTTGCTAGTTGACAATCAACATAGCCTTTGCTGATTGCAGCCAAGTAGTCCACATGATGAACAGTTAAGCAGTCATGAACATCCAAAATGGATTTCTAGTGTTTTTTTTAATTCAACGAGAAATGGAAGGTGTAGAAAGTGCATGAACCTTGCACAATGATGTAATTATCGTCTCTACTAACAGGCAGTTGAGACACCCATCATTAGCATAATTAGCTCAACAATCACTGAACCAATGCACTTTTTGCCTAAAGCCCCTTTGATGGATACTGTGGAGGAAACTAATAACGCAGATGTCTGCAGTCCACACACAATGAATCGATGCTCATGCAAAATTTATGTAAAACGATTTCAAACAGAAAACGGAAATAGATTTTGATCTGAATGTCTTTTGTTGGTCTAAAGTTTATACAGAGTGTGGAGAGCTCATACAATTGTTTGTTTGTGCGGGTTGCAGGCATGCAGAGCTAGACTCATTTGACACATTTTACAAGTGCAACTGAGGACGTGCTGTGTTAAATAACATGTCAGTGGCCACTTTTGTCCCGTTTATGGGATTGTTCTGCACCCGCCGAATGAAGTGTGCGATACGAATAGCATCGTTTCACTTGCGTGTTGAGAATGACGTCAACTGTTTACTCGCGTTTAAGGCATCTGGCATCGCAGCACGTACCTCGGCGACTACACACGTTTGCTTTGTGTTTTTATTTAGAAGTAGCAGATTGGAAAACTCCTCTCGCTGCAAACTAATTAGCAGTGATGAATGTAATAAGTATTTTCTCCCCAAAACAAGTTTTATTCTTGAAAAACATATTTGTGCAAAGGTCTTGCTTTACGTATGTACAGCGCGAGGAGTGATTGAGGAAAGTGGCGTGTCAGCTGCCAGCGACGTAACGTCATTGGTGTAACAATGCCTCTCTTGATTTTAGCCCACTGACTTAATCAAGTAAGTTTTGCATTCTCACTAAAACATCCCAAATATAAATTAATACGTGAAATATGCATGTGAAAATATTTACCTGTCTCTGTCAACATGCAAATCTGCATCTAATGGTCTCATTTTGGTTGACGGGGCAAATCAATTACAGTGCTCAGTGTTGATTTTGGAAATGGACGAACGGGTCAGTGTCATTCATACATGAGGCTGAGGAAATTTGGTCTATTTCATATCCCCGCCCCCCCCAAAAAAGTAAATACTATTACTCCCCATGTGGGTCTGTTTTTTATTTATTTATTTTAACAAATTAATAAGCAGTCTGTAGTGTTCAATACCTTGCTCCCTTAACGATACAATACTACTGAGTACTGACAAAAATAATTAAATAAAAAAATAAAATGCCTTAAATTTCTTGAAAAATTATGTTTCTGGAGATGCAAAGAACCATCCAATGGCAGCGTCATTTTATTTTCACAAATATATTTTACTAAATGTTTTATATTATTTTTTTAATGAATAAATTAACCATTATTTAATGAGATGAATTAATAAGAAAATAAATAGATTTGAATTACCGGTAATCAAATTTGGGGGAAAAACAGCTACATGCAGGTTTATTATACCTATTGATGTCGTCAGTAAGTAAAAATGTCATTCGATATTAAAATGAGCCACACAGTTTAATCCTCTAATGTCATTTTTAAAACATCCACCCATTAGGCTAGCACGTTTAGCACGTTTACTACATAGCATAATCAATGTGAACATCTGTAATAGTGTTTGCCCAGTACAAGGTTTGGAAGCCTTCCCGGCACACTCTGTTTGTGGCATGTTGGCGTGCCCGTCCAGTGAGCGGAAGGCTTCCCTCAGCACCCGCGCTGCACTCTGTATAATTCTCCAATTGGCAGAAAACATCTGTGTTTTTCCCCAGAAATGCTGCTGTTGAACAATTTTGGGCTTTATTTACATGACTAAAAGAGTGAAAAAAAAACAATTGAACGCAATTCTTTCTTCTGTGTTGAAACAATCCATCGCATAACTTTCTTGACAAAGGTATTATGCCTCATTTTTGGATATTAGTGTAAAAAAGAAGCTAACCACTGTTGATTGCAAAACAAAACAAACTCATTTTAATCAGAAACTTACAGCTTCAGAAATAAAGCACAAAAAAAAGTTTGTAATGTCTTATGGCGGTATTTCAGCGAATGCTTTTACTTAACTTTAAAATCAATACAGAAAAGACAGAAGAAGGAAGAGTGAACTTATCCCAGCCCGTACCATTTGTATCCCTAACTTAAACCTTGCTCGAAAACCAGTGTTTTATATACAAAAGTTATATTTGGAGCGGTAGAAAGTCATTGCAGTGGTGAAAATGTTTGGTGGCCAAGTAAGAACACGCAATGTGCATGTGTCTGTGTGGCCAGGTTACATAGAAAACAAACAACAGAAGCCAGAGTATATCTTACAGTCACTATTACGTTGAAGCAACTATGGGTCACTGAGGTCACCACACAGGCTGATGTGTGTGCGTAACCACAGTTGATACACACTCCTGATAGGACCATTTCCTCTCTTTGTTTCTTTACAGGAAAATATGGGACACCAAGGTTGCAGATCCTTTAACAAGGTAAGTTATACTTTGGCCTACTTCTCATAGAGATCACACTAAATATCTGCATCAGACATTATAACGGAGCCGTCCCACCTCTGTTACGCCTCACATACTATCGCTGAAGTTGGGAACTTTGTGGGTCGACTTGGTGTTGGACATAATGATGACCCAGGAAGAATAGGCAAGATAAATCAGGATTAATGTAGGCAGTGTGAAAAGGGGGCTTACATAACTGCCATATAGCCTGTGTTACTCCCTCAGAATCCGGTTAAATCCCAGGTCCACTTCAACCACCCATCCTGTGCTAGTAAGACAGAACAGGGACCCAAGAAAAAAAGCAGTGTGAAAGGGGCCAAAACGCACAGGTCAACTTTGATCCCTCATCCCATGCCTGCTCTTTCTATAGAATAGCCTTGGAAAAAATAGACAGTGTGAAGTGGGGCGGCAATTTTAATGCATTTAACCTGTTGGTCTGCCTGACACGGCATCTTAAAACAGGAAATTCATGAGTCTCCTATAACCCCCTCCATTTCACAATTTAATGTTGGAACCTCACCTCATCCATTTTAGGCTGAGCCTCATGTCCAAGAAGAAGGGCTTCTGGGTAGAGAAGGTCAACTGTTTGGGCAGTGAGAACACTTTGTCCGAGTGCCACGGCCAGCTGTCAATCCCCCGTAGCCCCGCCCCCTGTAAGAATGGACGGCACGCTGTGGTCAAATGTGTTCCGGGCCCTCAGTTTTCCAGGATTTCCTCGGGAAGACCTCAAGCCCCGTACCCAGTTGTGGTAAGACGGTGCTATTATGTAAAACCTCGAGTGTATTCATGTGGTGTTGACTTTGACTTTCCCTCCTGTTCCTTGGCGTAGCCGGTGCGTCTGAAGGCCGGGCCCAGGCTCGGCGAGGGTCGCGTGGAAGTGCTCCGAGACGGAAAGTGGGGGACGATCGTGGACCACTTGTGGGAGCGGACGGCGGCCAGCGTGGTGTGCAGAGAGCTGGGCTTCGGTACCGCCCAGGACGCACTGCAAGGCGCCTATATGGGTCAAGGTGAGAAGGAACAATGAGCATGTTTTGACTGCACAGGTTTCAAAGTGTCTATCAAGCGTGATGGAATTCCAGACGAGATACGGCAACCTTTGCAGAACGTGTTTTATCTCAAGTCAGTAGCAGTCTGCCTTGACTGATCAGATGAGATCACGTCTGTCTGTGATACTTTGAAGCTGTTTGTGTTTTCAACGCTGGATCTCCACCTGTGTGTCCCGAGCCAGAACGGTCAGGTGTACACACATCCACAAAACTATCACATGACGTCTAATACTATAAGCCGCATTGGTTTGTTTAAGCTTTGGGCGCTCAAATAGCAAAAAGTACCCTTCATTTGCCCACTGAAAGCTCTGACTCATATACAGTGGAACCTCTTAGTTTGACCAAAATCTGTGCCAGGACGCTGGCCCAGCTGAGTTTTGCTCAGATTGAATTTAGTCTAATACATTAATACATACTAATCTATTAATGTCCTTATTATAATGTATACTATCTGTGGCTAGAAAGCAAAGCGTCTCTCACCAAAATGCACGGGTGCAGTCAGTGAAACAAAATAGCTAAATATTGCCACTCTTTCCTTTTTTTTCATTAGGGTAATCCACTTCTTCTTGACAATCGTGCCAAGTTTTTTTTTTGTCCTTTAAATTTTTTATTTTTTTTAAGTACATTATAATGTATGTAAAGTCCTAAAAAACTATATAGGGTCAGAATTTTTCCATTGGGTAGAAGAGTGGTGTTCAATGGCTAGGTGTGTGGTGAAGCAGTAAATTTTTTCGTGCTAGTCCACTTGCTCCGTGTAAGGTGGGGTTAAAGTGAATCTGTGACCATAGTTAATTTACAGGTATTTCACACTGGTGTGAGAAATAAAACACAACCTTAAAATAACGATGTGGAGTTTTTCTGTCTGCTTGCTTGAACATCCCTTCCTGTATCCTCATGCGACTTTTCCCATGATTTTTTTCTCCAATTCCGAACTGTACGTGCTCTTTCGAGAGGTTTTGCAGTGTTCAAGCAACCCATCTTGAATGTGCTTGGCGTCCCCGCCCTGAGTAGATGTGGGAACGGCCACCCAAAAGCCTTAAAGCCAGGGTGTGCTCTCCCCTCATGCTGATCAAGGCGAAACGCGGCATGACCGTTTGCTTGTTTGGCTTAAACGGAGTGTGTTCAGTCCCCTTTCACCTTTTAACCTCTGGTGATGATGTCATTTTGATTATCTGCTTTCGATTAGCACATTCATTCACACAGGTGGTTAACTGTGTAAGTGCACACGTTTAAGCGTGTATGGTGGCTCTGCGGCTGAAGTTTCAGCCTGACAAATGCTAGGATTGACCCTCTACAATCTACACCGTTACACACAAACACGCTTGCTTCGCACACACACAGTGTCCCTCTCAGTTCTCAGTGTTCCCGGAGAACTTCAGGTTGATGGCACTTCAAAGAGAACAGCACAGCTCTCTCCTCTGTAACGTTCACTATATGACGTTTGGCTGCAAGCTGTAATTTTGCATGTGCCGTGAAGGCAGGCCACATAACCATAGGCCTTTACGTTGCTTAAACACGCCTAAATTAGACTCTTTAGAGAGAACAAACTCCCACTATGTGCAGAAAGAAGGATTTTCGGGTAAAGTTATATAAAGATTTAATTAGTAGATGTTTAATTTCTGTGTGAAATAATATACAACCTCTGACGTCCGTGAAGCGGTACAATTTGGAATTTGACCAAAAATACACCTCCAAAGTTGCACATGATTTCTGTGGTAAAGAGGAGACATATGATGAGAACCCTACAACCGGAAATGTAATGTCCACACATGTCTGTCCTGGCTACTCAAAAAATTGGATAAAAACACCTTTGGATTCAGATTCAGCTTACTCTGTTGATCCCTGTAAAGGCAATCCCCCCAGTCACAACCCATCCAAGAAACATGAAAAACAACAATGACCAAGAGAGGGAGACTCAAGAAGGAAGCCTGGCAGGTCGTCTTTTGGTGCCCTGAGTTTCTTACATGAAACAAAGAAAAACATAAGGAAGTGGGAGGGGAAAAACAAGGCTGAAGCTCTGCCCCCTTTAAAGAGGGGGCACAGTATGAACTAGGAAAAAGGAATCTTTGTGAGACTTCAAATCACTGTTTGGATTTTTCTTTGGCTTTTTTGTATTTTTTTCTTACATGCGTCTAACATGCTAAAATGTATTCAGGAAAAATACATCTCAGTGTACCTGACGAGACCTCGGTTAAACCATAATTCTGTGTTTTTTTGCTTTTTATTTGGCTATTTCTGAAACATTTATCCCAAAAGAAGCAACCTGTCGAGAAATGAAGAACGTGAGAAATGAAACAGGTTGACATTCAAAGCAATGCATGTGATCACGTGATATCTATTCAGATCATTTCAGTTTATTGTTTTTACGAGGGTTAAAGCCACTGAACGCAGAAAATGTAATTTCAAATCGCTACTGCCACCTGTGGCTGGAAAAGGAAACTGCACACACCCTTCTTCATCTACACAATGTACATGACGTCTTCACATCCGCAGACGGCGGGAAATTCAAACCCAAATCCCGAAACTATTGGCCAGGGGCTTGCAGGAGTTCCCATTATGAACAGCTAGGGTGTTAATCGACTAATTAAAAAATGTTTCTGTCATAAATGGATAAATAAAAAGGCTATTGTAAAGATATATATGGGCAAATTGTTACAAAATGCAGCTTTTACTTCTTTTTACACAGCTATTCTTTTAAGTGTTGCGTCATTTCCACCTAAACTTTCTGCTACAAGACCCTCCGGACTAACTTATTTATGATGAGCATATGTGATAAAGAATGTGTTCTGCCGACCGGTCCAGTGCTCATAGATTGTAGCGTGTCCAGTGTGTCTCATTCAGACATTGCCAGTGTGTGTGGTAAAGGCACACAAACATAGTTGTGTATAAAATGGCGTATCGGTTTTAAACTTCTAAATTATGTTTGGAATCTTGCTGGTGGAGCAACATGATTCTGGCGTGTTTCGTAGGATCTAACCAGCCGCAGACGGCACAGATTACTACCTAACTAACACAAATCTTGGCTAAGAAAAATGGACTCAGACATGGTTCATGGAAATTGGGAGAAAATGACAGACAGCACATTAATTTCAGTGCCTGAAATGGAGTGTAATTTCAGCGTGGAAAAGAACATGGTTTTCCTTGAAAGCGCAACTATTTGTGCTATCCCCAAAAGAATAAGGCCAGAATTACAATTTCCAACCCTTAAATGAAATCCATCTTTGTAATAAGATGAAACCTATGAAGGCATCTGCCACTTCTAATCATTCTGTAAGAAAACTCACTGAACCAAGGATACAGTAACTCTATAAGCCAGTAATTTGACCTAGAAATAACAAGCTGTAAATGAGCAGTGTCCATGGAGCCATTTGCCTCTTCCCGCGGGAGATTCTAAAAATAACATTAAACACATCAGACCTTGTTCTGATGTGTTTAATGTTAGGAACACAGAAAAGAAAAGAAAACATTACAAGAAAAAAAACCTATAGACAGCACAATGGATGCATTGTTTAGCACGTTTACTTCACAATCGAGCGGTTTCGGGTTTGAATCTCTGCTCAGGTCCACCTGTGCGGAGTTTGCGCGCTTATTTTCCTGCTTGTGTGGGTTTTCTCTAAGAACCCTGGCTTCCTCCCACATCACAAGCATCAATGTTAGGTTCATTAAAGACGCCAAATTGTTTGTCTACCATGTGCCCTATGATTGAATGGCGGCCAGACAAGGGTGCACCGCACCACTTGCCCAAAGTCATGCGACCTTTATGAGAAAAAGTGGTATAGAAAATGGATGTATGCTTACCATATGTTGACCGGCAGTGGAATGGAACCAAACCAGTGTGACCAGGAACCAAATGACCAATGTTTCACAACTGAATATGTTTTTTCTTCATGCTACTTTAATGTCATACATTCACTGCATTTTCTACGGTACTTGTCCTCATTAGGGTCATGGGTAAGCTGGAAACTTTGGTTAAGAGGCGGGGTACTCACTGTACTATCGCCAGCCAATCACAGGGCTAATGTGTGGAAATTTGTGTTTTGACCATTGACAGTCAGTGTGATCCAACCCACCTCAAAATTATAGAGCTAAATTATAAGATATTTCTATTACTTGGCCAACAGTTTCATTTCACTTTGTTTGTTTAACAATTTTCCCCGTGGTGTGTGTTTGCATTAAATTTACTCCACACACACGGGGGAGCAAAACACCATAAATGTTCATCAGAAGTGTGCTGCGACTCATGTGAGAATTTATTTCAGGGATTTCACAGATTTTCCAAAGGAAGTTTTAAGTACAGCCTGTGACTGCTGTGTTTTTCTTTCTTTTTTTTGGAATCCCTCATGTGGGCCTTTACACACCCTTGTCGCGATAAATCCAGCTTATGGGAGTCACCATTGCGATAGCAGCGGAAATGGGACAGATATGTGTTTTTCCGACATTTCTAGCCACATGCGTAACCAATGTGGAAGCAGGGCTGCAATCCTACAGCGACAGAGCCAGCCAGCCTGCATTCTCTGTCGCACCCCGTCGTCTCTGCCATTTTTCATTTTATTTGTGTATCTGGCAGTTTCCCCTCCTTCCCTTGGTTTTTGTGGATATGGTGGCATTCACTAAAATGCTCGTCCATTTCCAGGTTTATAGTTTATGTCTTACGCATGAAGAAAACACTAAAGCCATAACTTGGCGAGCGGTTTCATAAAACGGCGTTATTATGGAACCGACTGTTTGCATTCAAACATTTTTTTTATTCAAGTCGTTTGGAGGTTCTGGTTTTCATTAAGTACCAATTGAAGAAAGTCTTGACACACGTATGCCCTTGTTTGATGGAATTAGCATATGCTTTGTGGTTGTTTTGCCGAAAGCAAAAGAGGTTTGGCAATGAGGTGTGTCAGATCTGCAAGTCGATGCTGCAGGTTCTGCTGCTTTCCTCGCAATAGCACTTTATCACCATGGAAATGAACTTTTCATTGTTTCTGAAGTGGAGAAAGCAGATCTCAGCCGATAAGCGTTCAGGCTGTGCATGACGCAAGTACGTTTTTGCGTTCACTGGGTGGCCCTGAACGAACGAAAGTCACGTGAAATCTTACATCTCAGCAAACGATGCATTCATCCATTTTAATTGAACTCTGTTATGTTTTGCCTCTTGACACCATTCAATGGGGATTTCTTATGAAAACAATATTCAGCGGTACCTATTTTTTACATGAAGGAGAATAATTTAAGTTTCTGCTGGTGCACTGTAGCATGTTTGGATGTCTAAATACCAATTAAGGTGATCAACAAATACCAATTTTGCTCCATGCTGTATCGAGTAATAATATGGTTGTTGACCCGATTCAGACCAGATGAAGCAAACTCTAAAAAACAAAATCTCTGACTTGTGCAGGTACTGGACCCATCCACATGAACAGTGTGCAGTGCACGGGGACAGAGCGCTCCATCCTCGACTGCTTCTTCCAGGAGGTTCAACCGTGGACGTTCAAACACAGCCAGGATGCTTCAGTGCGTTGTAACGTCCCTAAAACCGGCACAGAGCACACGGTACGAGCAATGCAAATACGGTACACACAACGTTAGCACATACGTTGTTCACCGTTCAAAGGTGACTAATCTTAAAACATGTTTGCAGGTGCGTCTGGCTGGCGGCAGGGTTCCCTCAGAGGGCCGAGTGGAGGTGCTGATGGAAGTGGGCGGCCGTAAGCGTTGGGGTTTGGTCTGCAGTGAGAATTGGGGTATCAATGAGGCCATGGTGGTGTGCAGACAGTTGGGTCTGGGATTTGCTGCGAGTGCACATCAGGTAACCTGAAAGTGACACCACATCAGTCCATCAGGTTTCTTCCCCCCCCCAAATGAAATAGCATGCCTCCATTACTTGGATGTTTAGTACAAGAGGCTCTGAATGACCAGTTCCATCTCTTTGATGAATTGCAATGCTCCTTTAATTTGTCAGAGGTGTTAATGAAAAACAGATAAACAAATGAAGAGATGGAGGTCAATCTATAGCCTTTAATTCACTCTGCTGGACAATGAATTGCAAGCATCCCCTTGCCTCTGACAGGATACCTGGTACTGGTCCAGCGACCCAAACGCAGCCGAGTTGATCCTCAGCGGAACTCACTGCGTCGGCACAGAGTTCTCCATTCAGCAGTGTCGCCGTAACAACCACATGCACTGTCCAAGAGGTGGAGGACCTAAGGCGGCTGGGGTCACCTGCTCAGAAAGTAAGACCAAATTCTAGCTATCGGATATATCAAAGTTCAACTTAGAAAACTACAAAAGTAAATAATTTAAAATCTTATTATTTAGCACATTTTTACATAGGCTCCAGCACACCCACGTCCCTACATACGACAAACACTATTGAAAATGGATGGATAGATGGATGGATATTACAAGAGGAACCTTTAACATTGAACAGCATCCATTTCAGGACACCGGCTGATGTCTAAATTGTTTGGATTATTCAACATTTATTTTCTCATAGAACATAATGAACATAGGAAAATCTAAAATGAAATAAAATAGCCTCAAACTAAATGATATTGAATACAATTAAATAATCTAAAGTAAAATTAAAATAGTCTCAAATAAAATGTAAACACCCCTAAACTACAGTGTACATAATCAAAATGTGAAAAAAATCATTCAAATATTATCTCTCGTCTGGCCTGCTTCAGCGGCTCCCGACCTCGTTCTGGATGCCCAGTTGGTCCAGGAGACGGCCTACCTGGAAGACCGACCGCTCCACCTGCTGAGCTGTGCCAATGAGGAGAACTGTCTGTCCTCCTCCGCCGCTCGCATGAACTGGCCCTACGGCCACAGACGGCTGCTGCGCTTCTCTTCGCGCATCATGAACCTGGGACGCTCCGATTTCCGACCCAAAGCGACGAGGGAGAGCTGGACGTGGCACCAGTGTCACAGGTACCACATCCCAACGCGGGGTAATTTGCATGTGTTGCGGAGATTTATTGCAGTGGAAAGAACGCTTTACTAAATGTGGGATGTTGTGGTTAAGCAATGTGGTCATTTATTTTAGAGACTCCTGGACACAGATGAGTTGCGGGTTTTTGGAAAACATGCATTAATGGCCTCCGTGTGGAGTAATTTGGAGTTAAATTTAATTTAATCACCAGCCGGAAAGAAAACATGTAGATTATGACAAGGAATCAGCTGGTAGCATGCAAGATCACCAGTTTAACACAAGAATCTTTGTCACCTTATTTAGCAGCTGTGAATAGATGAAGAGTGGCCGCCAACTTTGGTGGACGTCATTCCGCTTGAGCCAAGGCTCGGCAAGCTCCGTTCAATTCGATGACGTGCGCACCTGAAGGCCCGTCACGAAGGAGCCAAATAAATAAGATCAAGATTTGCATCAAAGCGAAAAGTAACAATTTATAATCGACCCTGGCCTGAACAATGTTTTCGAAAATATAGAAAAATGCTTGACTTTGACCTTTGAGCACGCGCACAAACCCAGACAGCGGTCATATCTCCAACATGAAGTCCCTTTCGTGCCCACGCACGTGTGAAGCGATCCATTTAGCGAAGTCGCAAAGGGGTACAAAGGACAGCAAAGGTGGCCGGCGAGTTGTTTCTTCAACACATTAGTGCTACGGACACGGAGTTCAAAGACCTCCATTCAGCGAGTGCGGGTAAACAGGCCACACGACGCTAAAACAAGCCTCTGTGAGAGGTGTTATGGTGACACCCATGCTCGTGTTCAAGCAGTGAGGTCATGAGGCTACGTGCCATAGGGGAGCAGTGTTCATTTAATGTTAATGTGCAAACAAAAATGCACGCTAAGTGGTGGGAAGTAATGAAGTACAAATACTTGGTTCATGTACTTACTGTTAGTAGATTTTTCAGGTACATGAGTATTCATTTTTATGAAGGCTTTTTTAACTTTTGTTGCCTAGATTTGAAAACAAGTAAATGTAGTTTCTTCTCCTTACTTTATCAAAACCTGACACAATGTAAATAAGCCATCATCTCGTTGTACATCGTTGTACAGTTGACTCACTGACTAATCAGTTCAAACCCTAATACATACCCATAAGATGTATTTTTTTTCAGTTGTTATCATAACTAACTAATTTATTTCTTTATTTTTTTCCAGTCAGTTAGCGTTAGCAAAACAATAGTTACACGTCGTTTTGGTCTTTTGCCATCTCTCGGCATGCTCACTCTCTTTCTTACATGGTCTCTCCATCTTTCTCTTTCTTCTCAGGCATTACCACAGCATCGAGGTTTTCACACATTATGACCTGCTGACTCTCAACGGCACCAGGGTTGCAGAAGGACATAAGGCCAGTTTCTGTCTGGAGGACACGTTTTGCCCTGACGGTAATATTCACCAACATTCACACACACCCAAAATCTGCACTTTCCATTAGTGGCAGGAAATTAATATCAATATTTTAACTCCAGTAGTGTGGAGTTTTACTCCGTGTTTAATGTATTAGATCGCCGCTGTGCTTGTTTGTTCACTCCCCATTTGCTTGTTACATCATGGATGAAACAGCTTGTGTGAAAAAGCAGCGTTCATAACGAAATGTTATTCACAAAGTGGCAGGCATTAAGCTAACTTTGATGATGAAGATGACGAGAATTCAACTGATTTTTTTTTGCTGTGTTTTAGGTTCCCAAAAGCGCTTTTCCTGTTACAACATGGGGGACCAGGGTATCTCTGTAGGCTGCTGGGATACCTACCGCCATGATATTGACTGTCAGTGGGTTGACGTGACAGACGTGCGGCCTGGAGATTACATCTTTCAGGTTAGTAGTCCTCTTTCTACTTGCTCTGCCAGCCCTGAACATTGTTCAAGTTTGGCATGATTTCAAAAGCGAGTTCAACCGATTTAGCGCTGCATTCCAGAAAACTGGGAAGTCTGAAATTTGGGACAGTTGCCCAAGGAGAAATCCTTGACGCAAACTTGGGACTCACACTAAAGTCACATAACAATGCTGGTGTTCAGAGATGGTCTGAAAGACTATATAAACAATTAATACACCCCTTTTTACTGGAAATTGTTTAGATACATCGCTTCACTAAACTTTTTAACCCTCGTTTTGTCTCCTCATTTCTCAGGAATTGCAATAATGTTCCTGGGTCACGTTGACCCAGGACATGTGTAATTCTCTAAACGTGTCTGATCCAATCCCCTCCCATCAAAACATTGTTAGTAACTAATTTTTAAATTCATTATTAATAAAAGTTTCATATCAAAAAGCTTATTTTTTTGTAACTTTACAATAGGTCAAATTTGCCCGCAACAAAACAAGAGGGTGTTAAAAGATGATCAAAAACTGGTTTATGTAGTTTACTTTTGGGAGTACTAACAGTCAGCGTGCCTAGTCGCTAAAATAATTTTTTGTTTACATTTACAAGTAGGTTATTTTAGATTTCTCAGCAGTTTGGAATGAAGCATCAGAGCTCAGAAAGCTATTTAGCCCGAGCTGACTAGCTACCGTTAGCAGATGCCTCGAGTGGCATCAAGTATGAAGGCTGTCCCCCCCAAATTTGAATGAATGTGTAAGAAAGTTTGACATTTAGGGAATATTTCCTGCATACATTTTTAGTTTGAACTTCAAGGTATCAGTTTATGTCAATTGATCCATTCACAAACAAAGTGAAAACACAGCAATGTTTTTTTTCTTTCTGTCTTTTTTTTAATATTTGACATCAGACATTGTAAGCTCCAACTAGGGTATTTCTGATTTCCCAGCTGTCTCGAAAGCAGTATAAATTACCTAATAATTTCTGGATTAATACCTGGAGATGACAATATTTTCTTCTTCTACTCTATTCTGCATTCTTCTTCTTCTTGTTTGGCTGCTAAGACAACTAATGTATTACCGCCATCACAACATAACAATAACGGGGTGGCCGTGGCTACTACTCAAATCGTCATACATTTAGAGAACTTTGGAATTATTGATCTTACAAACCACCTTGTGAGAGGACGCTGTGAATGTGATTCCGAATGGTTGTCTGTCTCTGGCCTGTGATTGACTCTGCAAAAGTGGTGTAGAAAATGGATGGATGGATGGATCATACAAACATGAGCACCAGTTTGAATGTAGTTTGTCTCACTCACCAAATATCTTTTGAGACATTTTCAGCCTGACGATTCTCTCAGGCTCCCGACATTCTCTTGGTCGGTTGCTGGTTATACACCGTACGTCTATTTTCGGTGTTAACATCCCGACCTCCCAATCTAGCTCAACCATCTTCTCCGTCTCTGTCATTACTTGAGCCTCAGCCAGACCATCAGGTCTGCGGTCACTATAGCGTAAAACACATCAAGGACTGCAGCTCATCATTATCCTCCACCTCACTCTTGCAGACTTACCCATCCCGCACATTTTTGCAGCCGTCTGCAGCTCGTTGATGGCCTTGCATGTGTGGGAACTCTCGGCTGATAATTACTGATGTTTGTCTGCGACGCTCACTCATTGTAATTACACTTGTCGGTTGGAGCAACATTTACTTAATTTACGCATAATCCACAAATCACGCATGATTTTGAGCGCTGGCTGAGTGTCTTTGGAACACTCTATTTACAATGATATAGTTGTACGTGCTCTATGTGGAGGATATAAATTAAGGTAAGTGATCATACGGTTCTAAGGAGGAGTCAAGAAGTGACTAAGCAAATTAGGCTGAATTGCCAAAGCATTTTATATTTAAGCTTGCTAAATTGACAGTTCTGACTTTTGAGAACAGATTAATCAGACCATCCCTCCGATCCACCCTGTGCTAATGAAACACATCAATTACCCAAGTTAAGGATGACCTCACTTGTCGTGAAGCTCCCACTGTGCCTCCCCTCCCATTAGACAAGGATAATTTGCCACCAAGGAATTCCTCCTACCCTGTTTAGTTTTATAGTCACATTCCCACCAAACAATACACTGAACCAACACAGAAACACGATAAAGCCTCTCAGGCAAAGGTTCAAACACTAATTTACAAGGAAAATTAAGAGGCAGTTGTTGAGTAAGGAGCAATTTTAAAGTGTGTCTTAACGGCCGGCCCTTTACACACTAAAACTGTGTCCAGTCAGGTCTTAAAATGGTGTCGTCTCAACATCTTATTGGTATTGTCTGTGACTCAAACACATTTGTGCTCAAGACCAAGTGCAGGGACAGCTGTGGTTGAGCTTAACTCATCATTTGATGTCATACTTTTCAAAAGGTTCAAACTGAAATAATTTGAAAAGTGTTGAATGACTTGCCATGCGTGTTAAGTGTTGGGAAAAACCTTACAATCAAAACACAAGCACCCCTTAATGTTCCTTCAGTAAAGTGTAAATTTACATCCAACTGAGGCATATTATTTACATACTGTACATGTTTCATTTCAAAACTATTTGCATAGCATGCCAATTACAGCATTTTTGTTACTCCAAATGAACTGGGATAATTTTGGCCACGCTGTCAACTGTACGAGAAATGAAAACCAAAATGAAATTCTTTCCAGTTTTATTACAAGACCGGTGGCCTCGGTTTCTTTCTTGTAGTTTGCCGCCTTTGTGCCTGTAACAGTGTGTAACCAGTGTTTAAAGTGGGTGGAGAATTTTTACAGAACAGCTATTAGAGTAAATTACTTGTTAGTGTTATCACTTAAGAGAAAGCTCATATGAGCAGTTATAGAGTTGTGCTCCAAATAACAGTGTTATTAAATTGTACAAAAGACGCAGAAATAAGATGCAGTTGGATTAACTTCCAGCGTTTTGATTGTTACCTAAATCAGGTTTACTTACAGCATGTATAAGCTTGTTGTAAGTGACAGTAAATGCTTGTCAGCAAGTGGCAGCAAAACCACATGCTGTGAACCTTAACTGCAAATTGACATAAGCTTTTCTCATCAGTTGGACATTGTGTAGTTACATTATGTAGAATGTCTTTGTTGCATGTTTAAAATGAATGGGATTCTTCTCAAGAATCACTACATACTCTCTTGTACATTAGAAAAAATGAGCATCATTCCAAAGATGATGGAAATATTGCACACAAAAGAGAAAATAAATAAATAAATAAATTGCCTCAAAACCAAGAACCTGCCCAACAAATTCAACAAAGAAGAGTCCAAATGTCTCAATACAACTTTTCATGATTATATATATATAATAGCTGAAAATAGCTGTCCAGGGAATTTTTCATAAATTAATGAATCAATTTTTCATTGTGCGGCAAATGGGAGGCGGAATTCATCATGTTACCGCGACTGCTCCCAAGTCAATCGTGAGGGGTGTAGGGGGAAAAAATGAAGTGGTATTGTGTACGTGTTTTATTGTTAATATTAAAGGTTTTTTAAAGGATAAAAGCAGGTTTGTATGAACTTTAGCTCACTGTTAATGCTTTGCACTGCCAACCCAGAGGGGGCATGGGTTCGTCCCCGCTCACCTCATAAAAAAAATAAAATAAAAATTATGGTAAAAATTACAGGTCGATCGTGGGAGCAAAAAAGGCTGAGCTTACAACATTGTGTCATTATTTATTAATTTGTCAAGTATTATTCAAAAGAGAGTCATGTTTTTTGTTTTATTTTCTACCCAGAGGTGGTATACGTTGAAATAGTTATAATGTATGGCATCTTTGAGTAAACTAGGGGAACCTTTTTAGTCTCTGGAAGCCGGGCCGAGTGTCCTCCTAGGAAATGAAAATATTTAATCACCCTTGGACAGGTAAAGAGCCACGGACCGGTTTTTGGGGACTATTGTCATACGGTATATGTTTTTAATATCATCTACGATATATATATACATGATATCGCTATATCACACAGCTTGATGACAAAACAAAATCAGGAAGTAGAAACCTACCGAAATGAAGGGTTTAATGGCAATTCGTTTCAACTATCATGACACCTCCACCGTCTTACTTCATGGTCGTCCTAGCAGTAACTCTTAAATTCAAACTTCTCGATCCCACTGTACAATATCAGATAAACAACCAGTCGAGACTGACTGATGACTGTGTCTGTCTGTCAGGTGGAAGTCAACCCCTCTATGGACATGGCCGAGTCGGACTTCATGAATAATGTCATGCGCTGTCGCTGCAAGTACGACGGCCACAGAGCTTTTATGTACGGATGTCATGCAGGTAAGCTCCAAAGTTTTCCCACTTTCAACGGCGGCACCACTCTCTGCCACTTCTGACCATTTTTTCATCCTTCAAGGAGACGCATATAGCGCAGAGACCGAAGACCTGTTTGAGCACCAGAGGCAAATAACCAACAATTTTGTGTAGACACAAAATCCTTGCGGACGCTACTCAAGGTGGGCAGAGGGTGGTGACTCTTGGAAAGCTTCCAGTAGCGCCCACAACAGCATAGAACACAAAAAAGCTGCCTGGCTTGGCAGCGGATCAAACGTCACATCAACGAGACTCAACTAGACTGGCGAACGACAAGAGTGGCTCACACAGCTTTTGTCTGTTATTACTGTAGTTTGGTATGTTAATATCACATATTGATTTAAAAAAATGGTGAATGTGGACTATTTTCAAAACGGCATATTAAAAAATTTATTGGATCAGCTATGGATATAAAAACGGTGCTTTGGAATTTTACGTCAGTATATCAGACAATACTGGACCGTTAAACATTTTTTCCCCTTCTCTAACAACAGTGAATTAAGTCAGTCATTTCTAATTTATTCCTTGGCTATAACAAAAACAATTGTTATCTCAAACAACAAGATTTAGTCATACTTTTATGTAACAAAGCACTTTATCTTTTTTTACATCAGTATTCTTGTAATCTTCTTTTCAATTAGCTACCATAGTAACCTATCCAGAATATATATATATATATATATATATATATATATATATATATATATATATATATATATATATATATATATATATATATATATATATATGCTTCATAGTTATTTTTTAATACAGTGAAATATAAAGTTGGTGTTTTCATATGCACATGTACTATTTATACTGATATTTAATTTATTCATAAGGTTCACACAACACATTCAGTAAGAGATTTGTTAGCTACGGGCCATTTGACAAGATACAACAGATTAATTTGAAATGCGGTTATTAAAACGCAACTGTAAGGATTTTTTCTCTCAAAGCTTTTTGGATGGGAGGGAACAACAGTGTAACACAGACAACCACATGTTTGTGGAAGGCATGTCAGCAGGCTTTGAGAGCATATGTATAAATATAAATATATAAATACAAAAAAAGCCTTTTAATTATGTCTGTTTGGGTTAGTTTTAAGGTTAGGGTTAAGTCTATCGCGTGTGCTTTTCTGCACACTGTGGAACAGTTGCCTATAGAATTACGAGATTTTTTTTTCCCATAAATGTCACATGCAAGGCAACAGAAGATGACAGATCTGATTTATGGGAGGAAAAAGAAGATTTAAGTTTTTTAGAAACGTACATGCAGATATCATTTTTTATTTATTTATTCCCAAAGCAGCATTTTGAAGTCAGGCCATACAGCTGACAATGACGCTCTCCAAAAAGAGAATAACATGTTTGTCTACGAGACAACAGGGTTATTATTTGTTAATCAGCGTAGCTAAATGATCACTAAACTCATACATGTATGATATAATATTTTATTTATTATTTTCTGAATGAGTCTTTGGGCCACACTGTTCTACAGTATGACAAAAGAAAGCCTTCATTTGACAAGTGTAAAGTTGTACTATTTTACGAGAAAAGACAACTTTATAAGGAAAATGTTTCATGAAAAAAAACATACAGTAGACCTATATACTATCAGATGAAATCATAAAGATTAGAGAAAAAATATTCATTATTTCTTGAGCGTAAAGATGAGAATAATGTTTTTCGAACAAATGATATACATCGATGAGAATAAAATCGTAATAAAGGATTTTGCAAGAATAAAGCTGCACTTTTGCAAAAAGAAAATATTAAAATTGCAATAAAATGTCAAAGGATTAAATCAAAGTTCATGAAATGGTTTCAATTTGATATGTCGTAATATGAGAAGAGTGAATTTTCTTGAAAACATTTTTTTTAAAGGAAAAAAATGTTAAGATATAAAAAATAAAATTTAACTGCTAGCTACTGACTTTTTTCCTCTAAAATATACAACTTTTTTCCTTATAATAGTTTTAACATTACTAAATGGATACTATTTGTTCCTTTCAGCATTGCCCTGGTACTTACTTACTTTCGAGCTTAACAGTCATTTAACTGCATTTTGCAAAATGCTAATTAATTACTGGGTGTGTTTATCTGATTGCATCTTAGCCCTGAAACTTGTAGGTAAATTTTTCACAACCATTTACAGGGAAATTGTATAAAATATCAATCAAATTTATCAAACTATGTATAAAACAGACAAAAATAACTATACACAAAAATGGTCAAGTTTCTACTCATTCTAGTGCTTTTCTTTGAAAATCCTACTAATGTCTCAGGAGAAGTGACTTTATTAGGACTCATCTTTTTGTTAGTTTTTCTGAAATTACATTTAATTTGCTAGCATTTCAAAGTCAACAACATGACGCCAAATATAAAAACAAGCAGACTTGAAAGCAGTGTTTGATGTCACTTTGTGCTTATGTACAATTACTATGTTTATAGTTTTATTGTGTTTTATTTAAAATTGTATGCAATTCCCTAGATCACGTGGTTTAATGTTCATCATATGACTGTATGTAATCCGCTATAAGTGTAGCAACCCTATTGCCAGTGAGAGTGTGAGCCAAATGGTGCTTCTTTAAAATCTCATTCATAGAAAGCTGAGCTCTCAGGGACTTAGACATCATTTAACAAGTGTCCATGTAATTGGGTGTTTTTTGCTGTGATGCACACACACACACACACACACACACACACACACACACACACACAATTCTCACCATCTGTACCCCACCTTTTCTTTCTTTGGTGCAAATGTGTGAAGGTGATCTTTGTATTTGTGCTTGAAGAAACTGGGGATAAGTGTGGATAAACACTGGCTGAGTCACTTCAAATCACCATATCATCCATCCATCATGACTGTGAATTAATAAAACTTCATTGTCACACACTAAACTGCCGTTTGCTTCTTGCCTCCTTCCTGAAGATTCATGCAAAATATTTGTTCATTAGAAAATATTTCCAATAATGATAATAAAATCATAATTGCTATGCTTTACTTGACAAAAGTCCAAATTTGACAGGAGTCATTGATTTTCTTTATCAATAAAACAGATGAATTTGCCTATTTCCTGATCAAATACATGAGCAAAAAGGGAAGCGTGATCTCTTCCATTCACTTGTATTGGAGGTAACTTGTCAAATTCTTTACCAATTTTGACAAGAATCGGTTTGTTGGAAACATCAGACTAGTTACATTAAATGTTACTATATAACAATTAAGGCATTTTGAGCAAAATTAACATTTCTTAATATAACTAAAACTTTTTAATAAACATGTAATAGTCCTAATGAACATTTTATGGTTAAATAATATCAGCATTCATCATGACTGAATCAATAAAACTTGGTCACAGGTTTGTTGTCTGCTACTTGTTAATTCGTGCCGACTGTTTGTCTGTTTAACTTTCTCCTCATTGAACAAGACAAACGATGCTGTGTTGGGTAACATTTACATTCCACCTGCAGCCCGACTGACCAGAATGTGCTGTTTTGGATCCACAAAAAGACGTTAAGAAGTTACAAGCGCTCAGCCAAAAAAGCCAAAGTCTTTCAAGCTGTTCGACTTGCTTTTGACTTCATCCTTCGCAAACAGCGCCTTCCCCTTCCCTTCCCAGACAAGCCGACAACTGGCCCAAACTATTTGAGTAACACAAACACACAGAGTGTCCTGGAAGTGATGACCAAACTGCAGCATATCAAACCAGGTAGAAAGTGTGCGTCTGGGAAGGAAATGTCATAACAAAATGTTTGACTTTCTCTTAGTTGACAAGTCCGCCCAGAAATAAAACAGAGGGTCTGTGAAGTGGTCTCTCGCCGACTGGGATGAAACAGCTGTTTGGTAAACAGGATGAAAGCGGAACACCTGGTTCGCTACTTTTGCCCCTCTTGGAACGAGCTAAACTTATCTCCAAACACAACTGCCTGGAACTTGGGAAAAAGGTTTTGTTAGTTGTGGACATACCAACGAATCACATCCACAGTACAACCAACCAACCAACCAACCAACCAACCAACCAACCAACCAACCAACCAACCAACCAAGGCCGGATTTACACTTTCAGTCCGAATGCCCAATTTCCATTTAGCCATTTTAATTTATATGAACTTTCAATTGATCTACAGCATATGCCATAATGAAAAACAGCATACCCGTACATGAAGGTAAGTGATGAAATTGGTAAACAACAGTGCTGGGCAATATTTCCATAATTACATAATACTAGTGATGAAAGAATGAAGCGTCATGAAGCATTTGTGATATTTTTGGACTTCTCTAGATGGCACTTTTGGTTTAAAAGACACAAATGTAATTCATTTCCATTGCACTAGTGTTTATCTTCAAACCAAGAACACAATCTAGAGGAGTAAAAAAAATATCGTAAGTGCTTCATGAAGCTTCATTTTCCCATCACTACATATTACTATTTCCTCTCTTTTGAAAGTAACTAGATTGCAATATTATGAATTGTAATGTGTTACGCTACTTCGGTGTTACTTCCTCCCACATTCCCAAAACATTTCATTTCATAATCTATTTAAAGATTCGGAATTGTTCATAGGTTTAAATGGTTAAAACGGAGATAACCATAAAGTACCAACAGCATGTACACAATCAGGAATCCATGTTACATAAACGACTGTATTGAGTAGTTAAAATCTTCTTTTCCTTTTGATTTTAAACAAACCACCTTCCGATGAGGCTCATCGAAGTAGAATTAGCTAGCATTCACATCATGAGAGAAGTAGAAAGATACTTTCAGTTTCAACTTTTGAAGGCACACAAAGTGGATCTCAAAATGCGGAGGAAAAAACTCAACCAATGAATTAAGCCTAACAACACCACAATTCCACAAGATGGCGGCAAAGTAGTATTTTTATTGCTTTGGCCTGAGCACAAAACGGAAAATATCGAGTTTTCAGAGAATAACCGAGGACGGGTTTCCAAGAAACAATTCTCAAATAAGCAAATTTACGGGATTCATTAAAGTCTGGTGATCACCCATGTCAGCTGGGACAACCAGTAGAAAACTGATGGATGGATGACGCTGTGAGGAGATATGTAACTATGCCAGCAGCGTAAAAGTCAGCATGATGCTACAAGTGACTAAATGAGAAAACCCAATCCTACATTATTGAAAAAGTATTCAAAGATTTCTTGTTTCGGAATGGTGACAGCACATACCGCCATTTTATCTCCTTCTTCTTCTTCATTAAATTCAACACACTAGCCGAGACCATAATCACAACCCCGCCCACACATCATACAGTGCAGATCGAAAACTGTACCACTTGATGAAAAGTGATCCAAGAAGACAGCGGAATAATGAGCAACTGGCACACAAACACTTCGCTTGGACGAAGCTTTTTGATCCCACATCCTGTTTTCAGCCAATGTTTTTATTCAGGAGGCCCCCTCGGCCAACCCCACCCTGACCTGCCCGATGGGGACCACAGACAGCTCCACAATGGCGGGACTGTGTGCACGCTGTGAATGACAGACCTGTCCATACAAGCTCCGAGGAACCTCCGCCCTGTCATACAAACAACTGGGCTGCGTATCATGTTTTTGCCGTCATCTCTTTCGGAGGCAGCGTTCCATGCTTGCTACGCCACACGGCGTTTTGGGGTGGGGGTGCAGAGTTTGTGATTAAACAGATTGCTGCCTTCGCTTGAAAGCCAACTGGCAACTTCCATCATTCCGGCTGCTCACGTTCACTTCAATCCCGTTCGGGCTGATGAAGCGCTGATGGGAATGTGTGGCCGTTCGCCTGTTTTGCTTGTTTTCTATTTGCACGCTACGCGGGCCCGCTTCACGGATCAGAAGCCGGACGGCTGACGACGAATCAGGCTCAATCCCCTGCAACCATTCAAATGTAGTGACTCGTGTATTTGCATAAAGCTCTTATCCTAAAAACCCATTAGGAGGCACATTTATGCTGCATGTCACGTAAGGCTGAGTGAAGAACAAATAGGACGGCGTGTTGTTAATTAGCACTAAGCCTTGTACCAGCCAGGGATGGCCAAACTGTGGACTGGGGGCCTTTAAGGCCTGTCGTATGTTTTGTAACGGCCCGGGTCCTGGATTGAAATTAACAATTGACATGGCCCATGTCGTTTGCTACTACTAATAATTTGTATACATAAGTTTTATATAATGTGTTTCTAGATTTGGATTTTTTTTAAATAAACTATTTACAACTAAAATAGTAGTTACAGAAGCAAATAGTGTGACTCATTATTACTCCACTTTCGGGTCCGTGTTAAGGTCTTGTTGCTCTTAATTTATTTTATTTGTAGTTTATTTGATGTCGTATCTCACCTTAAGCGTGCGGTAATTTGATGTCCAGGTCCATTCTGCGTAACATAGCAACTTGGAATCGCACACCCGGAAAACTGCTATGGCATGACACCTTCTTGTGAGTGGCTCAAAGTCAGCCTTCAGATAATTTAGAATCTTGAGATAATTTCGAAGCTAAATTGATAATTTGTTATAATAAGTGTGAGGAAAACTTATTACGCAAAATCAGCCACTATAATTTAGCACATTTAGCAGGTGCAATCCTGATTGTGCCCCGTTTGTAAATCAGCTGCCTGCCATAATTATATAGGTGAGCAATCAAATTTGCGGCCATTTGTACATGCGCATGCCTTACATAAATCACAGTTGAGAGCGGGTACAGTAAGTGGGTATGGTGTTATTTTTTTATGTAGGACTTTGGGTTATGATTAACATAGAGAAATGTTAAATGGAGTGAGCATTAAGGGTTTGGAGTTTGGTTTAGGTTAAGTCAGGTTTTAGGGTTAGTTCAGCATTAGGTCAGAGTTAGAGTTTATTAAGGACCATATAAAACGTAAATGGTCCATGATAGGAAAAGGGGTTTCCTCATCCCTGCCTTATAGAATGTGTGCATTGTTTGCCTCTATGAGAAAGAACCTTTGTGCCTGTGGTGCTCCCCCAAACCCCATCAACAAGGTCCGCTGCAAACAGCCTTGTGAGAGCGTACACATGCGCTGCCCAGTCTCCTTACGGCACCCTGACAATTACTGCTATATATACCAGCCCAAATGGGAGCCACGAAACCGGCGTGATTACAGGGTGGAGCAGAAACAAAGTGGTGGAGAACGAGGGGGACAAAAAAAAGTCAGCAGAGAGAAATGTAGCCGAGAAGAAGAGCAAGAAGGGATAGACTATGAGGATGACAAATGGAAGTGAGAGAATTGTGCAGTTAATTGCATCAGCTTTCATATCATAATGTGTTTTCAGGGTGTCATTTAAGCCCAAATAATTTCCTTTTAGAAAAAGTAAAGAGGGACATGATTCAATTAGAGGGCTGAAAGCATGCATGGGTGACTTTTTTAAAATTATTTTTTTAGAAAATCCCCATGATAATGACCTCTGTCTGTATGTTTTTCAACAAATCAGGCTGGAGAGTTTCAGATGACAGAACCATTTGGTTGGGTTGCATTAAGATGTGCTGCCCTCTTCTGGAAAAGAGGAGATCTAGATACATGGTGCAGCATTTACAGGACCTTCTACCTCGATCTTGCCACTTCCCCTTTGCTGTCAGTCAGAACCCTCCCTGAGTGTTCATCTCCCCAATAAGAGACAGCACACTTCCATGAAAGGATTTACAACACAGGAAGTCATGTCACAGCAGAATTCCCCTCATGTGATGTATTGAGGTGCTGGCTTTAAACTCAGGCCCCAGTGATGAGCTTTGTACTAAATTGATGTCACGACACTGTGGGAAAAGTGGGAAGTATGCTCTGGATCTACTGGCCCTTCCTGCCGAGGTGGGTTAAAAAAGAAAAGAAAAGAAGAGCACATTAACCAATAGAGCTCTCTCTATTGCATGGAAAAAAAGCATGCTCCACCTCACTCCAGTGGCTCGCATAATTGGAAGCATCTTGGCAAGAAGATAGCATATCAATGGGCTTGTACTCCAAGGGCATGCAGATAAGAAAAGGCTGCTTGGCTCAACATGTCCACGATAGGGTCACTAGCTTTCCCTAACGACATAGCAAAATGGCTGTTGACTCACATACAAATAACAAATAACAGCGATCACTTACTATATGTGTGCAGCCTTGGAGAATGTTCCAATCATTATCTTAACATGGTCAAGATGCATTTTGTAGATCCTTTGCTCCTATATGGATGAAAAAAAGCTAATTAAAACTCACCAGTATGCTGCCATCTTATCATGCTGTGCCACATTATTAGGTAAACATGCACATACTAATGATATCCACGACAAGAAATATATATTTTTTTTAAGTTTGTAAATAAAGTAAATTGAAGAAAAAAACATCACCAATACAAACCAATACAGAATTATTCAAAATTAACACCAATGGCATCATCCTCTATAGCAAAACTTTTTTTATTGTGTGATGTCTAAAGGAATTCCTATTTTGTATTCTTCCCACTGTTTTGACGCGCTTCTCCTTCCACATAATTCATCTGATTCACACCAATCCAATTTCAAGATATTCCAAAAAGGGGTTTGCATTTTTTTCAATCCAAAAATTCAGTTTTCCCATAATTCAAAAATTTTCACCCAAAAATTCCCCATTCATTCCAATTTAGATAAATTTACCCCCAAACTTATTTTCCATTTATTATTAAAAATAATTCATATAGTGCTCATTTGAAATTGAAATCATTCCTCTTTTTCAGTTCACCTTATAAACTATTTTCTACATGCCAAAATTTTGCACGTACTGTATACCAAAAATTCACACATTAGGACATTCTACATTAACTCATCCCTCAAGATTACTTTACCGATTGATTCTAACTTCAACATGTGCAAAACATTCAAGCCATCACATAATTCATAAAAGTTTCTAAAGCCCAAAATTCGAAATATTTAGATATTCACCCCGTTTCCACTTATATTGACCGATTAAAACGATTCCAACTTCCGCATATTCAGTTTGTTCTATGTTATTCTAAACCATTCCTTATCAATCCAAATTATTCCACGTTATTCTAATGTTTTTATATTCAGCACGCAACATTTCTCCAGAAATAGCAAAAGTCAAATTACTTATTGTTTAAATTCTTACTCAAACGGTTTGTAATATGAAAATACTTATGTTCCTGTATGTCCCCATGCAGAAAGTATCCTTTCTTGCCATTGTACAACTTGAGAGTGACTGCATAAGCAGGAACTCTCACCCCCCTCACAAGCTCCCGTGCTTTATGCACTGGTGCACTTCCCTTATTATTTAACACGCAGCAAAAAGGTCACATGTTGCACTGCACTTTGTCATATCTACTTTGTAGTGAGCTTCCAGTTCTTCTCTCAGTGTTGTTAAAACGCAGGACTTTGGATGAAGCAAAGCATGTGCTAATGTTTGTCATGTTTACTGAAAAGAAATGCCAGCGATGTGCGTGATTCTTCCTAAAAGGTGCACATCAATCACACAGTTTCGTGTCTGTGAAGCGCACTGTAAAGGTGCTTTTATTGACATGAGCATTCTTACATGCAAGTGCACAGAATTTGACCTCTGCGTTTAATCCATCAGTCAGCACACACCTTTCGTGATACACTGGAGAAGGGGAGTTGAACCCAGGTCCTTCAATCGCAGGGACTGCTGCGTAGCAAAGCAGTAGCAGAGCTACTGCTTGCAAAGCAGGCACATATTTTTATAATTTTTTATGTTTTTGTGAGGGGAAGTAAAACTAAACAACTTAAATATTGTGGTTGCACATTGTGTTTGGGAGTTGTTTTGTATGGTCCTATGAAACCAAGGTTTAACTTTTTGGCCATAATTTCAAAAGGTACCAGTATGGTTCTCACAAACACGTCACTGCTCATCACCAAAAGAACACCATACCTCCAGCGGAGCACGGTGGTGGCAGAATCATACTTTGGGGATCTTAGTTCTTCAGCTGGAAACCAAAATGTCAGCTGGAAACCAAAATGTCAGGAAAAGCCAACTAGAACTGCTGAACTTTATTTAGGGTTAAATAGGGTTATTTGGTGGCAGGTGTGTGCTGACATCTATTTAACATGAGTTTGAATATGATCGCTTAAATTAATTTTGTAATTTTTTTTACTTCAAATCAATCATCAATGAAGCACTACCATATGCATTTGTGGTTGTTTTTTTTCTCTTCAAAATGAAAGGAGGGTGTTCATTGTTTTTTATTTTCTTATGGGTTAACTTCTTTTTACACTTGTATGACCACTAAAATATTAGAAAAATGCAGCATGAATCATCGTAATTTTTTTCATGAATCATCCTGTCGCCGGACACGTAGCAGCCTTACGGTATTTTTGCAGGCAAAAGTTCACGTTATTTTATAACTTAGTTGCACTCCACTAATCAGCAACATTAGAGATATACAGTAGGGTAATTATAGAGGTGATGCCTAGACTTTAATGGATGCTTAAACAAACAGATTTCAGATAAGTTTGAGAAGAAAAATTATATATGGCATCAAAGGGGAGGGGTTGTGAGTAATTAATACAGAGTGCAGTAAGAGATGAAGCCTAGCTCTTCTTCCCCCCGCTCCCCACACACAAGCAATTTTTTAAAATGATTATTCTTACATCCTTCCACATTATTTATCCGCGCTGTCACGCCATTGTTGTGATTATGGATGTCATGCGCTCCTCGATCAATGGGCCTGAAATTAAAGCAAAAAATGAATTTCCGCAGTGTCGGCCACATGCGCGCCTGAGCAGAAAGGGCTGATTACCTGAGGAGAGAACAACAGGAATGCAACCAGGAAGGATAGAGGGTGCACTACTTTGGGCTTCACTAGCTGGCTGTGAGATGACATTTCAAACAAGCTGCTATTCACTTTTAATTCCACAAAAGCCTTTTGGAGTTCATGGAGAATATTTGGACTTATTATCTAATATATTGCTACTTCACAGGTATTAGTGGCCATGTAATGTAACACCCATTGTCTCTGACCAGTTTAGCAGATGATGTAGTCTGAGCTCAATATGTGGGGTTGGAGTTTGGTGTCGATCGGAATTGCGTTGCTTGGTACTTTATTTAGCTACGAGAGAAGCGCCTTCGGTCGTGCATGTGTACCTAATGAAATATCCAGAGAGCAAGCTAAGGATAAAGAAACAAAAAAGTGGGGTGATATCTTCAAATGTTTGTTTTACAAACAAGTCTGCCCTTTCACTATCCTTTCACCGGAGATGGACAAACGCTTTATTTCCTCCCTTGTTTCCCTCGTCCCTCATTTTTGAATCGATTTTGCTATTAGAGGTGGAGAATCACAGAGGGAGGGTGATCGGCCAAGGGTGGCTTGACAGGCTTCTTCATCTCCCAAAAGCACAAGTTTGCGTTACATCAGCCAGGAGGCGGCGACTGTCACTAAAGAGACCCCAGTCTTAATGCGCTGGATTAATACCCTACTCTCCTCCTCTAAGAGTGGACCCACAAATAATGATAAAAAAAAAAAAAAGAAAGGCTGACCTGATGTAAAGTTCTCGCTACAACTTAAGATAAATAAGGAACATTTATTTTCTTTAAGAAATAATACAAATGTTGCTATCATAAATCCTTCATTAACTCGACAGACATTTGAAAGTAATATTTAACATTCTTTACTACCATATATGAATAAAAAACACTATTGTAGACTTTGGATAAGAAGATGTACCCTGGACTGGTTGCCATTTAAATCACAGGACATATATATTAAGGATAATTTAGAGTTTTTAAAGAACATATCAAACATTTAAAAAACGCTGTTAATTTTTCATACGTTATCAAGTTCACAATCCCGGCTTCTTTTATTTTAATTGCTAAATTAATGAGGAGTCAGCCTTTTTGTATTAGCGAGGACAGAAGTCACAGTGAGTTTTCTTTCCTGCTCTATGGTTATCATCATATTTTTTTCCATTTGTGTTTTGGCTGGCGATAAAACAACCAAACTAAAAGCAAAACACTTGGTTACTGAGCTGAAGTTGAAAGAGATGTACTCGGGATTTATAGAATTTATATTTTTCCTGAAAAATTTGAGTTTAATTGTACCTCAGAAGCGTTCAATTCAGTGGTCTCACTGTATTTGTTTTACTGCAAAGCATTTGACCTAAAGTACTTTATTTCCTCTAACTTGACACATTTCATCCATTCATTCTCCAAAGGTCAGGTTTTCAAATCAATTTGACAAATCCTCTGTGAATTATCAGAATGGTCCCAAAGCCAAGGAAGGCCCATCACTCAGCATTAACAGACAAAACGTGGAAGTGCACTGGCACTTGTGACATGTTGTCAATAAAGGTTAACATGTAGAAGACGCCAGTGATACCTGGAGGCAGCTTGTGCTCCGGTTGTGATCCGAGAAGTGGTGATGCAAACATAATGTGACGCAACGTCCTGATTTCACAGTCAGATCTGCAAAAAAATGAAAGGGAATTGATTGTAGTGATGTATTGTGTTCCTCCATCAATCACAAGCATTTCTGTATTTCCTGCTCTTTCCCCAAAAAACATTTTTTTCTACTGTCATCTCCCCTTCACAGTATCACAACGACTGCACTCATTCGCAGCTATTTATTTGCTTTATTTCCTGAGATCAGCTATAAAGAACAAACACCATTAAGCCAGCCAATCAATAAGGAAACATCAGCGCTCTGAGCTCGCCTCTCCACGCAAAATAGATTTACAGGGTCCGCACGAGTCAGATAAATCACATATTCATACATTAAATTAAAAAAATGTGATTGATAGTAATGTGGGGCGCGTGTTATATTTGTCAGAGACTGCGAAAACAATGTTTTATTGGTGCAATTCTTCAAAGTCGTGTGAAGACGTCCAACTCCGGCAGATGAGTTGTTGCTTTGGGATGGAGAAAATTGACACTCTAGCAATGGTATAATGCAAATAATGAAGTTTTCCAGCACGCTAGAAGGAAATTGATGTGTTCATCGTTCTTCAAGCCTCTGCACGCCATTCAGTGCAGAGTGTGCAGAAGTGGGCTCTTTGGCTAAGTGACACCTTATGGGATATACCAAGATTGTGTCATGCATTGCAGGGCACAGTGGTGATGGGAGCCTTCCAGAAGAGAAATATTGCAGCATGACATGGGCCAGAGTGGAAAAGGTGTGCAGGAATGGGGGAAGGGGCGCTGCCAAGGACATTTAAGAGAACTGTCAGGAGAAGTCTGATCTATTGAGGACCCTGTTGGCTGAATCTATATTTAAGCATCTGTATGTGTGCGTTGTGGATTCAAGTGCGGCAGTCACACAAGCGCACGCTGCAACACATGCGCTCGCACCCCTGGAGGCGCAAGTACAGGCGGCCCTCGCTGCGCAGGTTCAAAGATGCGAACTGGAGCTCATCCACTCGGAAAATCAAATGTTCTTTTTTTATATGTATATACAGAACAGGAGATACAACTGAGAATTATGAAGACAAAATGTGGTAAACAAGTGTTCATCTGCATAAGACTTGCACGGAAATTTTCACAAGTTATATTTGGAGACACTCAAGTGGAGAAGGTGGAGAATTATACGGGCTGCATCTTACATCACTTGAGGCGTTTTACATTCAGCATTGAAATTTTAGTCAATTGATGCTTCATGTCAGGTTGGCGAGCATGCGTATGAGCAGCGCCATCAGTGCCTCAATCTTCAGGGATTTGGTATCAAAGGTGTTTAGGCTTTGTAACAAAAACATTTGAAGGATTTGACTACAAAATAATCAAATGAAAAACAATAACAAAAAGGAGGACAATTGCTTACCTTTACTTCTGTGATTGGTTTACACACTTGAAAGGGTGCAACACAAACTGAATGTCGTAGGTTGGGTCATCAAAACAGAGTCCCCTGTAGTTTGAAACCAAATAAATAAAAATAATAAATGTGACAGTCTGCTATTATTTATATTACATAATTTGTCAAACTTGCATACTGAGGCAGTCCTGCATCAAATATTTTTGTTAGCTACTTGAGAATGAGCATTCTTACATGCAAGTGCACAGAATTTGACCTCTGCATTTAATCCATCAAAATACCTGTCTTTACAGTTGATGTTCGATAACATGTAGCGGCCAATCACGGCTCACCTGTTTCCTGAAGCTGAGCCATGACTGGTTGTTACCAGTAGCCTGGAAATCCAGACTCACTTGCGGCTTTGCCGGAGTTTGAGTCTGGTCAACCGCCCTAACAGTCGCATTTATTAGCCGAAGAGAGACAGTACTGAATGACTTATGTCATTGTTGCGGGAAAAACTTGAAGATTCATGGTGTCATGAGTCACTCTGTTTTGATATTCGAACAGCGTTATAAATCACTAAGCTCGCCGCTGTTGAAACGACTTGCGGAGAGTGACGTAGCTCATGGAGATGACGTCACGCAAATAGACGAATTTGATTGGCCGGCCTGTTTTCGGCCGGTGCTGAATCGCTGTCTATGGACGCCTGTCCAGACCCACTTTCTTTCGTGTGGCTTGCCAGGCTATGTTACCAGAGCCTTGAGCAACTGTGATGCCATTTCCAGTCGAAAGCAAGTGACAAAATGGCCGCCCCCTGAAATGAATAATGTGTGGATTTTGTTGTTTAACTTGTATTTCACTAACACAATATTAATCAGAATGCCATGTTTAGACTAGTGGGGGAACATACAACATATCATAGTAAAGAAAGCGTTTGGGTTGACCTCCCCTTTAAATTAGTTAATATGTTGCTCGTACATGTATAGTGTAACGCAATGGAACCCCCTGTTCCGGCTAACAGATGCCTCCTCTAACGAGGAGGTAGACCTACTGCCGTCACAGTCAATCTGACCTGATGTGGACCAGCATGCCTGTTAGTCAGGAGAGGGAACGTCGCCAGGCAATCCTGCCAAGGGAACGTGTGGCATGGGTACCATTACTGAAGCTTAACGATATAAGGAGTTCTCCCAATGTGCCACAGAGGGTATTCATCATGCTGCCGGTACTATACATTTTTCGATGGCCCCTAAAGGATCTGGTGGGTGCAGGAGGCCCACCCCACCCCCTTACCTCTCTTTCCTTGAGCTTCATTCATCCCTCATCTTTAGTCCAAGAAGCTGTATTTTAGGATCAGAGAAGGAGAAGAATACAACCTACTCCATGCCTGATAGTTACACTTGGTGCTGTCACTGGCTTGTGTCCGCTGCTGAGGGATGTCCATTATCGTCTAATAAAAAAATGCAAGAGCCATCCATCTGTTTTCTACTGCTCATCCTGTTCAGGGTCACAGAAAAGCTGCATGCCGTTTATCCCAGGTCACTGAAAGGCATACAACAACCTAGATTAATCACCAGTCAATAGCAGGGCATGTGCAGACCTGATCAACATTGTAAATAAGAAACTTCTGAATGTCCTATCTGGATAAATACAAAAAAAGTGACCAAAACCTTTGGCGGTTCCAGTACTGTATAACTGATAGAATCATGCGCATCATTTCATGTGAGAGCTTTAATGTTCTTTCTGAACCTTCAATATTCTGTACGACCACACCAAAGAGACCTGACACCTAAATAACATGTATAAAAAAAAAACAAGCACAAGCTCTGTCAACTTTAGGTGTTTAACTTCATTTTATAGCTTGCAGCCAGAGTGCTGCAATCCCAGCACGGTGACATCAAACTGACATTTTGGTGTTTGCATTGTATGAGTCACAGCCACCTGCCTGTGGATTTAGACCAATAGATCTCACACAATAACAGCGGAGACAGAGGAGTGCTGCTTTATGACCTCAGCACTTTCAGTTTGAAGCCTTCCAGCACCGGCCACTTTTAAATTATGGTGGGAAACGTCCTTGGGATGTGAACATCTCATTTCCAGGGTGCTCGGCGTGACACACACTGCAGGTTGTACTCGGTGGAGCGCGACATAAGAATAATGCAACTGGCAACTGTAAACGTGCACATGCCTTCACTATAGAATCTGTCATTTTTTATTGTTGTTGATTCAAATCGCTGCTTCACACAAAACACTGGATAATTCATCACCCTCTTAAGGCGCAATTCACACACAGGACCCTTTATTAGGTACACCTTCACTACCCAATGAGAGACTATCCACAAATTTGCTTTTAGAAAATGATAATGCAAAGGTATTAATTTAAGAACACGTTGATTGTAGAAGCTGTACTTTACAGTGATGCAGAACTACATTCTTCTGAGCAGTGATTCGGAACTGATGGGTCAAGAGTCAGACCCAAAAGTCACTCAATGACATTACTACTGTATTAAAGTAGATTAGCGATAAATTATGTTGTGCTCTGATTTATGTAGAAATTCGAGTTACGTTGCTGCTATATGAGCCCTGTCCAGTAACATATTTTAAGTGCATTCTGGGTCAGATTTGTCTTTTATTAACAAAATAATTTTATTCTCATAGGTGAGATTCTGTGGCTAAAATGGGTCGCAACTTGGCAATGCTGGTCTCAGGGCGATAACTACTTCAGAGTGTTGTTTCTTACAATTTGTCCCCAACACATTGTTTAATATGGTTAGAAACAATATTAGAATACACTCCATTATGTTCCCAATGTAGCTCTTCGCCACTGAAACCACAACAAACACATTGTTACATGTATAACTTTCAAACCAGAATTAGCGTGTTAAAACCTTAAATGCAAGTGCTCCTTTAATTCTTGACCCACCCATTAAGAGTTATGAATGCCTAGTATGCATATTAATATTTCTAGTAACTAGCTACAAACACAAATAAAAATAACTACAGCTAAATTATCGCTCTGACCTTACACACAGTCTGGCTCTAAAACGCAGATGTTTGACGTCGTGTTCACATGACTGATACAAGTCCTCTTAATGGCGACATATAATGAACTAAATCAAATGTAAGTGAAGAGCAGATGTCAAACATCAATGTTGTTCTCAAACCTCACACGGTTGAAACCAGGGCAGTTGAAACTCCTCGTCCTCCTCCCAGCTGATCTCCGCTCACAACGTCACAGTGAACACCTGAGGACACGCCCACGACATCACCTCCGCCTCCTCACTGGCTGTCTACTTAAATATTCACCGTGCTTGGCGCTGATTGGCTCCGATCGCCGCTCCAGAAATTTCATAAAGCAAAACCTTTAGAAGTTCAGTAACGGGATTAAGTAACAAGAAAAAAAAGACTCCCGTGTGATAACAGCGGAATCCAGCGGAGAATGAACTGAGGATAGTGCCTCTTGCTGCCTCTTGCTGCCTCTTGCTGCCTCTTGCTGGAGGTTTTAATCGGAGTTTCCACCCCCTCCCCTCTTCATCCGTGAGTACCTCATTCACTTGCCGCTGCCTTTCACCTAATGCAGGATACTTACCGAAATATGCGCAGTTGAACTTTATTCAACTAGTTTACGCATTTAAATGCACATGCATCAATATCAGAGAATCTGCTAAACCTATTCATTCTTATTTAGGAGGTGAATTGCTTCACTAGGGAGGTGTTTCTTGCAGAAATGTATAAAACGTGCAAACGAATTAAGGAATGGCGTATCATTGCCGGAAAATATAGATTCTTCAGTTTCAATATCAATATAGCCTATATGATTTCTACATTTTGGTAATGTAATTTAGATACAGTAGTACATTTTTAAATTATATTCAAAAAGTTTGCTTAAAAGTCAAGACTGTTTATTTATTAATTATTTATTAATGATGAATTGCATTAATTTAGACAGGCACGCGCAGGGCGGATGCCAAAAGTTACTGCTTACTTATTCTAAACGAGTATGACCACATACGTATTAAGATATTTTTATCAGCAGCTCACAATCTTGAAGTATACAATTTACTTTAACGTTGTTTAGATATAGGATTTACTTTTTTTCCCAATACATTTTGAAATAAGCTAATTGTAGAAAATAAGGTAATAATATTAAAAGACATACGTGGTCAAACGTCAAATGGATTCGTACTGTAGCATAACAATCCTGCAACTTCCCACAAATAAAATAATATTAATCATAAATATTTTGAAGTTTTGCCCTTATGTTTGAGACAAAAGAATGAATTGTGTACCAGTCAGTTTTGTGTCACCGCTATTTTGGAAGTGCTGGAGGACCATTTAAGTTGGTCCTTGCTGGATAAATTACATCTTAACTTTAATGGTGATGGCTGATTACTGTGAGTGAAAGTTAATTGTAATTCGCTGGGACTAGTCCAGCTCTGCGTGTGCGTGCGTGTGCGCGCGTGCACTGCATCGGGGGTGTCCTTCACAGCGAAGAGATTCTGTGAGCGTGTTTTGAAAGTGAACATCTTCACTGGCTCTTTGTCGCAGTGTTATCAGGATGAGAGCTGAGCATGAACGCTCCACAAGGCACATGCTGATGCTGCACGCTGCCGTAATGGCCTCTTAATGCCAGTATAAATAACCCAAAGTGAAAACATTTCTCGGGCCTGAGACGACACATTTTCCCGAGGCTATTTCATGCTATTTGACTGTTTTACTTAAAGAAGGAAAAAAAGGATGCTTCTTGTTCGCACACAATGGGAGGAAGATAGCAGTTAAGCACGCATTATATCTTGAAAAACAACTGAGTGCACATAACTGTCCAGGACTTCTTGCACTTAGTTTAAAGTCCTGCTGTAACTTTAGTTTAAAAATTGAGATTTAGTGTTGTGAATGCAGGCTGGGCGTCCTTGACTGGAAAAGGCATCACCCTACCATTTTATCAATGCAGTCCCCTGTGGTTTCACACACTCATCTGTCTTTGGACTTACTTTCCTTATTTCAGGACATTGACTAAATTATGGGGGGCATTTTTTAAGAATGGACTCACTGCAAAATACAACCTCTGTCCAGCTTTAAAATTAAAGCCCCAAACTTTTCATCTATTTACATTGTACAGTAATGTACACCTACATTTAACGACATAGTGGCCCACTTCAAGAAAGTGAAAATAAGTTGGACTGATTTCATCCTTCAGGAAAAACTTTGCCTTGGCCACGTTGGCAAACGAATAGCCCAAAATGTCTGTTCTCCAATTGGCTTGGTGCAATTAATGAGTTTCCATATTAGGAATAGCACCTGGTACTAGTATACCTGGTTAGCCAGGGTTCAAAGCATGCACAGCTGGTAACAAATGAGTGACAAACAATTATTATCACAAAATTCAAACACACATGCTAACATTAGTTTGCCTAACTTGTGAGCTTAACTAACATGCATCTGGCCTGTCTCCTCTTGAATAAAATGTGACACCTTCTTTGTTATGCCAAGAAATAAACACAGGAGATGTCCTCCATTGTTGTTGTTTGTTAGCATCATTGGTTCTGGCGTGTTCAGTGTGGTGTGGTTTTCACAGTTTCCTGCTGTACTATTTTGGAGAGGAAAACCAAGGACAGAGTAACTGAGCTGGTACTTTGAAGTAGACTCTTAATGGGTCCACCAGAAAGTGTGTCCAAATAGTACAGTGCATGAGCTTGTATATAGCCCTTTTCTAATGCTTTTTTAATTCACACCTCCTCTTGATGGCCTGACGGTAAACTGTTCCTCGATGGTTTCAAACTGTCCCCCTCATTTGTCATCACCTTCTGGTCTAATGGAGGGAAACTTGCCTTATCTGGAACCTCCATTGTTGTTAATTAACTTGCTAACAGCTAGAGGCTACACAGCCTCTAGCGAGGGATAAGGACGGCTGGGCATTGTCGGCCCCGGCGATATTTCTGCGGTTGTCAGCGGAGGTGCTTCCTCTCACGGCCGATGGGCTTTTGAGAGTATTACTCAAAGCGCAATGTGCTTTTTATCTTAAATTGAATTGTTGAGCGAGATGTTAAAGAGGCATCAATCACCGGGTGGCTGCACGCTAGCATCGGGGGTTCGGAAGCTGCAGCAGTAAAGCAGCCATGGAGCGATGACGAAGGCTGCCTGCATAAATCTGCAGGCTGGGAAAATCAAGTTGTCAGCTTGTAAACGCCACTTAGTGTGTGTGTTTGTGTGTGTGTGTGTTTTGCAGCACTGTTGATGAGTGTTTTAGTTCAACTTTTAGAAGGTGACCTTCTGCTTTCCATTCTTCCCCTCAGGAATATTTGTCTACTCTCCCAACTTTTTTTTTGTTTTTTACCTGCCTGAACATTACAAGCCAATTGGGTCAAATCCTCCTTGCTCACCTTTTATCTGGTGACCGCTAATAGGATTCTTAAACCTCACTGTGTCCTAGTATCCAACGACGACTTCCCAATTTAGAGGTGGCCAGCATCCCTTGGGAAACAACACCTTAGGTCTGTTGTGTCGGGTCATATCACTTTCCCCCATGTTCTCACTCGGCCTCACGCTGAGACGCTGCTCCCCGTATGGATTTTTTGTCCTGCAATTCCTCAGCCTGTCTTCACGTGATGGGTTGTTCACTTTCTAAGTCTGCAGAATGCGGCTGAGTGCAGTGCTATATCTTCATCTTTATGTCTGAGCGCAGCAAAAAGCTCGGCCAAAAATGTGCCGTCTCTCGACTCACAATAGATTTGGAGAATTAGCAACACGGGCCGCGTGTTGTCGTTTGCAAACACACGATTTACTGTTATTGTGCGATTCTCATTTGCTCGAACCGCTCGGAGAAATATGTTGTCGTTCATAATGACCACATAGAGATAGCATTGGCATAAGTCATTTGAGAGGAAGGAACTTTGTAGCTCCAATACAAGTTGACACAAACGAGCACAGAGTGAGAGAAGTGAACATTATAGCTCAATAGTGGTGAGATATAAGCAGTTAGCAAATTGGCACTGAGTCATGTCACATCTTGCACAGGACTGTGCAAAAGTCTTAGGCTAACATTAAACTTACTGTTGTCACAATGCTACAACTTAAATGTCACTTAATAGTGCAAAGGCTACTAAGATGAGCAATTTGTACAGCTGTTCTTAGTTAGCAGCATGCTAGCTGGCAACGCCATTTGGATTGCTGGGATGGTCGGACCCATTGACGTAATTGTGAATAAAGCAGTGAAAAAAACTAACATCCTCAGGTGCAGCTTAGAAAGTAGGGTCAAGCTTTGTTAAACTAAACGGTCTAACCTAGCCTTTAGGAGATTTCCTTGTTATTGTAACACGTTGTTTGCAAATGTGTATTTTTATTTACTTGTAATTGACAAATTTGTTTTGTGAATTATTACTTTTGGTTTTGTATTTTAGTTTACATGCTGAAGTGTTTTGTGTACTGCGCATGTCATGATCCGAAAAGAGAGAGAGGTGTAACTGAGCGAGCCTCGTTAGAGAGAGTGGAAAAATAAATTGAGACGTGCATGAAACTTGTCCCGTCGTGTTTGGTTTATTTAGCAAGAAAACACCAGAAAACATCATAAACTCGAAACTATTTGTAGTCCGCTTTTTACCCACCCTCCGGAACGACAACAACATCCTAGGGTTACATTATGTTACACTCGGGTGACCATATTTTAATTTCCCAAAAATAGAACAATCGGCCCGGCTCGAGATACATAAATGATACTCAAAGTTTACTTAAAGATGCTATACACAAGTATTTTAACATGTCGTCACTGCTACGTGAAAAACATTTTTTTTTTACGTTTTTTGGGATGTCTGCATTCAGTTTTATCCCCAAAACATAAAAAAATTTTTTTTAAATAATACAAAAATGGACATAAGCGTTTTTCACATAGCAGCCGTGATATACAGAAAATAAAACAAAAAAATAATAAGTGTCTTTACAAGTCTTTCAAGTCTACAAATTAATAAATAATGACTTAACGTTCTAAGCACAACCTTTTTTGCTCCAGCGATGGACCATTTTTTTTTTTTTCATGGGGTGGGTGGGGATGGAACCTCCACCCTTCGGGGTTTGTGAGTCCATTGCGCTACCGGTGATCTAAAATTCTGGACCGCCATTACGGCTCAGGACTGCATTAGAACGGTTCGTAAAATGCTGACCTACTTATTTTCTTTCAGAAAAGTTAAATACTTTCAAAAATAAAAAAATAATATATATATATATATATATATATATATATATATATATATATAAATATATACACATATATATATATATATATATATATATATATATATATATATATATATATATATATATATATATATATATATAAAACAATAATACTACGCACACACAAAACCCGCCGTTCTTCTTTCCCTAATCCCTACATCCGTGATGGCTGACTTGGGAGCAGTCCGCAGTCTACCAGTCGTACAACACGGTGCACTACGAATCCCATTTGTCGCACAATGAAAACCGGACATTTCAGGAATTTATAACCCCCTGGTGAACGCACAGAATGGATGTAAAAAAGTGGCCATGTCCACGCAAAACGGTCACCCTTATGTTACATATTCCCAAGCCTTTCCCTTTTGTCACGATGCTAAGGATGGACATTTTCATGATCAATCAACAATTCATGTACCATTATATATATTCTTAATCAAAAAACAATTTGTTTTTTTTTTATGTATGTGTATGTATCATCGGCAACTCCTGAATTAGGGCATACCAATCACTGTAAATTATTGTGTCCACACTGTTAATCAGGTCTTCATCGAAACATAATGGGGTCTTGACCCATGCAAACTACAAACCTACAAACTTTTAGCATAATCCTGCTAATTGTATGTGTCTAACTGCTACTGTCATCAACGACGTCAATGGTAAACCTGAGTCTGTTCCTCTCTTCAGGTCACGATGTTTTGGTTTGTTCTGTTCCTGCCTGCACTTTGCTCGACGCAACGTTCAGAGCCCATGTTCTCAGCCATAACCAAGGCGCTGCTTCCTCCCGACTACGACAACAACCCCACCCAGCTGAACTACGGCGTGGCCGTCACCGACGTCGACGGGGACGGAGACCTGGAGGTGTTTGTTGCAGGGTAAGTGAGTCGGTGAAAATTAGCGAGGTACTTTGTGAAATGATTCCAGCCTTAATGCTTCTCTCACAGTGGCGCCAACATTGTTTAATTTTGCCCATTACACAAATTTGAACAGATGATTGAACTTGTGAGTGATAGCTATCGAAGTGTGGATTGGAGGTGCACTTCATTTTCTGAGCTAAAGGTTGAAGACAAAGGCAAAAGACTTAAAAAGACTTAGCGCTCACTCATGTGATGATAATGGATGAGATTGGACAGAGCACCATTGATGGAGATGCTTTGGCAAGCTTGCTTCTAACCAATGAAGCGGCGATGAATCCCTCACAGGCTGTAGATAGATGGATGCAAATGGCCGCGCCTCATAAATGTCTTTTCTGCAAAGGCATCCCATTCAGCAGCGATTCTGAGCGAGAGGGCATCACATTAGAAGAACATCATCACAGCCTTCATTTATATGACAGTATTGACATAATGACCTTCAGTGGCAAAGTTGAGAGTTTCACTCAAATGTTCGCTACTTTACGTTTTAATAGACCTTTTAAAAGGCAAGGAACCATAATTAGTCACTTGGAAAACTTTGATCAACACTTCTTTAGGAAGATTTTATCTTAACCCTATAAAGCCTGAACCATGAAAAATATGAAAGAAACAATTCAGATTCTTTGTAAATAGAGTATTTACTGGTTATTTTGAACAAACAAAATTATTATTATTATTTTTTAATCAACTTCCGCACACGACTTTTGATTTGTGTCATATTTGATGCAGCACAATGCTTTAAATTCGTACATTTATAACTGTCAAAAATATAATAATAAACAGATATATCAAACATTAGTATTTCCAAAAATCTGAAAGAACATTTCCCACTATTAACAAGTATAGGTGTCTCTCCTTTCTCAATTCGGCGATCTTGCAAGGTCGCTGTAAAAGCCATCAGCTGGGTGATACTGCCCTCTAATGGATTATTCGTGCAATGCATGTGTCAGATCATATACGTCAGGGTTTCAATGGGAAAAAATATTTTACTCATGAAATAGAGGGCTCAAAATGTCTTGGATTTAATATGATACGTTTGGCTTTATAGTGTTAAAGGAGACATAATTTATTAGTTTTGTTATGGCATAGGCAGCGTAGCACAATTTTTAGATTCAGATTCAGCGTTCCGCTGATATGTGTGGTGGATATCATATTTTATTCAGAAATATGACAATATCGAACCCTTGTATAAATCAATTCATTTAATGTGTTATTATCTACGAAAAATACATTTACCAAAAGAAAGAAAACTCTAAAGTGAGACTGCCCTGTGCTAGACTTGTTCTGGGCACAAAAATAGGGTTAAAAAACTAAGAAAATATACTAAGAACAATGGATGGATGAAAAACTAACTTCAGATTTTTTATATAAAGAACCAGAGGACAGTTTGATGTAACATATGTTGTACATGACAAAAAAAAAAGATGATGACGATTTTTCTTATTGTTCTTTACTGGTTCCATGTTGGCAGTTACAACGGTCCTAATCTGGTGCTGAAGTTCGACAAGCAGAGAAGGAAACTCGTCAACATCGCCGTGGACAACCGCAGCTCCCCATTTTACGCCCTGAGAGACCGCCAAGGCAACGCTATCGGGGTAACAGCGTGTGACATTGACGGAGACGGTCGGGAGGAGATATACGTACTCAACACCAATAACGCCTTTTCTGGTAAAAGTACACCCGAATGAGGAAAATAAGTATTTCCAGTCATGTGTCAGGAACGTTTTGCTGCTTTGAGTGTTTGTCAATTGAATACCTAAAGCATGCTTGCTTCAGCTTTTTACCAACATATTTATTGTTACATGTTTCCATTGTACACAAAAAAACAATAAGCATTTTCTAAGTTTTAAAGACCTGCATTGGAAAACAAATTACATTGTGCAAAAAGTCGATACTTCTTCTGAACTTCTGCAGTTTACTCAGGCATGCCAATTGTATTTCGAAAGCTCAAGTCAATGAAAAAAAAAAATACTGAGAATGTGGCCACACCTTTGCACAAGACTGAGATGTGGATATGAGTAGTGGTTAGCAAGTCTGCCCTACAGTTGTGAGGTTCATGGTTTGAATCAATATCATCCAGTCGAGCCAAAACAAAGATGAAATTAAGCCCTTAGCTTATCTTTTAAACAACATTGAGTTTATAACAGCATCTTGGTGACTGAGTGATTAGCATGTCTGTCTCAGAGTTGAGGTTGTGTGCACATTGGAAATTGCTTTACAATCAAATCGAGGTCAGCTTTTCTATTTTATAAGCTAATAACTAGTTTTATATATACACTACAATAATTACATTGAAGGTGAATTTTGTTTCCCGATTTTGTGTTGCTTTTAGCATTTGCCTCTATTGCCTAATGGGCAAGCCGGCTCTCCTAGTGAGGATAAGCACTACACACTGTATAACGCTGGATGGATCGACTTTTTCCATTTTGACAATCTTTGCATTTGCTTTAAGGACGTGCGACATATACTGACAAACTGTTCAAGTTCCGAAACGGACGATTTGAGGATTTGCTGAATGATGACATTAACGAACACAGGGACGTAGCCAATCGTATGGCTGGACGCTCAGTAGCCTGTGTGGACAGAAAGGTAAACACACACACACATTCACAAATTACATTCACGCATTGTCAGTGTACATGCATGGTTGCCGCTGTTTGTTTACCAGTGATAATTCATGCCCTGCCTGCGCCGCCCTCCTCAGCTTGTGCTATGACACTTCATTTGGGGAGAATGTTGGGCCATTTTCTCTCCTCTGTCCATCGCCAAGCAGTGTAATTACAGAGGCCGGTGCTCGTTTGTTTTATAGAACATCGTGCGAGGGGATGAGTGATGACTGCTCTTTGCCCAGTATCATTTTCTCTATTTTTCCATTTCGACCCTTTTTCATTTCTTTTCCGCCTCTTTTACTTTCTCTGACGGACTCTTTCTTTGTCTCTTATCGCACGCTGACTTCCAATCTAGGGATAAAGAAGCTAATAGTCGGGAGAGGACAGTTTGGTTCGCAATAGTTATTTTTTTTCTTCCAACCCGCAGTCCCATATCGCTGAGCACTGATGGGTTGTGTGTCTGCCACCCCGATTGGAAAGATATCTACGTGTAATGGCGTAATACCTTAAGAGCCAGCCAAAGAGGCGCTGTGTGTGTTCTTCCGTGGCGGTTCCAGGAGGCTGATGGGGAACATGCATTCATTAAATTATATTCAAACGCACAACAAAAGATGTGGCAATGTTGAGCAGTTGGTGACTAATACATGCATGTAGTCTTGTCTGTTCAAAAATAAGCTATTAGGCACCACTTTGCATTTTAGGATGTATACATTGCTTAGACATTAGTTATCACTTTACAAATTCTTCAAGCCATCAGATATTCCACACATTTATCTGCATTTGCAATTTTTGTACTCAGGTTGCTATCTTGCAATATTTCAGCACAAGTGTTAGCATAGCTTAGCAACTCATAGCATTAGCATTTTATCTAGTCTTAATAGAATGACTTGTCTTAATAGCAGACTTCAAGTATGATCCTTGTTCATCTCCTGGAGAACACTTTGTACGCAGATTGTTTGATTTTGTTACATGCTAGTTAACATTTGACCTACCTTAGAAGGCTTGAGCACTTTAGCTCCTGTCCATTGAGCCAATATGTTGCCATGGATCCGCCCAGGGGCTTGTTAGTTTCTTGTTAGTTAGATTTTTGTTGGAACAAAGTTAAGAATTCGACAAGGCAAGTATGACTCCCGACAAATATCTGTTACAAATGTTGGTTTACAGGTTAGCAAATGTTAGCGCTTCATCATAGATATTTTATTAACAGAATACAGCGTCCTTTTGCTCCTTATAAATGACAGTGGATAATAGCTTGAACTTACATAATAGTGAGCCAACATTCATTTGTGTTAAAAGCAATTTACAGCTAGTAAACAAAGATTTTATGTATAGTGATAAACTATTACTAACCCTTTTAACTCTCCACCTATATCTTAACCATAACCAATAGATAGATAGATAGATAGATAGATAGATAGATAGATAGATAGATAGATAGATAGATAGATAGATAGATAGATAGATAGATAGATAGATAGATAGATAGATAGATAGATAGATAGATAGATAGATAGATACCTTTTTCGTCCACTAGGGAAATTCACAATTGTTTAAGTGATCAAGTTCTCTCAAAGTGCAACATAAAATTGATACATGGTGGGGAAGGGGGACAAGTGTCATTAAGAGGCAATAAGTTCTCATAAAATAAAAAAAATCATAATACTCACAAAATACTTAACAGATTATAAAATTAAGAACAGATCAATATGGTGCCATTACCTATTCAATGAAGTCTAATATAGGAGCCATGCAGGCACTTAAGCCGGCACCCAACATGTACTTTGCAAAGCTGCATGTCACACTCATCACACTGGCAATTGCACTGACAGAAATTAGCCTTGGGCAAAGACTTATTGAAAAATCATTGACTTTTAGGTTTGTTAAGTAACTTCCAGGTCTTTCATTGCAGCTCAGTCTCATTTTTCACGCTGTAAGGGCGTGTGTGTGCGTGCATGTGTATGTGCGGGACTGTGTGCATAATACTGTCGCGAATACCTCCAACCTCAGCAGGCGGCAATGTGACACTTGATGACATTAAAAAAGAAAAAAGAAAAATAGAAACTACATCATTTGTGTTTCGTGTCCTGCACAAATACCATGTAGGTTCGACACAAATGGTAAAACTGTGAGCGTGTTTTCTCATACGCATGCGTTCTCATTGACTGAAATATGTTTCGGCCTGGTGGGAAAACTCATCGGAATCAAGCGGGTGGTCTATTAGTGTGGTTCCGTTTGTGTCTGCAGGGGCTCTGACTGATAATGGAGTGTGAAATTAATCTCCAAAGGGAGGCGGGGGAAGGGGGTATAAGCAAGGAAACTGGTAAAGGGGTTTGATTAAAAATGTTTTTTTCCCCCTTTATTCTACCGATTTAGGGTTAGAGAAGGATGGAATCAAAACTTCTAAGTTGATTTTAGATGACTGGTTCCCTCGCATATTCTAACACACCCAAATAACGTAGTCGTTGCTTTTCAATTTTGCAATATTGTATTTTTCTGATGCCGCAGTTACCAAAACAAAATGCAGCCATGGGCGGAGCACAAGTTAAAACTGGAAGCTGATTGGCTGAACATGCTGCAGGGCAGGATGATGAGACAAAACTATCAGTCGTTGAACAGTAAAGTTTGTTCAGTTTAATATGTATGAGCATGTTTTCCATTTTCACAGATGACCATCGGCAATGTCTACATGGAAACAAGAAATCTCTCTCTCTCTCTCTCTCTCTCTCTCTCTCTCTCTCTCTCTCTCTCTCTCTCTCTCTCTCAGTTTCAGTGTTTTTGTTTGAGACCATTTTCAAATGTTTGGCTTTGCCGTTTTATTGTATGTGTTAAGAAGTCAAAATTCCAGTGTTTGCCACAGATTTGAAATCTACTTGTGTGGGGGGACTCGTCTCCTCTAGCCACACGATCCACAAAGTGATGGCAAACTAACATTTTCACAGATGACCATCGGCAATGTCTACATGGAAACAAGAAATCTCTCTCTCTCTCTCTCTCTCTCTCTCTCTCTCTCTCTCTCTCTCTCTCTCTCTCTCTCTCTCTCTCTCTCTCTCTCTCAGTTTCAGTGTTTTTGTTTGAGACCATTTTCAAATGTTTGGCTTTGCCGTTTTATTGTATGTGTTAAGAAGTCAAAATTCCAGTGTTTGCCACAGATTTGAAATCTACTTGTGTGGGGGGACTCGTCTCCTCTAGCCACACGATCCACAAAGTGATGGCAAACTAACATTACATGCGGTATATCCGGTCGCGACACGTAAAAAAATAAATATATATATATATATTTTTTTTTAATACGGGTGGTACGGTGGTTGACTGATTAGCACGTCTGCCTCCCAGTGCAGAGGACGTGAGATCGAGTCCGGGCTTGGCCTTCCTGGGTGGAGTTTGCATGCTCTCCCCGTGCCTGTGTGGGTTTTCTCCGGGTACTCCGGTTTCCTCCCACATTCCAAAAACATGCACAGCAGGTTGATTGAACACTCTAAATTGTCCCTGGTTGTGATTGTGAGTGTGAATGGTCGTTCGTCTCTGTGTGCCCTGGATTGGCTGGCAACCAGTTCGGGGTGTACTCTGCCTACTGCCCAAAGCTAGCTGAGATAGGCTCCAGCAACCCCGCGACCCTTGTGAGGAATAAGCGATTAAGAAAATGGATGGATGGATGGATATTTTTAATACATTTTCTTGAAGACTTCTTGGGTGGTGGCCAGTTTACTTGGGTGGCCTGCCCAAGTATTAACATGGTGTGGGAAACACTTTTTACATTTCTAAAGGACATATCGATCATGAACTAAATGGGAGCACATTACAAATAGCTAGCTAACTAACCCCATAATGATCATATGATACTATACTACTGGCCTCGATCCTAGCTACTGTATATCTAGCCAAATTATTAATAATAGTTCAACTCATTCCGATCTTTGATACGTTAAAACAATAAATTAAATACAAATTCTTTACAAAAGTATTTCAATGCTGTTTATGTCTGTGAGGCTTAATTTTGGAAAATCTAATTTATGAAACACCCCAGTCCACTTATCGCTCATCACTTTCTTTACAGTTAAAAACTTTAGACTGGTGAGCGTAACTGTACCACTCAGTGCAAACGTGGCTATGGCAACAACAGAAACAAGGTCAAACATTAAAGTCAGACTATAGACTATTGATTGTCCATTTAGTCAAGGCATAGAGGTGGAATGTTTCACTCCGTTTCATTTAGTGTGGAAGAGTCTTGATTTGCTGTAACAAATTGACTTCAGTGGCATTGGACTTTCAAGGTTTTATTAAGCTCAAACTGTTGTATGCTCAATAGATATCAGCGGGTCAAAAATTGCACACATTCGCCTTTCAATTAACTTTTTGTTTGGACTGTTTTCTTGAAGAAAACGAATGAAAATTGTTAAGGTTGAGCGCAAACAGGAAATTGTTTTTGGTCTGAGATGTTCAAGAAATTTAAGTTTTTCAACACTATGATATCACAAAATTGCTTTGTCTTTGTCACTGGTAGGGTGCTGGCAAGAAACATCTATAGACAGACAATAAATCTTCACGCACAACTCTTGCTAGATATATGGTCGGGACCCTAAAATGGGTCCTGGGTCTTTTTTTTTTTTTGTCAAATGCTGTAAGCCATTATATTAATCATCAAGCAGGCACACATCACTAGTTATAGCACAGTATCGTTTGCCGACACATTTTTTTAAAATCAAACAACAATTTCATTTAATGTAAATGTATTTTTTCTCTTGCAGGGCACGGGCCGTTATGCCATCTACATAGCAAACTATGCCAGTGGCACCGTGGGCCCACATGCGCTTATAGAAATGGACGAGGCAGCGAGTGACCTTTCGCAAGGCGTCATCGCCCTCTCCAATGTGGCCGAGCAGGCGGGAGTCAACAAGTTCACTGGTGGGTGAAGTTTGCGTGCGTGTCTTTGCGTGTGTGTAATAAAGACTTTTTGGCTCATCCAGCACCAAAGCAGCCATGGTGTGATTTACACAGATGTGTGCAGAGGAGCATGTGCTTGTTGTACACATAGAGTCTAAAATATTGGAGCAACACAGGATGACAGAGTTGAAGTGGTGCCAGGTGGGAAGAAAAAAAAAAGTGATGTTGTGATTAATTGTAGTGGAGAAGGAAGAGGAGGAGAATGTCAGTCGGCTCTTTGTTAGCTGTTTACTCCAGTCAAAGTCACGAGAGGCGAAGGGGAAGGGCGGCACGTACGAACTGAGACGACATCTATCACTACAGCTGGCATCTTAGCAGTTCACTCGACTATGTATTTTATGTCTGAGTCCTTTAGCCAGTCCAATTACAAACAGTCAGTCATATAAAACATGTCAGATGGGACAACAGGCAGCATTATATATATCAAGAATATTTCTGCAAAAGACGGCAAAGGTTGTTTGATTGCTCAACTGCAGATGTCTGTTAGCAGGAGGCCTTTATTTGTACAAATGCATTTTTCGGTAATATTTAACAATATTACTGGATTATTATAATGTATGCGAAACTGTAATAGTTAAAACAAAAAAGCAGTTCAAGAGAAAGTGTAACAGAAACAACTGAGGCAGATTGGGATGCACCCATAAATGTAAACACAGCTTTGCAGAGTGATCATATGTCTACGAGAACGCTAAGCCATGCGCTCTCGACAAAACCATCAATTGAAATACTGGCAGGTAACTCAACTTAAAGTAACACAGTTAAACTTGAGACTGGTGCTGTCACGATCGAATATTTTTAGACTCAATTAATCTATCGACTATTCAATCGATTAATCGACTAATCAGATTCATTTTATTTTTGCATTAAAGTGTATTAAAGAAAGCATTTTTCCTCTTGATTATTGTTTATCAACCAGTGATTGGTGTTCATTTCACCCTTCGTATTAGTAAAGTGATTAAAAAAGGGGGGATCGATGTTGTATTATGTTGACGGTTCGGTCATTGTTTTCCAAAGTAAAAACAGATGTTTTCATATGTCTTATTTTGATTTAAACACAAAAGATAATCAATATTCTTTCATGAAGGACTACAGAAATCAGTCAACAATTATTGTTGATATACTGAAATTTGAACCATTTTAAATAAAAAAAAAAGGCTCTTTTTTTTCAGTGTAGCTCTAATATTAATAAGAAAATGTTCATGTTAAAATGGTTCAGTTTGGCTAGCAAAAACTGCATGCTGCTGCTACATAAGTGCCATTTAAAAGGAAGTGCTTACCCTTGAAACAATTTGTTTATATCACAACCTCTAACTCCCTCTCCCTCTCACTTGAACAAACAGCTCACATCTGCCAGGACAAAAAAAAAGCGTGTGATGGATACTTGCTTTGTTGCAAAGACAGCACAATAAATGACAACGTGGACCATTTTGCCGGTGATTTCTGTCTTTGATAAGCGACGCCCTCGGGAGTTAAACCGCGCTTGGTTGTAGGCCGTCATTGAAAAGTCCTTAAAATTCATCCGAGTACGTTTTCAGCGATGGTGTGTTGACAAACCAATCTTCATCACATTCATTTTTACAAGAAAGATGTCATCAAAAGCGGGCTGCAGGAGCTGTGCCAAAACAGTTGTGAATGATATACAATACAATAGATGGCTTTTTCATCACAACGTTTTCAGGAGGGGACAGTCGGCGAAGTTGTGTATCAAAATGGCAGGGCAGTCACCTCACTAATGTCACTGGGAAATACAGGTCTGCTCTTGAATGCGTCTTGAAGCGGCAAACGACAGTCAGCGTGTTTGGACTCATCAGCGTTTAAGAGCTGCTGTTCATTTTGCGTTCATCTCTTATAATTTTCCACGCAGGAGGCCGAGGTGTGGTCGTGGGGCCCATCGTGAGCCAGAGCTACTCTGATGTGTTTTGTGACAACGAGTATGGACCCAACTTCCTGTTCCGAAACAACGGAGATGGAACTTTTACTGACGTGGCGCAGCAGGCTGGTAAGAAGAAAGTAACGGTTTAAAGATCCTGACAGACTTGGAATAATAACTTGTCTGTTAGGATTTTTTTTTCACAAAATAAATAAATGAAGGTGTCAAAATCCCTCCTATACATTTCATTCTTTGGAAAATCCCAAATGCTATTAATATGCAAATAATGTTAAGTAAACCGATGGCTATAAGATGTTGCCGCTAACACTGAAACATTTTTTTTTTTTTGTGCGCCGTTGACTTCAGATTTGAGACACTTGTGTAATTCTTGTTGCTCCAGTAATACATTCCACCAAAGAAATGTGTAATAAGCTCACTTTACCGATGTCATTAAATAATTGTTAACCAAAACAGCAGCACCCAAGTCCAAGGAAAATTAACAGTCTCTCAGATTAATTGCAGAGCAAAATCTTACCGCATGTTACCCAGTAATAAAGATGACTTTATGTCACAGGTGTCAAACTCAAGGCCCGGGGGCCATATCCGGCCCACTACATAAATATAAATACGACTCGTGAAGGCAAATCATGTGTTGATGTCATCTTTCTTGCTGAATACAAGATCGCAAATTGTCTTCACTTTTAATAATAATAATAATAATAATAATAATAATAATAATAATAATAAGCTGCGATTGGCTGGCAACCAGTTCAGGGTGTACCCCGCCTACTGCCCGAAGCCAGCTAGGTTAGGCTCCAGCGCCACCCGCAACCCTTGTGAGGACAAGCGGTTAAGAAAATGGATGGATGGATAATAATAAGCTATTGCAAGCATTTTTTTCAAGCAAAAAAACACAAGTATATGTATTTGTACCAGTCTGCAACAGTTGTTGTAATTGTAGTACTGTCTTAAAGGGGCAGTCAACCTTGAACATTTCTTGACAATAATAATTTTATTTGTGACCTCACTACTTGTCATGGTCTGTGTTTTGGTTTTGTTTATGGGTCATGTTTTCCTTGTGTGTCTCCCTTTGTCAATGTCTCGTCAAGTTTTATCATGTCCTCCTGTGCTTGTTATCCCGGTCCCTGGTGTTACCCAATCGGCTCCCAAAGCCACGTGTTTCTTGTCCAGGTGTCCCTCGTTGTCTCGTTACTATGTGTATTCCTTGCTTTCTTTCAATCCTTGTCGAGTTATTGTCGCTGTCACACCCATGCCATGTCCCGTCGTCATAATTTCCTTGCTTAGCCGTGTTCCTATTTGGTTTGTTGCTTTGACTTGTGTTTTTGAATATTGTTGATTTTGTTATTTTCGCCAAGTACCTTGTTTGCCTTTTTCTTAATTAAATCAATTTTTTGACTGCATCCTTGCCTGGCTGCTTTTGCTCCCTTCATTTGGGTCCTCCACTAAACTCCACTCTTCTGACAGAATGACTAGATTCTGAAGGACACAGCGGGGGCGCTGTCATGCCACAAAGAAATACTTGCCCGGGAGCTTTGACAATAGCATTATTGGACGAAGCCCTGCGGCACTTGGCTTTGGCTGGTGGCGCTCTGGGTGGCAGGTCGAACAGCCCCAAGTCCCCGAACCACGCCTGCCACAGCCCCAAGTCCCCGAACCACGCCTGCCGCAGCCCCAAGTCCCCGAACTACGTCTGCCGCAGCCCCAAGTCCCCGAACCCCGTCTGCCACAGCCCCAAGTCCTCGAACCACATCTGCCGCAGCCCCAAGTCCCCGAACCACGTCTGACGCAGCCCCAAGTCCCCGAACCACGTCTGCCGCAGCCCCAAGTCCCCGAACCACGTCTGCCGCAGCCTCAAGTCCCCGTCCCGGCTCCACGGCAGCCTCAAGTCCCCGTCCCGGCTCCACGGCAGCCTCAAGTCCCCGTCCCGGCTCCACGGCAGCCTCAGTCTCGAGCCTTTTCGCCTGTGCCGCTGCAGCCCCGGACATCCTTGCCTCAGCCGCTGTCGTGCCAAGTCTCTTTGCCTCTGCCATGGCGGTCTCAAGCCCATGATTGTGGACAGGCGGCGCACGTCCCGCGGCCGACCTCTGCTCCTGGTCCGGCGGCGCATGCTCTGCGGCCGTCCTCTGCCCTTGCTGCGGTGGCATACAATCTGCTGCCATCTTCCAGTCCTCGCCAGGCTGCACCCATGTTTGGCCTTCTGATGCCCCTTATGCTGAACTTTGATGGGTGGGCTGTGTTCCTGCCTCTCTGCCCCCTTCTGCCAGCCCTCGTTTTGGGACTCTTTGCGTTTTCGTTTGGACATCTGGGATCTGTTCCTTAAAGGGGGGAGGGGGGGTCTCATGGTCTGTGTTTTGGTTTCGTGTATGGGTTCCCTTTTAAAACATTGGCATAGTACTGTATCAATGTGTCTTATTAGGAGTGGAGGACCCCATGCAGCATGGCAGAGGCGTAGCCCTTGCGGACTTCAACCGTGACGGAAAGACGGACATCGTTTACGGAAACTGGAACGGACCTCATCGTCTTTACATGCAACTTAACAACCGTAAGCAGAGGTTCAAGGTGAGGTTCTGCGTATGCATACATATTCCACGCACATCAATGAGTCAAGGCAAAGAAAGTAGAAACATTGGAACCTCAAAAGTTAAACGACTCCATTAATCATGATATTTCTATCTCCGTTATTTCAAATGGCATCCTGGAATGAATTGTGTAAGACCTTGAAGATTCCACTATTTTAAAGCTCAAAAAGTTGAATTTTAAAAACATGTTGATATTTACGTGATTACTTAAGGATGCTGAGTAATTGTTTTGGAGTGATCAAGTGCAGTCGTTGTAGCAAATAATTGATCCAAGGTGCTGATGTGAGCCTTTGTTCTACTGCCAGAATCAATGTCAAAGGAACGCACCTTTACGATGCAGACAGAGGGTGTGAATAGTTGACCAATAATTCTATTGACATCTGTTCAAGAGATGATCAGCTGTGTGCTATGCATGAGATGACGCTAGCTAAAATGAGTTTGAATGGGCGGAGGCAGTCGGCATCCTTCATGGATGAGATAAATGTCAATGGAGATGGCTTTTATGAGGGTCAAAGAAGGGGTTATTGAGTGACCCACAGCCTGAAGATAATTCCATCAACATGACACAAACACACACATTTATACATGTTCTCATAAATACACACACACAAGACAAATTGGATAAGCTGTCCAATGTTTTTCCTTTTTTTTTTTTTTTCAATTATTATTCCTCAGACAAAGCTTGTTAAACCAGGAGCCCACAACAAATTTAAAATGGCTCCCACCCACCCAGGCTGACATTCTTGCATGCTGTGCTGACCTTTGGCTTGCATAATGAAGCTGTTGTATCACTCCAGTAAACCGCTAATTAAATTGGGCTGAAACAGCAGCTTGCCACCGCAGTCGAAAGTGCAGATTAGGCCTGTTTGGGCTTTAATTAAAATCTATTACTGCGCTTTTCTTTCTCTCTTTCTTCAATTGTTGGAACACGCAAATGCACGTACACGCACGAACATTACATAGTTTACCCACAATAATGTATAGGATCGTCAAACACATGCAAATATCATACAAAGATAACCCGAAGAAACATAAAATGCAGTTTTTAAATGGTGTACTTTTCTCCGAGGGGACAAAACTATAAACGGTGGCTGATCACATTTTTGAAAAGCTAAGGAAATTTTCAAAACAACAAAAACCTGATTTTTATCTAAAAAAAACTTTGGGGAGGATGGTAGGAACACTGCCACACAAAAAACTACAAATGTGCTGACTGCTTTATGGTATACGTCACGTCCGCCTTTCCCTATTCATTACAAAGACGGAAGTCAATTTGAGTTCAAGAACGATGCAATGTATTTGTCCTCATGGGAAATGTAATCTTTCTTCAGGCATACTATTACCGCTTTTGTCAACATAAACTGAAAGTTTCCTTGGTGTTGCTTTAAGTAAACTGCACAATTGACTCCATGACTGCCTTGTAGTGGGCTCCTTATTAGAAAACAATATCTCTTATATCTCATGTTGCCTGTTTGGGGAATTACTGCACTTTTTCTTTCTTTCTTTCTTTCTTTTTTTAAATAGTCACAAGTATGGTCAGAAAGTCCACATCCAATGAGTCAGTTCACAAGCCGTTTGTGTACTGCTCAACAGCTTTATTTTAAAGTTCTGAAAAGTTTTTATATCAATTGATATTTCACTACAACAAAATGGACATATTAAGCTATTAGCCAATTACACATACAATATTGTGAAAATTACAATATAACTAAATATTTATTCTGCAATCATCAACTGCCACATATTCCGTTGATGAAACCCCAAATGCTGGTCGTAAATGTGACTTGAAACATTAGAGGGAAATTATTATGAAAATATATTAAACATGGTCAAAATGTGTTATGTTTGTCCCCGTATAGTAAGTAAGACCCCAGAGTTTTACTATCCTACCACATTTTCATGATGACTGAGTTATTTTATCAAGGATCTCAAAGGCACTTATAGTGATATTCAGTTCACAATTATTGCTTTCAATAGGAATTTAAACTAAAGTGACAAAAACAACTATTTTTCTTTGTGTTTAGAGTAGTAAGAAACAAGTTCAAATTTATGGATACATATTTTTACAATATCATACACACGGCTTTCCTGTAATTCTTTCCTGCGCGGCACATTTGAGGTAGTAAAGTGGGTCTTTGTCATCCATCATCTATCTACCTGTATGCCCAAAGCCCCCACCCTCGCCCCCCACTTCATGGCCTCCGTCGGCCATTGCCTCTCCTTCACCTTAAAAAGCTAGAAGGTCAACCCCCCCGGCAGCTTTATGAGCCTTATAATTAAAACACGGTGTAAATACTGGAGGTAGTGAAGGGCTGCTCTATAATTCTTTCCCGACTTATCACTGCATCAGTGAAGCAGGAAGACATCTGTTACTTTCACGTCCAAAAACGCTGATGAGTTTTTTTGTGGTTTATTTATTTTTTGGGGAGATACACTTTAATTCTGAGTACAACCTGTCCACTTTAAAATAATCTTTACAGTGAGGGAGTGATCATTTGACAGATGAGTGTTTGAGTCAAGGCCTAGACGTAGATTATTAATGCTGTCTGCTGAGCAAAATGACCTTGCAGGCTCAAGGTTATGGAATGAGCTGAGTGCACACTTCCATTTCAAATAATTGACATTGTAAAAATCAAAGCCATAAGGCTGATATAGCAATAAACTCTTTAAAAGGTACAAATTAAAAAAACGTTTTTTTAAAAAAAAATCAGTCCACTGGTAAAATTGTTCTTTTAATATCCTGTCCTGTCGTTTCAAACTGTAGTACGTATTTCCTTCCCAGGACATAGCCTCGCAGAAGTTTTCTATGCCATCCCCGGTCCGTACGGTTATTGCTGCAGACTTTGACAACGACAATGAGCTGGAGGTCTTCTTCAACAACATCGCTTACAGGGGGCCTTCAGCCAACAGACTGTTTAGGTAAACTCTAACTCTAACTGTAAATGTTTTATATTGTACCCAGGCTTTGTGCTTAAGCATATAAATACCTGTTTTAATAACTTGACATAATGGGGGTGAAAATTATGCACACAGAAGTTTCCTTCTTGAGAAGAATAAAAATAATTCACAATTATGTCACGTGTTGTTGTTTAAGAGCTAGCTAGCATTGGCTTTGCTAACGTTGTAAACTAAATTTAAAAAAAATCTAAATTTGTTAATGATAGTAAATAACTTAGTTAATGATAACTACAATAATACACTTTATTTGTAGCGTATGTGTTGACCTAATTCCCCGCGACCGGTTGGGCACTCCTTCCCACCACTGATTATTGCCGTTGCTGTTGTTAACAGCGGTGATAACTCATAAATGAGAAGTGTTTAATATTTTTAACACCCTAATGTTGCTAAATGAGGTAACCAAAACGCCTCAAAACAATTGCAAAAGAAAAGAATAGAGACCGATTTTTATGGCTTATTTTGATATCTCAAGCAGTTAAAAGCAGAATTTGAATAGTCTGTCTGTCTAGATTATTCCTGGCAATGAAGAGAGATTTCAGATACACAGAATGCAGTAAAAAAAAGAAAGAAAGAAGGTTTTCTGACTAACACGGACGGCAGGCTTATACTAAACAAGAACTGCCACATGATTGTAAAAACAAAACAAAAAACAAAACAAATAAAAGTTGCTTCAGTACCGGTAAGTCCAAAGATACAGGTGAATAAATTACATTATTATGATTCAGTGCAATTCAAGACTGCAAACAAAATACAAACAATATGCAGTCAGTCAAAAATGAACATTATTATCTTTGTAAAGTATAATTTTTGTTGTTGTTGATTCTACATGTGTACCTAATATTGTGGCCATTTCCTATGTTTAATATGTTCAACTTGAAGCCGGTAAGAATTTGCAGCCAAGGATCCTTATCTGGCATCCTACCTCCTGCACACATGGCCGACTCCTTCATTAAAGACAGTTTTAGGTTGGGCTTCCTCGCTAGATAATATTAATGAACACAGCCCTCTAAACACAATCTTAAGATGCATATCAAGTTGCTTACTTTCTAGCGTAAGCCCAAGAAGCTTGAATGAAACATCTGATGAATGTTGCCATTAGCAGATGAATCCAAACATGTGGAATATCAATAATCAGTTTAAGCCCCAGCGGGTTTTGGGATCAAAAACACGCCTGCTTGCCAGGTCACTGAGGGAGAATTTGTCTTTTTGGATGCAGTGATGGTCCGACAGGGGTCACCGCTCCAGAACACTTGGCTCTGTCGTCGTTTGTTATGAAGATGAAGCAACTCGTTTAACGCAGCTCTCAGGCCATGAAAGAACAAGCTCACTATTGTGCCCGGGCTAATTAATCTATGATATGACCATCAATATTTGGCTCAGCCTTATAGCATATTAAATTATACTCTACAGTATGCATTCCATATGGAAATGCTGTGTGGTGCAAATAGGAAAGGTCAGTGCGTTTTAGTATGATGCAGTGCAGTACTGTATTACACTACTGTAACTAGGGATGGACCGATATTATATGCTGCTAGCACAGTCTACTGTATGTACAATTAATATAATTAATTTAAAAAAAAATTAATTAAAACAATTTATAAATAAAATACATTTACAGTAACAGCTTGCTCACTTATCTCATTGTCAGGGTGAGCAGGAGAGAGCATGGAGACCCCCAGATAGAGGAGCTTAATGTCGGCGAAGCTTCTGAGCCAGAGGGACGAGGAACTGGTGAGTGGGGAACAAATGTTGTCCTGCAGCACGACATATATCATGTCGTCAGAATGAAGCTTGAATGAAGCTAAACGAGATGCTGTTCTTTCATCTGGCACTAGATGGCACAAAAACTCCACTAGGAATTTACTCATAGCAGTCAGGTCTGTGAATTATCCTTTTATGTTCTGTCGTTATGCTGATGCTTCTCCAGGAGCTGTAGCCATAGACTTTGATGGAGACGGTCGTCTAGAGCTGCTGGTGTCTCATGGTGAAAGTGCAGCGCAACCACTTTCTATCTATAAAGTCAACCTGGTGAGTGTAACTTAGAACACTGACCAACTGAACTTATCAAGTGAAAATCTGTATATCAATCTGGCGGATTTCATACTAAATTCAAATTGAAAGCCAGTATAATAATCTGAAATAAAACGTTAAACAAAAAGGATTGTATTTATAAAAAAAAAAAGAAGTGGGATCCAAAATTTTGAAGACTTTTTTTGTTGCTAGCATTATGGGTACTTTTGCCATTTTAGGCTAATTTAAGAAACAGAAATGACAATACTAAACATTTCTATTCATTCATTCATTCATCTAACACTGCCAAAATAGAATGATAGTAAAATACCGAATGCCACAAAATGTCCCAAGGATCTCTTGAAGGTGCATGTCCAGTAGTTGACCAAAGCCCCACCTAATCTTCCTTAATGGTGTGTGTCCTAAAGGGAACCACAAACTCATGGCTGCGTGTGATTCCCCGGACCAAGTTTGGCGCTTTTGCCAGAGGCGCTAAAGTAGTGGTGTACACAAAGAGGAGTGGACCGCATACACGTATCATCGATGGAGGATCGGGGTACCTCTGTGAGATGGAGCCTGTGGCACACTTCGGCCTCGGTAAGAATGAAGAAGTGATGAGGCTATAAAATATTTGAAAAGGCTGGCAAGTTCGGATGAATTTGGTGTCACTCAAATAACCAACATCAGTCATCTGGCAATGAATGGACAGAAACAACAAAATTGAGGCACAATGTTGTCCTCCATATAGCTGTAATTGCCATGGATCCACCTTATTTTGCCCATGCGCTGTGCAACTGAGAATAATAACTATATAGCTCACAACTGTCTGATTAACAGTAGAGCGAAAGATAAACATGGAATTTTACAGGAAACAATCAGTTGATTATTAAAACGGATGACATACTGATAGTGAGAAATGGAATAAGCAGAATTGGAAAGTACAACAAGTAACGTGTAAAGCATCAGACTTTTACCTCCGGCGTGATTGGACACCCGAGGGAGAGTGAGGTATCTCTGCGAGGGATTGGGGGGGGGAGACAGGTGCTAGCGCTGGAAGATAGCCTGCCCTGTGACAAACTGGCGGCCGGTTCGGCCCACCCAAGACCGGATCGTCTCTCCAAGGCCTCTCCTGTAAGGCCTAAAACACACACACAAACCACAACAGCAAACTTTTGGCACCATCCTGACCTCACAAGAGAACTGCACACTTGCTAAAGGCATCAGTCACTCACCACCTCTCAACCACAAAGTGACGTATGGGAGCGAGTACAGATTAAATATTTTTAGGCACACCCTTTGGCTAGATTGCTGTCTGACAAAATAACCTGCATTTACATGACAAATGCCACTTCAAATAAGGGTCTCGCTGAACAGGGGTAACCCTCTGTTCAAATTAGGCTGCTTATGGAAACACAGTACTGTGCAATAATCTGCCATTTTGACATAGTAAATAATACCTAACCTACCTAATCAATAAAACCATAGCCAATGATATACCCAATCAACTGCACAATACTGTCAACTAAACATGGGCTGATTACTTGTTTGATGGTTCACCGGGGTTTTAAAAAGTCAAGGTTTCAATAACTGCTAATACTTCTGTCACCGGAAATGAGCTCTTCCTTTTCTTTTTGAGGGGACGTCTAAGCTGGGCACAACATGGATGCCTATATGCTTTCTTGATGCGCATTGTCCTGATAAAGAAATAAATAAATAAATAATGGTGCCAGCGGGTACTAGTTAGCCCCAAGGTCAAATTGGTAGCCTACCGGTCTGCTCTAAAAATAGCTCAAAAGAGCTTACCAGTGCTGAAATGCTGTTATTATTGTAAAATGTACAAATATTTCAAAAGATAATTTTAGAACTGTAATTTTAATACCGTGATGCTGCAATATTTTTGCTCACATTTATCATCCCGTTAGAATTTTATCTTGGTACATGCTTACTGTCAACATCCTGCTCAAAATAAAAATTGTGGAAATGTATACACAATTTTAAAGCCAACATCTAAAAACATAAGCATCTCTATACTGGTACACATATGGCAATCAATCTCAACATATTATTCTACAAAATTAATCAATATGTCATGATTTTAAATTGGTTAAAGCGCATACAATAGTTCAACTAAACATTACGTTTTCTTCTAATTTCACAGTAGTGTTATATTATAGAAGAAACCCTACACTGCAGGGGTTTGCGTCTCACCAATAACAGACTATTTGATACGTACCTCTATACATTTTCATAAGACCCCACAATTACGTGATATCATTGGGTATGCTCTAAGTAAATGTAGTATTATTGACACTTATATGTAATGTACAACTGCAACAAGTGGGTAGCCAAGTAGCTATGAGATAATTCTATATGTAACATTATAATATGCAGGCAGTACAAATTTGGACAATAAAATACAGTTGTACAGGTGTCGGGGGCGGCGCCGTTCCGGCGCGGTCCGTCGCTCTGGGCCCGGCGACGCGGTTCGGGGCCTGTGGGCCGCCGGGGTGCCCGGTGGTTCCCTCTCCCCTCCCCCTTCCTCCCCCTTGCTGCCTCTCCCTCCTCGCCTCTCCCCGCCCGTCCTCCGCCTCCCTGTCCCCTCTCCCTCATCACCCTTCCTCCTCCTCTCCCCCTCTCCTTGCGTCCCTGCCCTTCTTGTCGTCCCCTTCCCCCCTCCCTTCCCCCTCCCCGGTACGCCTTCCTTCCCCTCCCCTGGGCCGGGGGCTCCATCCATGGCCCGGGTCTCGGTGCTACAGGGGCCGGCGGGGGTGGCTGGGGTTCGGTGTCGTGCCCGCCCCGCTCCGGTGGGCGTCCTGGCACCTCGGGCGGGACCCAGTATCCGGGGGGCGAGCCCTATCGCCCCGCCGGACGGGTCCCATATGCCCGCCGGGGTCCTGGTGGGGTGGGTGGGGGCTTGGTGGGCCGGTGCGCCTCCTGCCCCCGCCCGGTTGGGGAGGGCCCCGCTGGTCACTCCTCT